>NW_027271042.1:687500-1287500 GCF_040938485.1 Diadema antillarum | reverse complement strand
AAATGTTATAGGCTTTTTGTCTGTTTGTTTACTTGCTTGTTTGTTTGTTTATTTTTTCATCATGCCGTGGCGCTGTGTGTTTCATTTGAACTTCGCAAAGATATCATGAAGGAGAATTTCTAGACATGTATGCATCAAGTCACGTGGGATGAATTTATCGAAAATGTCGAAGTTATTTTACGACATGAAATATTATTTTTTATCTTTTATCTTTTTCAGGCCAACTACGTACACAGATTTTGGCACTTTCATGGTGTACTGATTTTGAGGCGTTATTGTTTCTACGCGTAAACTTGAAGAGTCATTTCATTCCGGCAAAGTAGGCCTCGACGTGATAGCCACACTTTGTAGTTGAACTTCGTAAAGATATTATATGAAGGAGAATTTCCAAAGACATGAACGGACTATGCATCAAGTCACGTAGGGTGAATTTATCGAAAATGTCAAAGTTATTTTACGACATAAAATATTCTTTTTTACTTCTTCTTCTTTTCAGGCCAACTACGTACACAGATTTTGGCGCTTTCATGGCGTATAGATTTTGAGGCGGTATTGTTTCTACGCATAAACTTGAAGAGTCAAATTCATTCCAGCTTGATAGGGTTTTCGGGTTAGGCCTCGACGTGAGAAAAACCACACTTTGTGTCAACATCAGAGAAAGACGACAATCCCGTCTTTGCATTTCGTTACACACCAGTGGAACTAAAACCGAAGGAGAAAAAGACAGTTTGTAAGGTTCGAACAGATGTTAAGAGATTGGTCCAGTTTCAAACTACAAAAATAAATGAATCATAATGATAATGAAAACGGGTCCCAACTACCAAACATTCCAGTCAGCCTGTTGCTTTGTAATTTGAAGCGAGGGGAAAAAGATTGGTAGAAGCTATTGGATGATCCTGTGCTTTGTAAATATTAAACATTGAACACACTCAGGCTGCCACTCACCAAGATGACTTCGCCATTAGTCAGCAGCAGGTGTCCCTTTGTGACAGTCAATTTTAGCCCACCAGGCTCTGAAGAGGAAATGTACTTCAAAAGTACAATACTTGAAATTTCGTTAGGTTCATTTCTTTGCGGGTTTTTGTTCTCTCTACATAAAATCTAGTCAAGAGTCTATAAAGAGTCATTAATGGAGACAGTAAAATTGTAAATTGTAAATGAAAGTTATTGAGTTTTCCGGTATTTAGAAAATATAACATTCGTATGGACACTAGTAAAATACAGGTTTCGAACTAGACAGCTAGAGGTTTGATAACAAACGGGCGTATCGGCATCGCTTGTATCTGTTCGATCCATGCTATCAGCCACTGACTGCACTGGACCTGATTTTAGTTCTACCTGAGATCATTCCAACAATATTAACATGAAGAGAGACTCTAACTCGAGAACAACAAATACGATACAGTACTACACATTTCGCGAAGCATCGTCACTCTCAGTAGCAAACTTGTACATCAGACTTGAAAATCTAAAACCTACTCGCACTATATAAAGCACTACTATAAAACGGTTAGAACTAGGGCGTACCGCTATTTTACTACAACAAGAGATAAAGTACACTAGGCCCACTGGTGCGGATTGTTACCACAAAATCAACATCATACAAGAACATTTAGGTACCCAGCCCTTGCTTGGTCTAGCGGTATAAACAAAACACAGATCTGTATTATTTGTTTCACTGTGTCAGCAACTTGAGCTAGTGATAGAATCACGTTAGACGTAGGCATAGCAGTGCCACTGCTCGCGACTATCTCGTCTGCTGACGCTAGGCTTAGATAGGAATTAGGAGTTTGTGTACGTGTGCATATAGAACTGCGTCGGGAGAGTTCATGGGACTAATCATGCCACCGTGCAGCTCAATTGATGTGATTTAGATCTAACTAATTTTACAGTTGGCACGGGGTGTGACTTTAAAAGCCACATATAGATCTAGGTCTGATTAATTTGGCACGAAACCCTCAATTCACACCTCCAGCTACTGAGGTCTTTGTTAGCATCCATCACATTGCAGTAGGCGTAGCCCCCTATTGCATGCCCTAGCGCTAGGGCCAGGGCTCGTCCCGCCCATACCGGACCTACGTAGGCCTACGTGCGCGTGTTAGTTCACGCCAAAGAGTAATCTCTTTGGTTCACCCTACACAGCCGGCTGGCTGGCAGCAGCACAGATGAGCTACGCAGATGGTGGCCGGCTAGCTGCAGTCGAGATAACCTACGAATCTTATGATTATAGAATATTAGATAACATGATTTTGCCATACCTTCCATTGTTGTTCTTTTCGTGGGGTTGTTGTGACAAAGCTTTTCGCATCGCCATCCCTGGAGAGATATCGTGCATACTTCAACAGTTCCCATGGGTGAGCTAATTTTCCAACACCAATTTCCTCGGAGGTGTCTCGCTCCGCCATATCTATCATCATCGATCAAAGTAAAACTTTGTAAGGCGCATGCATACACATGTACACAATGAGCATCACATGCGCAGCAAGCACACGCACGTAACGCACACACACACGACCGTCGTACACGTATTACACACACACACAGCAGAAACAGAAACTACGCCCTCTCCATTACTAAAATATCCACACACACAAAAAAAAAAAGTCAAAAGAGTAAGTTCTAATCATGTAAATTACATTGTACTATGCTTGGTAACGTGAATCGCTCAATTATTCATCCATTTCATACCTCCACTTCAGTTTTTGTGATATCGCTTTTTGCTTCGTAATTGTTTCCTTTGCTCGTTTACTCACTTGATTTTTAGGGGGATATTGTCGTTATCATACGGCAGAACGGGTGCCGTACGTCTATCTTGACTCAGGTTACGAAATCTTTCCACCTTAACCTATTTATCGAATGGTTTAAAACAACAACAACAAAAGTTGCTATCATGTCTCAAGCGTTAAACGTTGGGATAATGTTTTCCCATCTTCCTAGCTCCGCTATTCGAAGCTTGACTTACAGTGTAAGCGAAAATACAGTTTTCATATTTTATCCTCTAGAACACAGACAATCTACATAATTATGCGTATATGAAGAAAAGTACAGTGTATTAAAAGAAAGCCGTCGAAGTGTGTCACTGAAATCAGAATCACGCCCGAAAGGTACTACTGGAAGGAACAAGAAACGAACCAACATCACAAGACGACAAATGGGACAAACACCATTAAAATGTTTGAAGTAACAAGTCTTTCACATTGTTGGAAAAATACACAATTTGTTCCCGTAGTCACTCCCAAGAGTGTGCAAACACGAGGGTGAAAAGAAATACGAACTTATAAAATAAATTAAGATGAACTGATGAATACAAAACTTTGTTTCAAGAAGTACAACATTTCACAATTTAGGGGCATGCTACAATTTCTGTAGCATGAAAACAAAAGAAGTGATACATTGTACGTGTAAACGTAAAATCTTGTTGCAGTATAAAAACCAAAGTGGATTCAAAGTCCGACCTGATCGGTCTAATTACACTCTGTAGCCTATATTCCATAAACATAACAGTCAAATCTTGAGAAAACCGATGAGAGTAACACATTTCATCACACACACACACACACACACACACACACACACACATACAAACATAAATAAGAAACCACAATAAATATATAAAATTGACAGCTTCGATTACGTCATTTGATCATTTCAGTACACAGTTCAAGTTGAGAGAAGTGGTAAGACTGGTGTTTGATAGCAGAACCCTACATGACAACGAAACCCAGGAATACGGAAGCATGAAATTATTAGATACAGATAATACTGTGGTAGATTTTCCTCTGATTGCCTTTATAGCAAATGCCCCAACAGAGTGAAATGATGAAATAAAGGTAAACTTCTTTTACTATCTCTCTTATTAAATAATTTTATATTTCTGTTCCCCTTGATTACTTTACAATTATCCATCTTCACTCCAACGATGTGGTAAGCAATTTAAAATATAGTGTACACTTTGCTGTGGGTCGGACTATCAAACCCTTTACACAAGCTGCATATAAATGAAGACAAAATTCACGTAGAGCCTGATATGAAAATTAAATTCATAAAATCCAATGCATAGCTCAACAAAATAAGGTAAAAACTGTCTGAAATCTGCTTAAAAAGACAAGAATATTTCCCTGTACAAAGTAAAGAGATTCTTGACTTTAAATATGTCTGTGTAATCTAAAGCACCACAATGAGCGAGATTAAGTGAATACATGCATACTTCAACTGGATAGAGATGATCATTGATATTGTTATTAACAGCAGAAGCAGATTTACTTATCATATCACATTCATTGTTATTATTATCAATATAGATATTACAATATATATTAGTAATTTGGTAATTAGCGTGGTGTCATTCATTTTTACTTCCACAATAATATTCATAATCAATATAGGCAGCATTGCCTTTATCACATTTTTTTTTTTTCATGCTACAAGTCAAGAGCAATTCATTCAACATCAAATCACATTGAAAATTAATATCAATTATAATGGAATCAGTAAAGACAGGTCCAATGGACAGGGACATTTTGAAAATTGTGTCACTTTGGGGTCATTAAAGTAACAAATTACATCGTAAAAATTGAAAGGATCTGTTTAATCCAGACAAGAGAAAATATATCATTGTTTAACCAGGTACAATGTACTTTGTTGCATCAGATCAGAGTTTGCATTCAGTTTTCACTGTGCATGATACAAAAATGTGGCTTCTTAACATGAACAAAACAATTGTCAAAGAATAAATAAGTTTAGAATACAGTGACATGTATAGACAAACCCATGTGGGGTTATGTGACTGTAAAGATAGAGAGGGAAAAAAAGAAGAAGGTGTGATCAAAGAAGGTGGTATGCAGTCCTGCATTGAGAAAACTGTCAAGGCTACCGAGCACTTCATGCTTCAGAAAATAAATACACATGTCAGGGGCGGCGCAGCCGTGGGGGCAGTGGGGGCCGTGAAGGCTCGGGTCCCCACACTTTTTTCAACCCGGAAGTACGTAAGTGGCACTAAAATAGAAATAGATGGAGATCTTGGAGAGAATGAGCTGAGGACCTTTTTTTTTTTTTTTTTTTTTTTTTTTTTTTTTTTTTTTTTTTGCTTGTTAGCTCATGAAACCCGGAAGTGGGCCCCCACACTTTTGAAAACACTGCGCCAGCCCTGCATGTATCCAAGTATTCACCACACACTAAGGGCAAGTCCATGCCATTTTAGTCTTATGGTTCTGTAGTCTTACGTGCTACAAAAGGCCCTACTGCAAATTGCGACAAAATTAATACATTTTCG
The DNA here is from genome assembly GCF_040938485.1 of Diadema antillarum. Taxonomy (NCBI): domain Eukaryota; kingdom Metazoa; phylum Echinodermata; class Echinoidea; order Diadematoida; family Diadematidae; genus Diadema; species Diadema antillarum. The sequence goes on along the minus strand of NW_027271042.1, from coordinate 1,282,228 downwards.
CTAAATTGTAAACCTTCTAAAATGATTTACCTTCATTTAAATATCTGACCCAAGTAATGACATTAGTAATGGGTAGGGTAACTGTTATTGAATACATCACAATTATATTTTCTATATAGAATACCAATTGAGAATAGTAAACACAATGCAGATCTTCAAATCAGCCATGGAATGATAGAAAGACTTGGTATGCAAAAACTGGTCAACAATGGTTAGAAATACCATATTTACTCCTCTGTCTAGTTGGAAAGTACACCATACATGCATCTGCAAATTTCTCAAGACATACAATCTGCTTGTAAATACAAATGTAATGGTATATTATCGAATGTTTACGTATAAAAGCACACACTAATAACAGGATGCATGAAGAAGTTTAGAGTACCACTTTTAACTCTCAGCTGAATGAATTCACTTAGGACGGAAACTTGGGATGCATGCATTCAAACAAGGCAATGTTAGTGACTTATGATTCATCAACATCATTGCCAAGGTGACAATTTGAACAAACCTCTGGCATTTTCACATACTCAGCTAGCCAGCAAATATGCTGTGGAACAATGCACAATATCCTTTCTTCCTAGATTGAGGAAGAACCACTCGCTAGGACTGGCGCTTTCCTAAAAGTGAAATGAATATGATTCAAAGAAATTTTGTTCAGTGTGGCAAAAGAAATTTCTATTCAAATGTCTACTAATGAATGAAAAACATACTGCATTCACAGCAGTTTTGCACCATTTCATGTTACTGACCAAAACTACAATGACATATTGAGTCAAACTGATGTTGGCTTTTTAGAAATGCACGCTGCAGTCTACATAGCACCCATTATATGAGGTCTACAGCCACTTACAGCAAAGTCAACATTATTTCTGTTGCCCACTTAGAGTAAAATTCTAAAACATTCTTTAAGTGATTTTGAAATAAAAATACCTGCAATATAACAGATGCTGCATTTGCCAACCATTTGAGCACATTGAGTTTATGACATCATCACTTTAGCTAATCTGCATAATCATATGTGACCATGCACCACAAAACGAACAAAAAGTCGCACACACTGATTTTGTGTGAGGACTGAATATGTAGGAGAAAAGGGTCAACCGAGCCGATGTTGACTTTTCATATTTTCTGAAAGAGCAAGTCTTCTTCTACATTATGCTAAAATTTGGGATCACAAATCGGGCAGGAAAGTGTACTTTTTAGCCGTTGTTCTGGAACATTATTTGGCAGAACAGTGTGATTAAGTGTGTCTTTAGAGTCCCGTTTTCATTTCTCAAGAACCTTGTACACACTCTTCACTTTCAAGTCCTATAATATTTGAAGGGATAATGCTATACTGCTTTGAAAGTTGACATTAATTAAGGACAGAACGTGTTAATAAGGCATGATCAATTTCAATTTAATCTGTTAATCTCTTCATTGTTGTAAATACTCCGGTGGTTTATATCCTGTTTTTTTGTCCCATTCATTGCACAGCCAGCACGGCTTGGTAAAGATTCAGCGCTTGAATAAACACTGTACTTCAGAGCCTCTTTTCTCAGTTCAAACTTTTCCTGAGTGTGTGCCTTCTTTCCAATATTTAGATAGGTTAAGAGAGTCAAACTGGTTGGAGTTATACATCATTTTAAAGCTAAAAGTCTGCTCTTTCAGAAAATGCTTTTAACTAAAACGTCATGTCTGGAGACTTTCTGTTTGTTTTGTGGTGCAGTGTCACATATGGTTGCAAGTATGCAACCAACATCAATATTCAGGGAAAACGTGTGAATCTTTCTCAATTTATCAATTTTGTAAATTCTTTCAGTTTTGGGGAACTGTTTCTATCCTTTTTGTCTGATTTATCACCTATTCAGGAAAGTCAAGTGAACAGAGAATGACTTGTACTTCAGTGAAAATAGCTTTAGCAAACTCATTACATTGAAATAATTAGTCAGCTTATATTTACAAATAAGACCAAGGGAAGCTACAGTACTACATAGTTATGAAAACTATGCCAAAACTCTTTTTTTAAAGGCTCTGGCCATAAAATTGTATTTTGGTATATAAGAAAAGTTATTCGTAAGTACTAACATAGATACAGCTGCATTATTTCCAACATAAATACATTATATAGCAAAACAATGAAATAGTGAAATATAGTACCATTTGAAGTAAATATCATGGAGATGCACAACAACATCAAAATAATAAAGACAGATACAGATGGCTCCTCTGCACTGTGAAGTATTCACATTCAAAGTCAGAGCATACCTTTTTCACTTGAAGACGACTTTTTATTCCTGCTGACCCAATTAAATGAATCAATAACAGCATAATACAAACCACTTTCATATGACATATTTAGTTTATACTGAAGTGGTCAGGTTGTAGGAACATGCTAAAAGGTAATTCCTTCATCAACATCTTCACCAGCTATGGAGTGCATGAGAATTGCATTAGAGTTGATAAAATCATAAAACAGCCAAACATGCTCCATCAAGTCTAATCTCACAAGGAAGGTGCACATACAAACCCTGTGTACCATGACATCAAAACTACAAACAATGTGCATCAACTCATAGCTGTGTGGTCTGCTGTAGTCTCAAACCAGGTCTCTCCAACACAAGCAGACAGTTCTGGTGTGGAAAGAAGACATATTTGTCGTGCATGTCACTGTGCAGCAATGTTCATCAGACTGGTGTGGGAAGACTAAACACCCTTTGCCAGCTACCTATTTTTGAGAAGAGCCGTCCGAGCACTGACAAGAATCTTGAAGGCCTCCTCACTGCCGGGGGCAACATTTTTGTCTGGGTGAAGAAGGACTGCCATCTTCCTGTATGCCTTGTTGATGTCATCCCTGAAAAAAATGACAAAGATAGGGAGTTTGTGTGAGATACCTTAAAGGCACAATTTACCATTTGCAGATGAAACAAAACCCAGCAATAGTGCTTCAAAGTAGTTCCAAAATGTGAGTTAGGGATAGAAATAACCACTGTGAAAATTTGAACCAGTGTAATCGATGCTAACCTGTTGAGCACTGTTCGATTTTGCTACAACACACATTTCCCATAGACACCTGCCCGAGTACACTCAGGACTCGTCCTCAATGGGTTAAGTATTTTTAATAATACGAAATGTGAACAACAGTTATACTGAAAATGTTCCCAGACTAAATTGTCTGCAGTCATGGTTTAACCCTAAAAAGACTGGGCTATTTTGGTAGCTCAAAAGACTGGGGGGGGGGGGGGGGGGGGGGGGGGGGGGGGGGGGGGGGCCCTAAAGGGCCCCCCCTTAAGATCTCGGCCGCGGATTGCGCGATCGCCGCGGAAATTTGCACAATGGTAGTGTGCGATGTAATCTACAAGATCGTATATTCAAATTTTCCAAAAATAGTCTTCTTTTATTTTACTTTGATTAATTACGCTAATTTATGCGAGAAATCAGACTTTTTGATCTAAATCAGTAAATAAAGCTCCAAAAGTGCTCATTTTTGGTCTAATTATTCTTTGTGGCATTCTTAGCAAATGCACTTGAAAAAAAATTCGGTATCATAATTAATTTCTTATTTATTTTATTGTTTTATGAATTTCTTATGTATTTCTTTGTTTTTTCAACCTTTTGTTTTTGTTTTTGTTTTAAACAAAATTTGTGGCAGGCACTTTTTGAAGCATTATACTCCTAAAACAAATTAATTTTAGCCATTGAGATTAAAAATAAGCATATTTATATGAACCATGTGAAAAAACTCAATTTGCATTGACTTTGTACACAAAATCACATTTTTGAGCCATTTTCGGCCTCGCGTGCATGTACAAAAAGTTATGTAACTTCAAAACCGTACCCCCGGGCGTCACAAATTTGGTGTCAAAATGTGCGGGAAACTCGAAAGAAAAAAGTCATAGAGCATCGCGGCAAGAGCATTGCGTGTTGCAGAGTAATTGCGCGAAATGTTGAGGGGGGGGCCTTTTAGGCCCCCCCCCCCAGTCTTTTTAGGGTTAATGAGAAAAATAGCAATATCTCCTTGCATTTTAAGCTTTATTGCAAAAATTTTATATGGTCAGGTGTTATGCGATACAACTGACCTACACATATGCATCAAAAATGATATCTCGAAGATTTTTTAACCCCTTGAGGACGGACTGATTTTGCTACAACACGCATTTCCCATAGACACCTGCCCGAGTATACTCGGGACTCGTCTTCAACAGGTTAAATCACTGCTCCCAAAGGTAAACAGGACCTTTAAAATCAACCTTTTCCTTTCCCCATCTCTTTCTCTGTCCTAAACTCTTTCTACCTTACTTTTCTACCACACTGTCTATTCCTGCAAACAAAGGTGAAAATAATACTTTCAGAATACAATGAACCTTACTTATATATGATTCTGTATTTACCTAAAAAGCAATCATTCAAACAGTAGTGGCTCATGAAAAAAAAAATGAAATGGCATCCCATTTGACCTACATTGCCTCAATAATAAATGAATGAATAAAGAAAAATAAGCAAAACACAGCAAAAAGGTCAATACATATGTATTTCTATTAAATAATAAATAGATGAAAGACACCATGCCTATGTAAAAACACAGAAACACAAAAACGAAAAGAGAACCACCATTAGCCTGTCTGATTCTAAAAAAAAAAAAAAAAGACTAAAAGCATTATGACACAAAGGGGATTAGGAAGACAAAGCGATCTTCTTTCTTTGATGGGAAATCTGTTGCTGAAACAAAACAAAAGTTATCAAAAGAATCTGTATCAGGATGTCGAGACAACAAAGTTGTGTATAAAACATGCCTAAAAAAACTGAAGAGAAACATTGTTAGGTTTGATTAAATTAGAACCATGCATCTCTGATGAAAATTGTTGACATCCACTACTTTCACTTTTACGATTCCTAATATGAGATCTCAACAGAGGAAATATTACTCCACTAGGGAAAAATTAACATGTTTATCAATTTTTTTTTTTTTCAAATGACATACTTTAAGGTTAATAAGGATATCTTATGTGTGATATTTATAGATTATGGAATGCAAGGTTACAAACTAAGCAAAACTATTGAGTAAATAAATCCATAGTAGCTGCATCATTTGGGACCATGCATGCCCCATAGAGTGGATAGAAAGAATGTCATGTTCACATACTTTGATGCATTTGGAGGAAGTCCCAGCCTCTCGTAGTTATCCTTGCTGCTTTTGAGTTTCTGGATGGCTTCAACCTGCTCTTTGGTGTAGCCTAGGGTGGTTGCAATTCGCTCTACTCGGCCGCCATTTTCAAACGCTGTTACCAGTCCCTGGAATAAAGCCTAGAATTGCACAAGAAGCTGATTAATTGATAACAGCAAATTAAGTCATGAAACATGACTTGGACCATTTCAAACTGGTGACACTCTATCATAACATGCACGTATCAAGTTTTTTTCTATGGTATATTGTCTACGACACACTTTATTTTTCTATTTTTTGGGGGGTAATTCAATAGTGTATTGCAAGCATAATTTCTATGCATAAAACAATATGGGTGGTAGAAGACTAACGGTGCGCCACATACTTTCTTGGGTATGTATGTGGCCCTGAAAAGGGCCTACCCAGTCCCGACATTTCAGCAAGCATGTTCTTGCCGGGAACAGCAAGAACATGCTGAAATGTCGGAACTGGATAGGCTCTTCTCAGGGCACATATAATATATTCTCAAGAAAGAATATGTGGTGCCCTCTTAAGCCTTCTACCACTCAAAGTTCTACCGCCACAGAAGCCTTCAAAGATTTCATACAACAATATGGCTAGGTGAGAAGGGTGGTGGCAGAATACGTACTGAACAGAATAAGAAACGTTTTCATCTTAAGCACAGCTAAGTAAAAGGGGATTGATTTGCTCTCAGAAAAAAAAAATAATAATAATAATCATACATCATGCATATTTTGTCATTAGTTTGCTCCAAACATGACTGTCCTATTACAATTAGCTTTAGTCATATATTTCTAAATGATATCTTTGCAAATTCTGGGTCAATAAAATTCTCTTTAGGGTTCCATCAGAGTTTGTAACTTATTGAAAGATGCTAGATAAGTCAACCGAACTTTGCCAAATTTTTCAGCTCTTATTTCAGAGGGTGTAACTTTTAAAGGCAAAAAGGCTGGTTTATAAGACTCCTAATAGCTGTCTGTTTTAATAAGTGTGTCAATGTCTATCAAACCAGTATGAGTTGAGCTGGGCTTACCGCAAACATGTCTGGTATACCATCTCCAGTAAGGGCTGATGTCTCAAAGTATCTGAAGCCTTTATCGTCAGCCCATAGTCGACCTTCTGACTCATCCACCACTCGCTGAGAAGCCCTGTCTGTCTGCAGGATGCATGGAAGGTAGGAACAAGAGATAATTCTGTCATTCATGGTGAAGGACCAGTGATGAAAGAACTTGCAAATCTGTTCAAGAATTCATCGAAGCACATTCACATGAAGGTCTACCATGCTGATGTACATATGTACATTGAAGGCTCATAGCCCATTCAATGCAAATCACTGTACATGTACATCACCACAAACTACAGAAGGTAAATACAGTAGTAGAAGACACAGGTGGGCATTTTTGTGTCAGAAAGTGCAAGTCGGTAAATGCACATTCAGGGTTCATTCACTAAATCATACCACCCTTATGCTAGCTTCTATGTAATAAGGAATGACAGAATACCACTTAGTTGCACCATTCCCTTGCTTCCTAAAAAAAAAAGAGAGGATAAACTAACAAAAAATGAATAAATAAATAACTGACTAAAAATAATTGAATTTTGATAAAATCTTCTGATTCATTCTGATGTACAACCCACAAGTGTTCCTTACAATGTAATTAAATGTTCTGACTCTTGTTTTCTTTGATTCAGCAGAGGTTATTCATGTCGTGACTGTTTGGATGAATGTAAAATCCTTTTAATTTTTGGCATATTACTCCCTAACCTCTTCTCTCCTTCCCCTAAAAAAAAAAAAAAAACCCAAATAGATAGATAACTAAAAATAATAATAACAAGGAAAAGTAGAAATTACGCGGTGCGTAACATATGTCCCCGCCGGAAGTAGCATTTTGTAACAAAATGTGCAATATAGGTAAAAAATCAAGGTCAAAGGTCAAAGAAGTCAAAGGTCAAAATTCTGTGTAGAAGTTTTGAAGCCCTCACCTAGTGCCATCACATAAAGCAAATGGAATCGAAATTGGGTTAGAAATGGCGAAGGAGTAGCATTTTGTAGCCAATGTACAATATAGGTCAAAAATCAAGGTCAAAGGTCAAAGAAGACAAAGGTCAAAATTCTGTGTAGAAGTTTTGAAGCCCTCACCTAGTGCTATCACATAAAGCAAACGGAATCGAAATCGGGTTAAAAATGGCGAAGGAGTAGCATTTCGTAGCAAAATGTACAATATAAGTCAAAAATCAAGGTCAAAGGTCAAAGAAGTCAAAGGTCAAAATTCTGTGTAGAAGTTTTGAAGCCCTCACCTAGTGCTATCACATAAAGCAAACGGAATCGAAATCGGGTTAGAAATGGCGAAGGAGTAGCATTCTGTAGCAAAATGCACAATATAGGTCAAAAATCAAGGTCAAAGGTCAAAGAAGTCAAAGGTCAAAATTCTGTGTAGAAGTTTTGAAGCCCTCACCTAGTGCCATCATATAAAGCAAACGGAATCGAAATCGGGTTAAAAATGGCGAAGGAGTAGCATTTCGTAGCAAAATGTACAATATAGGTCAAAAATCAAGGTCAAAGGTCAAAGAAGTCAAAGGTCAAAATTCTGTGTAGAAGTTTTGAAGCCCTCACCTAGTGCCATCACATAAAGCAAACGGAATCGAAATCGGGTTACAAATGGCGAAGGAGTAGCATTTTGTAGCAAAATGTACAATACAGGTCAAAAAATCAAGGTCAAAGGTCAAAGAAGTCAAAGGTCAAAATTCTGTGTAGAAGTTTTGAAGCCCTCACCTAGTGCCATCACATAAAGCAAACGGAATCGAAATCGGGTTACAAATGGCGAAGGAGTAGCATTTTGTAGCAAAATGTACAATACAGGTCAAAAATCAAGGTCAAAGGTCAAAGAAGTCAAAGGTCAAAATTCTGTGTAGAAGTTTTGAAGCCCTCACCTAGTGCCATCACATAAAGCAAACGGAATCGAAATCGGGTTAGAAATGGCGAAGGAGTAGCATTTTGTAGCAAAATGTACAATATAGGTCAAAGGTCAAGGTCAAAGGTCACGACTGAAATTCTGTGTAGAAGTTTCAAAGCTCCCATGTAGTGCTATCATATAAAGCAAACAGAATCAAAATTGGCTCATAAATGACAGAGAAGTAGCAAATTGAAGATTTTGATCACACACGGACGCACACACGGACACACGGACGGACGGACGGACGGACGGACGGACACACGGACGGACGGACACACGGACACACACACGTACGGAGCCCGTTTCATAGTCCCCTGCTCGAACTCGTTCGGCGGGGACAATAATAATGATACGTACATAAATGAGTAAAACAGAGTGAGAAATAAGGAGAAAGGTGATATGGGCTCTGGGCCACTGGATGGTATTGATGAGGGTGCCGTTTACCTTGTTTGCACAGACACAAAAGACGACTCGATCCATTTCAGATGCATCTCCAATCTCTCTTTTCATCTCTGACAGCCAGGATTCCAGAGCTTCAAAGCTTCCCCGAGAACAAACATCATAAACCAACACGGCTCCCTGAGTGTCTCGGTAAAACTCATTCCGAACCTGCAAGGAAATTAAACCTTGACTAACTATTCTGCCACCACTCAGGCATAAGAATTCAGTATTACAGTATCAATATTGCTCATTTTTGTTTTCAATCCGTAAATCATCCGAGACATTTTTTTAATCACACATACTTTATGGTGACAATGTATTTCATTGTTAAACAATACTGTTTTCCTTTGGATATTGTGTCATCTGTAGAGAAATTCATCTGAATTTGCATCTTATTTCATAAACAAGAGTATTCTTGATTTTTTTTCATGGAAGTTTATTATGTCCCTACATTGTATGTGGAAGGAGTTAGGAGAAGAAAATCAAAGGGATTTTATAGTTTTGGTTGAAACCAAACTTCAGGTTTCTAACATTTTTGGGTGAGATAATGAGAATCCTCAAGGAAATATGAAACAGCATGACATTCTAGCAAGAGTCCAAAGTTTATTGATGAAAATTGGTTTTGAAATGCCCGAGATATATTCAAAACAGAGCAAATAAAATACAAGATGTGACCCATCTTTTATTACAATTGCTTTGTTTTACTTTGTTTTTGGATGTCTCAGCCATTCCAAAATGCATTTTCATTAAATAAATTTTGAGTTCCTCTTAGAGTATGCTCTGTAGAATTTCATAAGTGGTTTTTTTGGTATATCACAAAATGTTAAAAGCCCAATCTTCATCTCCACCAACAGTATACCATTTCTTTAACATTTCTCTTTTTAAAAATCATTGCTCTGATTATCTCTTTTCAGGCGGCTGCCTTTGACGGAAGTACAGGTTTAATACTGTCCTCTCAATTTACTGCTGTCATCAAAAGACTCACCTCATAGAATATTGGATGACCAGCCATATCAAAGATGTTCACCTTCAGTTCTCTGTCTTTGACTGTTACTCTGTATCCACAGGAAAATGAAGAGAAAATAAGACTTGTATGTTACAAGATAAATTTTAAAATGTATGCATTCTTCATAGAACACAGAGACAATATGTTATGAAATGCTAGTTTGAATGTAACCACATGCATCACCTTTGTACAACTATACCATATACATTGTACATTACTAATAGTGGACACAGTGAAAGTGTAGACAACAAATTGAACTGCAATTTAGTTTTAGTGCTGCAGCGAATGAAACTCTGTCATTGTAGATTTGAATGAATCTACACTAAATTGTAATCAAGCTTCAGTTGAAGTCTTGTGAGAATTGAAGATAGGATCTGTAGCAAATTGTTTACTGTAAATCCTCTGAGACTTTTTTAAATAATATACATGCATAGCGACTCATAGCTTTAAGCCAAAAGCTATACAAAGAGTGACAAAAAGATTTTAAGGAGTACATCACATTTGATGTATCAAAGCTGTACAATGAGTGCCAAAATTTTATGCATGTACAGTACCAAGTTTTAGCAAGAGTTGACTGAAGTACACTTTCTAGGGGTTTTCAAATGTGAAATCAAATAAATACTACTGTAATGTACAATGTAAATCGTACTCACTTTGTTACACCATAGTCAATCCCGATAGTAGCCATGTACTTGTTCACAAACCTCTTCTCACAGTATCTCTTTATTATACAGCTCTGGGGACCAAACAAAGGAAAAGACAAACCATTCATATCATGTGGGGTTAGCAAATTATTACGGTATTTCCACAGATAATGCTTCAAACAATCACATACACACAAGCTTGGATTGCTTGATTACTAATCATTGCAAAATTTACTAATTGAACAATGTATGAATTTCTGAGACCGACATTCATCGCCGAGTCTGTTGTTCTTCAAAGCATTAGCCACCTATAATTAAACTCAGAGTTCTCATGTATTGTTTAAAGACACATTTCTACAGCACAGAGAAACCACTCAATGGTTTAATACACACACATCAACATACAGTCCATGACATCATAGTGCATAGACTAGTACCAGTGGATTTTGGCTACTAAAATGAAATTGAGTTTGTCCGTCTTGATAAGATTCATCAGTTCTGCCGTGTGCTTCTTTACAGACACTAGGCTAGTGGTACCTTGTCCATGTGTACATTGTAGGGCCTACCATGTAGGCCTACCCTATAAATACGCAGTATTCCCTGAATCTGAATGAAGACCTCCTTCCACCAGGATCTGGAAGGGTTAATTTATTCATGGCATCATGGCTGACATGAGTGGGGACACTAATCTAAAATTTTAATTCATTTTACCTTTTGTAAATTGCTGCACCTTCAATTTAGTTGTTAATACTTCTTAATTGTCAGAAGTTGCATTTTCTTTTGGGAGATTGTTCCAGTGAAAAATTGCATCTTGGAAAATCAAAATAAGTTTGCAAGCTGGGAAAAAAAAAGTATTTAGTTAGGCCTAACCGTTGGCGTTTAAGAGGAAAGCCTGAGTCAGCTGAGGCTAGGATTAAGTACATGTAGACGAAGGGGGAAACATTGCATTCAAGGTACAAACTATGAGAAACAACTATGGGTACGAGTAGATTTGCACTGTAACGTTAAGCTTCCATAATGGTGCAGCAGGCAAAATTACACTGTTTTACAGACAATTTCACGTAAAGTTTACGTAGTCTGTTAGTGAGTAGGGCGGTTCTGAGTGTTTAGTGTGAATAGTGCTACACGTCAGTGAAACCTAGCACGAATATCTATATATGGAACCACACAAATGACGACCAAAATAAACGTACCTTCCCTGCTTCAGCATTTCCCATACTTATGATTTTCACCCGTATCGATTTCTTTTTACTCTTTTTGTCCATACTGGCTGACTGATTCGACTGGTAGGAACTGGAGAAAATGTATAATGAAGTCGAGAAAGACCACTTTGCTCCGCAAATCTCGTTAGTTTGGTTTCAAGTTCATTTCACGAAACGCTCTACCGCGAGTCCTTGGCGACGACCCGACGACGCACACGTAATGCATGCAGTGTGATAGAGTGCCTCCGCGGAGCTCCGCTGCGCGGCGCTCTATGATCTTGGTGTGCAGAGCATGCCATGAATTTTGCCAAAATCTACGTCGCGAAGATATTCTAGGGTGTAGATTTTTTTTTAATACTCCAAAGAGGTAATGTATCAAAGAGGTTCTTCTGAGGTTATAGAATCTCTTTGGAATCAATATATGATATTATTATAAACAGCGACTGGTGCATGCGGAATAGACGCGTTTTGGATGTATTTCAAGCCATTGTTTCGAACTTATCGCGATGTGACCTTGACAAACTGAATCTGGTGACAGAAGGCCTTTAACATTCAAATACAATCTGACTATTAACCAAAACTACTAACAAAAGAAGGAAAAAAGAAGAAGAAAAGAATGAGAAAAATTTCTAGGAAGAAGAAAAAAAAAAGAAAGAGAACTGAGAAAAGAGGAGGAGAAGATGAGACATTCAGCCAAGTATTCAGTATAATGTGACCTTGTGACAAACTGAAACTCAGTATATTCAAATATACTTGTCAGTTCTGACTCGGAATTTTTTTAGAGTGTACCTTTTAAATGATATTGATCACTACAAAGCTACATTTTTGAGGTTATGGTCAAAAGAAGCAAAAAATTCTTATTATTCTCTTTATTTTTATTGACCTTTAACAGCAAATATCTCCATTTGGCAAATATGGACTTATCAGTGTTTGCGAACAAACTCTTCATTATGTTTATTTATGTAACGAGCAACAAATGGAGCCGGGACTCGCAATGTGGGATGTTCTTTATTTCGCAGGTTCTGATCATAACTGAACCCCCTGCCGGAGACGCAGATAGCTGACTCTCGCGAATTCTGCTGCACAATATCTCGATGCTTTCCTGTTGTCAAAGTTGCCGATATGAAGTGAGGAGAGGAAAACTTCTCCATCTATTGGGTTTAGGACCCTTCCCAAAGATACATTTTAACTTTAAATTCCAATCCACCGACGCACAGTCCTACGTACGTCACTTTTACTGCCACTTTGTTTGGGTGGAGGGCTATGAGGTCATAGCTTGATCCAAGGAGGGCAGAGAGTGGACATTGTGCCCAAATTTGGCAAGTAAAAGTGGAGAATGTCACCGGAAGGATTGGACTTCCTGAATGACGCAGGGTGACTCATTTTCCAAAAAACTTATTTCTATATTACTTTTTGTTTTTCCTTTTTGTTTTGATAAAAAGCCACAATGTTACATATATATATATATATATATATATATATATACTACCCACTATACATACCATATATATACATCCTTTGATGAATCTTCGATTCTGATTGGTTATCGGTGCAGTCACTAGTTTTCGCTATATACATGTACTGCCCAGCAGTCAGCTAGCAATTTTTCAAAATGCAAGTACACGTATCTGTATTTGGGCATTGTCAAAATAATACTTCATGTAATTTCTCTGACCGGTCGCACGACAAGTTCATTTCAATGCCTTAATAAGTTAGCATAATAAGTGGGATGCAATATATAAAACAAATACACTGTAGTGACTGCTTCTTTTCTGGTCAAGGTTAAAACTACTTGTTCTCGGTTAGTTCACAACAGTGACATGCCTCCTAGAAGAAGCCGAGGGACACGATAGAACTGTTGAGAAATCACTACTGGTGACTTTGTTTGCACACACACACACACACACACACAAACAAAAAACATATTTCATACACGTACAAGTTAAAAGTAATGTTTCTTTAAAACCACATCGGCTAAGGCAGCCATTTATTTTTCCAAAAAAAAAAAAACAAAAAATGTCCAAAACAGCACAAACGTCACGAGTCGTTGACAAGACATTCATAGACATAATGAATCGATATTTTTTTTCATAATCATAGCGATTGCAAGTCAAATACAATATTCCACATACACATTTTGGTGCACAGTAATTTTACCCTGTTGACAAGAAATATCACTGTAAAGTGAAACAGTGTGACACATTCACACTGTTAGTCGTTTATACATGGATGCAGATAGTGAACTATGAAGAGTCTGTCTCGTCATACATCCAATTTCAAACATTATTTTTCCAGTATACATCTGTCATGTCTGTATTGCGAGAAAGTATTGAGGGTGTTGAGTGCCAATATCTGAATAGAAACGCAAGTGAAAAGTAAAGTGGGGATCAAAAGTACACTTGACATGGGTAGAAACAATCATACTGTGGTAAGATCAGAAGGAAGTGCATATCAATGAGCAAAAAAAGAGTGTCTTGATATCGATACAAAAAGTAATAAAATCTGCTCTTTTTTTACTCCTTGTTACCGACATATACATTTTCCTGTAGAGGGAGTGGAATTTTTAACACAAGTTCTCCAACTTCTAAACACGTTAAAAAATAAATCTATTATGTAATCGATTTTTCATACAATCGATATCCATATGTACACAAAGTTCCACAAAGTCATGACTAGGCTTCCCTAGAGAGGAGTTCAATATTGCTATACGGTAGAGAGCAGTGATTGTTGAAGGATCAAAGGACGGACTACCAAACTACAGACTGCATGGCAGCTTGGGCTCAGTGACTAAACGACCTACATAATACTGGAATGCAGGACGCACATTTTTTTCTTTTTGGCTCAAAATTATGTTATGATGGAAACCAATACTAGTACAGGTGTAGTTAATTTTCAAAATGTTGCCCGTCATCCAAACGGTGGCAGTATACTAAGTAGTTATGAAAACTATGAGGAGTTTACTAGTAAGTAGTATGGGGGCCGGTAGCGTCAGCTTTGGATCGTGTAGGACTTTGAGATGAGGGCGTCCTTATGCTGTTGAATTTGTAGCGCGTTGCTCGTTACTAGACTGTTCTGGACTCGCTTCCACTGGCTGTGAATCAGTCGGTTTGTAGAATACCAGGGCTCCGACGAAGAAGAGAATTGAAAAGAGTCTTAACATCATGGTAAGTATCAAAGCAGTAAGACCAAACTGTTTGTTGTCATACTGAAGGCATGCAGAACCGTCGCACGAATCCTGCCATAAGACACACACTCTGTCGATGAGGGCGCCAAACACAACAGGACCAGGGATGGTACCTGTTGCAACAATCAGAGAGACTTTTTAGATAAATATACAATTTTACGGTGTGTGACTGTTAGAGATGGACGAGACTTGTACAGGAGAAGAAAATATCAAAGAGAGAACGTATGAACTGTGCGTGCGTTGCTGGAAGTGATAGAAACATAAAGTGGATTCGCAAATAATAATGATCACCTCATCTATTACTCTTATCACTGTATAATCTGAAATGGGATTGGAGATAAGATAAATTTCTGAGGCGTGAAATACATCAAGTGCCGAGTATCACGCAAAGTTGTGAAAAAGCACGTAGGCAAAGGTAGGTAAATAGACCTACACACGAATGAAAAGCCTTTCCTGTCTAGACAGACTAACGACTCCGTTTCCTCTTACATAGCCTGCATGAATGTCGTATCAATGGGCCTGGATCAAATCAATGGATTGGCAACATGTTTTTGTTGCCGTTGTTTCATTTGGTATCCCTGGTCTGAATGATGAGGTTCTATGACAAATTTCTGAGATTGACCGTTCATTTATTCAATCTGGACTTTTTGTATGTACACTGTAGGTTGAACAGAGAGCAGTGTCGTGGGCTCTAAAAGGAATAACCTCTTTTTCACTCGACACTCGATTATGTCACTTGGAAGGTCACGTGATATAATGCCATAGCCGAACATGAGATATTTTGAGTATAATAGAATCCTTCACAAAATATGCTACCAGAAAGGAGTTTATCTTGACATTTATGACTAAAAGCCGTGTACAACCCGTTTACCTTGTATACAGGTCTGGAGAGACTACGACTGTATTATAAAGAAACCTTTAACCCTAACAGGGTCGGGGGGGGGGGGGGTGCAGAATCCCCTCCCCCTCGACGTTTTGCGCTATGATAGTAACGCGAGAAGGCCTCGTCGCGAGGCTTCTTGACTTTCTTTGCTCAAGTCTCCCGCAACTTTTGAGACCAAAATTTGCAACGTCCGCGCGTATTTTTTCAAAGCCACTCATATCTTTGTAACGGTATGCCACCCCAAAATGGGCATAATTTTGTGATTTTGTGTACATTTCCTATGGAAACCAGTGCTCTGTCATAAAACTCATAAAAACCTGATTATTTTTACAATTAATCACTTTCATTGATTAATTTCAGGCTAATTATGGTAGAAAAGTGGTCAGTGACAATTTCCGTTAAAAAAAGTCGAAAAACAAGGAAATACATAAGAAATTCCGAAAACAATAAAATACATAAGAATTGACATGACGTTTGGGAGTTTTTATGATGTGCAATATTGTTAAATATGCTAAAACAGATACACAAAGCAAAAAGTAGACTCTCAATACTTTTGATTAGGCTGAAATATAATCTTGGGCTTCATTTGCATAATCAATTAATTAACGTAAGACATTGATTGTTTCAAAAGATCTTATGACACAATCTTGTAGATTACGACGTGGGTGTCACGCATGCCAAATTTCCTTGTGATCGCACCACTGATGGCCGAGATCTTGGGGGGGGGGGGGTGGAATCCACCCCCTCCGGATAGAGCATAGCCAAAAAAAAAAAAAAAAAAAAAAGCCCGGCCTAATTAGGGTTAAGCCAGGCTGACACTTGCACGATTTTGTGGCACGCATTGGCACGACTCGAGTCGTGCCAGTGCGCAAACTAGTCGTAAACTAGCGTGAAGTGTGCGTAAAACCCGTCGTGACTGCGTGCCATGTCGGGAAGAGAATTTTGAAATGTTCAAAATTTTGGTCACGACTTGCCACGACAAAATCGCGGCCAAAAGTCGTGCAAGTGTCAGCCTGGCTTTAAGTGAAGTTAAAACAACAGAGCGTTGAGGGAATCAGTATAAGATGCCATTATTTTGCTACAAGTCATGTCATGGTGTACATGCGAGGTATGTCATCTTTCATCATTACACTGCATAATGATACTACGTCTGGACTCATGGCTGCTATGATCTGTGTAGAGTTCATGTATGCGCAACACGATGTGGTCCATCTCCCAGAAAGGATCCGTACAACTCTGGTACACTAAATCTAGTCACTTACCAAACGCTCTGAAACACAGCGACTGGATTCCAAGGGCGAAAGAGCGTTGATCATGTGCAACACACCTAAAACATAGAAAAGTGAGGAAAGCCATGTTTGATATTACAGGCTGCTGCTTAAAGTACGACGTATTTCTTTACTGATAATTTATTACAGTCCCGTGCATCACATAGAATTTTATAGAATTTTCAGTGTATTCCATGCCCATTAGGAATGGACATATTGCATAATAATTATGCTATAACATACGAGGTATTGCTTTTTATTATTTTACTAATCGTTCCTACTCTATGTCCTCATTTGTGTGTGTGTGTGTGTGTGTCCGTATCATCTTTCCATTAACGTTATCCATTTCCTTTTTATTCAACTTTATGTCATGTCATCTTTTCTATTCATTCTCCCTTCATACAATTTAATTTGACTGTCGACCTTTTCATTTTTCAATTTTTCAGAATTCATTCGACCCCTGCTTTCCTTTAATGCAAAGTGCAAAAATGAATCTGCTACCCCCTATCGGCATGGAGCTGTCATTTGCATCTTTTCAGACCATTAATTCAGTCTCCACAGAATTCTCGTGTATGGAGAGTTCTGTTCTATTCAATCTCAGAGTTGTAATGCTGCGTTAATGTTGCGTTTACGCCATGTTCCCGGCGGCCACGAAAATCACGTTTCAGGAAAAAACTGGATGGACGGGAGACAACGTGGTACAGCCACAAGACGGGGTGGGGGGGGGGGGGATATCCCACCCTAACCATAACTCACTATTATACGTTTCGGGCAAACAGGGCTGTCATGGTCGCCGGGAACAATACACGTATTATGTATAGTGTATGTAAATAAAGCATATTAAGTAATAGTGATGTTAGGACTGTTTAGGACAGCATCGATACCTGATGGATGCCATCGTGGATGGGACGAGAGCTAGGAATGTTCCAACGAGCTGCACGAAGGTAAGAAAGAGGTAGAGTGTTTCTTTGGAGCAAGACTGGTCACATCGACCCAGCACAGCGGAGCTGCTCGAGTTCGATTCAAGATCATCACTGACACAGCTACAGTTGGTGTACAACTATCAGGGAAGAAAAAGAAAAACAAAGTCGGGTTATATAACAAGGTACACATCGTGATGACTTGAAACACATAGAAATGAAATTATTCGTCATTGATTCTCAGAGTCAGCTAACGTGGAAAGACAATAACTTATATCAGGCGTAGAGGGTCGTGTGCCTGCACTACACTAAATGCGGAGCGAATGGATACGGGCAGAAAGCCTCGACATTCGACCATGGTATTCTTACGCAATCTGTGGAGAAAGCTCAGCTTGCATTATCCACTGTCCACTCCGGTCTTTTGAACTTTGAACAATCCTCCACCACACCGGAAGATTACCTGGCATGCTTGGTGTACAGGTTCCTTTTCAGCGACGGGTATTAAGGTCTAACAACAGGTGTATTTAAATTGCCATCACTATTCACAACCTGTTGTATACAGAATCACTGGAACTCTGGGATTGTGGTTTCGAGGGGGTTAATTCTTTGTATTGTACCTATACATTCTGGGCACTTAATCCTGACAATTAAGGGTTTGGCCTCCACGCGCAAGTCTTTTTCACATTACCCAACATAATTGAGATTTTGGATAAAGCGACTGGTAAGAAAAGACTAAGCTACTCGGGATCATTCATGCAGAACATCCCCGAAGTCAATAAAAGAGATGCAACCCCCGGATGGTCGGGCGGAACTCTCCCTAGTGGTCGCCATGAGTGGACGTGCAGCACGAGCCCCGCACACAACCGCGGGCACAACCCACCACACACACCACCAACACCAGCACCACCATCAGCACCACCCACACCCCGCGCCCAGCAACCCCACAATCATGCCAACCACCACGATCCCGAATAAACACCAACAGCAAAACGCCTCATCGCTCAGTGAGGCTAGCCCCACAGCCACGCCAATCACCACGATCCCCAAAAAATCCCGAAAGCAAAACGCCCCATCGCGCAATATTTAGCTCTTCATACACTCACAGTACACGATTCTCCAACACGCCAACCACCACGCACAGCAAAACGTGAGGCTTGGCTCCAAGTCCCAGCACCATTGTTATTTGTTTTTCCCATGTTTATTGTTCCCCAACAGTCATATTATTTTGCTAGAATCGACATCATTACATTCTTCTCCAAGGTATTAACCCGTTCCGTACGGGAAATCTCGTGACCTGGGCATTTCAGAAATCAGTATGGAACGGGTTAACAAGTCACATCTTGAGCCTGAACTTTGATTTGCCGTCCACCAAGGGTGCTACATTCGAACTTGGATGATTCAACTCTTGCATCCTTGAGGGTTTTGAGATACATGTATTAAAAATGGCGGGCAAAATCTTAAATTCCTATACATTTCCTAATGAATGAAAAAAAAGTGTTTTTATTCAATATAATAGTGTATGAAAATAATCTTATCTCACTGAGCGGCCATTGTTTGCGAACGTAGCGAATGAGCAAAGAAATTTTTCATCCTTGAGGGTTTTGAGATATCAAAAATGGCGGCCAAAATCTAAAATCCGTATACATTTCCTAATGAATGAAAAAAAAAAGGTGTTTTTATTCAGGATAATAATGTATGTACGAAAATATCCTTCTATCTCACTGAGCGGCGATTGTTTGAGAATTTGAGCAAAGAAATTTTGAACTTGTGACAACGAAATGTTCGTTAACAGTTGCAATCAAATTCGTATTTTTTTTTGTCTTGTTTTACTTGTCTTCACTACTGTGGATGGATCACGATGAACAAACTTAAACTCTGATCACCTACCTTGCCTGTACCTTCTGTGAATAATGTTCGCGAATATTGATTACTACTGTTTACGAACTCTGACGATAACCATAATTTCGCTGAAGTCTCGACTACTGTGGATCAAGGTGAACAAACTTTAACTCTGATTACCTACCTTGCCTGTTCCTTCTGTGTCTTCGTAATTCAGACAGCCGGCATAGCACGCCGAGAAGTAGAGAACATTATCAGTCCCACACACTGGATCGTATGTACTGCTACAACTACAGCCGGCATTGCACACTGCCGACAAGTTGCCGATACTACTTGGCGCTTCTCTTGATGACCTATGAAAACGTCACAAACGGATACGTTATGGTAAAAATCCTACCTTTGATTATGTGCAATCTTTTATCACTACTAGGCCCTATACAATTCTTATCTGTCTTATCATGGGATTGTTTCACGATGAATCTAAGTCGATCTTAACGGAAGTGAAAAACTATGGTATTTCACAGGTTCTCCTGTTCAATCTTATCAGTCTTTCAGAATCCACTTCATATTTGTACAAAATTCACTGAAAATTGTCTCGTCCCGCATTTTATTTTGTATATTAATGACTGCATAAAAAAGTTGAAACATTGTTAGTTTTACTCCGAAGTTGGAACACAAAGAAGACACACACCGCATACCATAGTTGTAAGTCGATCTTATCGTTTGAGGTCGACTTACTAGATTCTTGAAGCCAGCATCATATTATGTAAGGTCTTTTCTCCTTGCCCACGTGATAAATTTACACTATTGGAAGACTTTTCTTCTCTCTCGAAGTTAAGAAAAGGGTCACGAGTAGAAATGAAATAAGAAGAAAAAAAAATCGATTGCATGCGATGTTGATAAAGAAATAAGTCTGCCGATATCAAAGCAAAATAAAAAAAATAAAGCAAAAAAAATGCGACAGGTCTGCGTGCGTCCTTGCCCTTATTGGCACACACACACACACACACACACACACAACATAACATAACATAACAAAATATAAGACGCAATGAACTACTCGCATACCATTAAAAAAGGGGGGGGGGGGGGTTCCTACGACAAATTGACACATACGCATTTCCGTAGTCCACTGTGACTCCAGCGAAGGGCACATTTGGGCATTGTATGGTGAAGGCAGTTAGCATGAAGAAGGAGAAAACGAGACAACCAAAGCAGAAACGTATCATGCCCCGGAAGTGAAAGTTAAAGAATGTCACCAGCCATCCACCGCACAACGCCCCCAGCAGACTGGCAGGGATGACCAGAAAACCTAGTGCGGACAAAGCACAGTGAAAACAGACGGCATGGAAAAGGTTAATGCTTGCTTGATTTCTTTTTCAATCAGAAATATCAAAAGAACACTCGAACAGACAAAATGATTGATATAAGAGTCTCGCCAGTATTCAGTTTTCTTTTTTTCCTTTATTATTTTTTATCGATTTGTATAATGTTAGGTTCAGGAACTTCCTCGTTATAAATCAATGCATGTAATGTTAACATGAAAGCACAAGGACAGAAAATTGAAAATAGAAAACAGGAGAACAGGACAAACAGGAAATAGAAAAAGTAAATCCTGTATCATGAGTCAACAGAGTTTGGAAAAAAGGATTCAGGACATGCGGGGACATGAAATGTTACAGGAAGTGAGTTGTAATCGTAATGTCAAAGGGGAAAAATCCTAAGGATTACCCTATGTTTCATTAAAAAAAGGAAACAAAGAAACAAATACGAAACACGAATGCAGAACATGCAAGACAAAGTCACATACACCCTGAAAATGACAGTATGATTGTCACCTACAAAGATAATAGGTAAAAAAAAAAATGATTTGCGAGATGCATGTGACCACAAGCTTTGTAGTTTGATAACGTAACGGTAGCTATAAAATAGTATAAGCTATCATTCAATGACATCGGCAGCATCAAAAGCGCACAACGATTAGGTTGTAAAAGAGCTTCATATACTCCTTTCACAAAATGTATCCTCCAATTTATAATCCGCATAAAAAAAAATGGTTTCATAAACTCTGAAAAACAATCCTCACTTTTACCTTACGAAGCCCTAAAAATATGATAAGCCTGGAAAATCGTCATTATAACTGCACACACCACTCCAATGATGCGTGCCAGAAAAAAAAAGGGGGGGGGGCGTTTTAACCACACCCTGGAAATGCTGATTAATCTGGATTTGCGTTCACAAACTCCACATCTGGTCATGGTGCAAATAATTTTAGCGTCAAAAAAGTGGGGACTAAAACCAGTCAGGCTCCGATTTAGCTTATAAACAATGAGGATATCATCCTCATTATTAAGTTTAAGAAAGGGGTAGTTTAAACCTATGTTTTCATGTTATTTGTGGATGATTTTGTATCACTCAGTATTAGTCTCCTGACCTGTTCTCAAAGCTGCCGTGCTTGCTGATATATTGAATTGCGTCTCCATGAATTTTGGTCCGAAAGTAGCCAAGGATGAGATGATGAACCACTCGGTGACGGCGGCTCCGTTCACACACATGAAGGGAAGGTTTCGGAGCAGGTTCAATGCAGCCTTCGGAAAGTCTCTCAGGGTGTTGCCAAAGCCAGCTCGGGCGGCGAACTCGCTTCCTTTTTGCGCTTGTGAAATCCTTTTCTTTGCTAGCTCTTTTGCCTCTGTACGTAAAACATGAAATGATTGAGGCACAGATCAGCAAAAGATAGATAAGAAACAAACAAAATGTAAGTAAGACGGTAGTCAGTCGAGCCTAACATGATTTAAGATTAGGGTTCCAGGTTTTACAATGCATGGAATTTTGTCACTGATTCTTTAATACCGTAAGTCACAAAATGATGCCTGCCCTTTGTACACATTGCACATACATTTTTGTAACGCACATCGATAGAATAACAGTCACATTTGCTTCAAACTATTAAAGGGAAGGAACTTAAATTTCTCCAACCAACCCTCAAAATAATCCCCCAAAATTCCGTCTACACGATGTCCTTTGATTTCGAACGGTATTTTGACGTCTACAGTACTACCCTTTAAAGTAGTCTAAATTCGATGCATTTCCGCAGCGTTTCAATTCTCAACCTTTCAAAGCTTTACGACTGTTTATAATGTCTTCTTTATGAGATACATACTAGCATTTAACAACAGGATAAACAATTCTACCGTGAAATGTGAACAACAAGGAGGCTATTAGTGTCATAGCGGAACCACATCGGGTAGCGCGCTTGGCTAACGACGACCTTTCTACTACAAGGCCGCATACTACTAACAATTCATCGTGTCCTAGAAGACGTTGACTTTATTTGGTGATATACAAAACATGACTATAGTCACCACGATATTCATATTGACATTTCGGCAGCCTTGCCTGGCATAGCACGAGGAAACATGAGGAAAGGAAGAGCAAGGCTGAGGGCAAGACTTCCGGTCAAGATAAATCCAAGCCACCATGCTCCGACCCAGAGGGGACTGTCTGAAGTGATGGTCAAACTGTACAGGACCGAAAAGGCAGAAAAAAAAATAGAATAAATCTTCCTGACCAATCGTTGTCACTGACGAGTGTCCGATCTTATATAGTAAGTCGACTTCAGAGCACAGAGCAACGTATGCCCGATGTTTTGGAAATGAAGGCGCAAATTGGAGTCAATTGTCATTATTTTGATTCTGACAAGCTTGACATACATTGTATTCGTTGGGGATTCGTTGAGGTTACAATAGGTACTCTGGGGTCATACCAAATCAGAAACATACCCATAATGTCGAGAGTGTAACTGATCGATATGCTACTTTACAGGATGATGAACATTCGTTCCTTACTTGTATCATATACATCAGGATTCCGTTAAGGTATTCAAGTAAACTTTGAGCGAATCTAGATTTTACTTTCTTGAGGAAAACTAAATATGGACGCTAAGGCATACATTCGCTCTTTAACGTAACATTACTATTAGGGCTAGTTATTGCAGTCTATGAAAGAAGTGGCAAATGATTATTATTATGGTATATTGTTAACTAAAACAATAAGAATCACTTGCTACAAGCAACAGACATGCTATAGATTATTAGTACAGCATTTACAGACACAATAACAGGATAAAGATCGCTTGCACGGTAAGGTGCAGCCTATTTATCAAAACATGCAATGCAACGACAAGCCTACCTAATTACATGATTTTGATTACACAAACTGTACCGCTGTCAAAATGAAAGAAATAATACTTTTAATCACACACATGGTACTTCATTAATCGAAAACTCTAATTGTAATATCTTAATCATGTTTTCAGCTCCTGAAACAACTTAATTACGTCTATAATGAAGTACATGATTCAGTTCTTTTTCCTCACCTGGCCGGATCGACGGACACGTCAGTATACAGGTTCAAGAAGAGTCCTCCAACCAGGTAACCAAGAGCTGGTCCTAATGTCGACATTCCTTGAAATAAACCTACCAAAGAGAAGGGTATTTTCCAAACGTTTTCACAAAAGGTATACTATGTGATCATGCATTTATATCGACTGTCATTTTCCCCTAGACATTCTTGTCAGTGTCTAAGCATGTCTCATGAAAGCTTACAACAATGACGTGAGGAAGGGTGATTGAAAAGTTTGACACTAAGAGAAATGGTATTAAAAGGAATAAAGTAAAAGAAAAAAAAATCTACCCCGGGATGGATGTAGATATGTGTTGATTTATTGTGTAAGACAAGTGGAAATTCAAGTACTTCGAAGAATTTTCACTGGTCCCTTTGGATTTGACTTAGACGAGAGTTTGTTGTATGTTCCTATTGCTTTACATCCCCATAACAAAGGAGGATTATTTGAAGAAATAGATTTCGAATCATAGATATTCTTAAACGGGATAAGAAAACTAAAGGACCGTTCCATTCTACACCAACTTCATTCTCCGTAAAACATTCAACAAATTGCTTTCTTTCAGGGTTTTGATTTTCTTACCGACATAAAGTGCGGATCGCTTGGTCTCCACGTTCTCGTCAATATAGGTCACTCCCAGAGTGTAGATCCCAGAGGCACTAAACCCATGGAGGAGTTGGGCCAGAATGAAGACACCTATATAGCGACTTAGCCCGCCAGAACTCCCCGTACAGTCCTCAGAGCTAGAGCTTTGGTTGACTGACATATGACACGTATCCAAGTCTTGGGTCTGAACGATAAAAACAAGGCAAAACATAAGTAATTACTTGACTTTTTTCCCGACATCCACCATAATCAAGAAGCAAATACAATTTTAGTTCGAGTACCTTTAGACACAGTAGCTTGGCAAATACCAGTACATACTGACCACGCTTATGGAAATAAAACAAAGGCCCAATTTCTCACCACGTTCATTGTTCCTTAATTGTAGGCCTATAGTACACCAACAAATCGTATATATTACAAGAGCAACCCCCCCCCAAATAATAATAATTATAGTATTAACTTATAACATTTAATATGATTTTCAGAGATGCAAACGATGATTTGTGCTTCTGTATAGAACGGACTACCCTTGACTGACCTCATACTGGTAAGCCCCTGTTGTGAAATGAGGTAGAGAGAAGAGGAACGAACTGCAAGCGAAGCCCAGGGCACCAATTCCCAGCCATCGAGGCTTGTGTGCTCGCTCCCCGAGATACGTGACGAACACGACGACGATGAGGACACCGAAGTCGTAAGCGCTGGAGATGAAGCCGCTCTGCACACTGGGGAGGTTGAAGCGGCGTTCGAGTGTCGTGGTGACCACGTAGACGATTCCATTGACCGTCATGCCTTGCGTGAAGCCGAAGCAGCAAAGACAGACGAGGAAACCCACGGGGCTGTTACAGAACTGAGGCATGGATAAAAGACTTGTGAGCTCATTCCGATATTAATAGTAAGGTCTTATTTATCCAGAGTAGCCTCTTCTGTGTTGCCACTGCTCTAAAGGAGGGCCACTGCTCTCCCAGAGGGCCCAGCTATTATTATTACCCTAGGGTTGCCAGGTACCCATTTATACACCTGGGTCGAGAGGGACAATATTGGGTAAAAACATCTTGTCCAAGGACGTAAGCACTTGGCGGGATTCGAACTCGGGTCCTCCGAACGGGAGCCGGGAGTCTTATCCACTATGCCACAGCGCCCCCGATCACACCATATGACACAGTACGTAAACACCTATTAGCTGCATTAAACTAGACAGCATGGTATTACAACAAGCACTTGTCAACTATCTTAACAAGACGACTATGTATAGCATGCTAGATGACTAATAGGTTGAATACATGAAAACTCGTATCCTGACTGACTCAACATCGCGCTCTTAAACTTTGACAAACCACAACTTGACTCAGTGTGCTTGATGACAATGTTTTCCCAAACACCTAATGAGGACATAATTGTTACAAATAAGGATATAATAAAGAGAGAATCAGTCGGCAAAGGTGGACCAATCTGATGGATTTGTTATGAACCATTTTGAACAAGACGATGTAAACATGAGAAACTTTTTAATCCATTCAAACTGAAAAAGAAAGGAAATGACAAATAATGATTCTGCCGTTATCTCATATATCTCATTATTATCTATTATCTATTAGGAATCTCATAATTATCTAGTAGGATACCAGCAACTTTCCTTGGGTAAAGAGTTGAAGCATGGTGAGGTCATACATCACAGCTTACTTGGAGAAATCGTGGATGCCATAACCCGAAGCCACAGGCAGTTTCTTCTTCATCATCTCCAACCTCCCTAAGGTCTCCAGCAACTCTGGTGTCTCCATCACGTACACCCCTCCCGCCTCCTCCCGGGTCACCCCCATTGCCTGTCCTGTTCGGTTCCTCGGTGTGGGCTGCCCTGCCATCACCGGCCACTACCTCCCCGTTTCCTGCTTCACGTTGAGAAGAAGGTTTCCCCAGGAGATCTTTTTCTTCCGTCAACAAGACTTTCTTTTCGCTGGGCGAAAGGTCGAGGACGGCTGGGCTGTCTGCCTCCACTCGCTGATCGTCTGTCGCATCGGCTCTCAGTTCGAACTCCATCTGGGACGTGATGACTATAATATCACCCTCAGTGACTGGCTAGCCTGTCCCTCTTATAAGCTGCGAAAATTAGTTATTCAGACAAATCTGGTAAGAAATCGAATTACACTGCATTAACCGTTTATGTCACTTTGTCAAAATGTGTCTGACGGAGGTCTGAAATTAAACAGTCTCACTGTACTCGGTGTTTTGGCATTCGCTATTTTCTTCATTCCGAATTTGCTGCAAACCTTTGAGGAACTCCCACAGCTACTTTCTTGTGCCATTTCTTTTCCTCTGCTTCAGTATAATAATTATCCCTTCATTTTCTAACGTATTCTGATGACGCACAGATACTTTAAATAGAAACATTTCTTATTACATTACATACTAACAAACACGCACACATCACTAGACGCCATCACACGCACCCAGTTTTTATCATTGACATTCACTTCTGTCAGGTTTATAGTACATTTCTTGCCATCTGATAGCAAAGTAGCCTACTCGGCAATGAAGTCGTCACGTGAGGAGTGAAAGGGTAATGACATTCTCAGCGTCCGTCGCTCAATTACTCATCAGGAAGGAGCGTTTGTTACCATGGTAACTAGCACACACAGCTCGTCAGGAAGTTACACAGCGATGAGAGTATATCGATCGTTTACAGCAAAGAATAAACTTTAAGTGGAACATAGCCATGACAATAATCCAGGAAATAACCCCGGCCAAGTTGACGTATATTCTTAAATGTTTTTCAGTGTCTTTCATATTCAATAAATGTATACACAAGCTACTGAATTTATATTCACTATATCACTAAAGCAAGATATATTGATATCGCAAGGTTTAGCCTACACCGTATCAGATGAAGACCAAAATTAGCTATACACAGCCCTGTCGCTTTTCGCAAATTCGCACGGCGTCCGCGGGATAGATCAAACTAAGCATGTCTCTTTTTTTTTCCTTCCAAGACAACTTCCTTCATGAAAATCATGCCTCTGTTAGACTACACTTAGTCATTAGAATAAACATTAATAATGAAAGAGGAAAAAGGGTCAGTCAAAATGGACAAGTTTTGATAGTTTTTATCAAAGTACATGTAATTCACAATTTAGTGTGTCATATAATTACCTTCAACCTTTTCTAAAGCGTTTCTAACTTTTAAATCTCTAAGTTTTCTCCGTCACATACTGAGGGAATGCTCCATTTTTATCTTTAGGAAGGAAAGTCACTTATTCTGCATGTCTCTCATAATGAGCTTGACTCTCCAAGTCTCTTTATTTTGTTTTGTTTTGTTTTGTTTTTACTCTAATGATAAGACTGAGAGCTCAAAGACAGTCCTAACACCCTGTGTAACAGATGCAATGTTGTATCCTAATTATTATGAAATATATATCGCATTATTGTGAGTGCACACAAAGCAAAGAAATGGCACAGCGAGGTGACCATGTGATTTTATATCTACTCGTATTTGAGATAATTAGTGAACAGCGGGCAAGGCTAGTGTCTCATAAAATAGCAACAGGTTATACTTATGTCTGATTGCCCTCTAACGCCTCCCTATCATGTTTGTTAAGTCACTGTATAAAGATTCTTTTTCAAATATCTCTTCCTCTTGGGACATATTTCTCTCATACTTGTTCGTAAAGTCGGTTGATTTCTATAACATAAACTATTCTGTATTTTTTTAACATCCATCATCACCAATGATCGCGACGTTACATACTCTAGACTCTTCTATCAAGACATGATTGGTGAGTAATCATTCTGTTGCTCATGCTAAAAATAAATTGACCAAACAAATACCGGCTGGGTGACATCGTATTCTCATCAAAATTCGATTCACTATCGCTTTTCAAAATGAAAAAAAAAAACTGATATGGTATTCTTAGAAAATAAAAAGAGGAAAAGCAACAATTTCACGTGCTTTTCCCATTTCAACACCTGGTAATCAAACTGATAAATCCGTCAACAACTCGAGGTTCTGGATAAATTTTCATTTTGAAGTTGGTAAAATCATGAGTACAGGCAATCACCTGTAAGTCTCTTGGAAACACTTCCGGTATGTTGTTATTCTTTAACATCCCATCTGGGAGTGTGACTCTGTCTGTTGGTGTAGTTGCTGTGAAGTTCCTTGATTCCTTGATCTAGTGCACTGGGATTTGTACAGAAAGTGAGTGATTCGTCATAGGCAATCCAAACAGTAAGGTGTCACTCTGTCAAGTACACCTGCAGTACATTTCTTCCGTACACGGCAAAGTAATTCTCGTGACTAGGAACTCACATTGCGACACACTGCGACACTAATGGTTCTCCGGAAATGCCTCCCATCATCCTATGAAGCAATTTTGCCATGTCCCATAGATACTGGATTATATGATTGCAGTTGAATCAAAATATACGTTCAAAAACCTACTGATGCACAGTGCGAGACGGGATTAATGTGTGACATTAAAGGAAGAAATCATAATACTATTGTCGGTTCCAAAATGTTAAGTGAACGTATTGGCCATGCTACATGTAAGTCAAAATTAATCACAGCAAAACATAGGTCTTATTTTCACACATGTAACGCCTTTATCAATGTGAAGAAAAAACATAAATTAATACTGTTAAACAGACGGGCAACTCTGTGCCGTGTATTAGTGTACTTGGATGACTGTGTACTCAATATATTTGACTCTATACTGTGCTTAACTTGAACGACTACTAGTATTACACGCAGGAAGTGTCCAAGGGCTGTGGTCATTTGCAACCTTGTTATCTAAAAAGCTTAAATAGTGAGAAGCCTGGGAATAGAATAAGGGATTGGTCGTCTGGTTATTCTTCTCTACTTTTTTGTTAGATTGGATGGTTGATTGGTCTTTTATTCATCCTTTCCTACATGGGCTTTGATTTTGTTCGAGGTCATTTCAATGATATTATGGGGACAAGGACACGTGGTCTATTGAATAGAGTCAGTCACTGCTATCATGCTTCTACGGTATAAATCTCACCAACCATGAAATACGAATTTGTGGTGCAAGAGGGTGTGGCAGGAGTATTTGGGGTGCAGCCCAGGCCATCCCTCCGTTTGGGCAAGGAGATTCCCACTTCCCTGGTTTGGCATGCAATACAGATACGATATGTCATTATGATGTTGTCTTAGTTGAAACAAGAATATGCGAGAGAAGGCAAGCCTAGTACAATGTGTACCTCCTTTGTGGGTCAGATTGAGTAGGCAGACCAAGGCGAACCACAGCTCCATTACTGCAACTTGTACACTCTGTACTTTGAAGACGTTTGCTAAGATGGGTTAAGAATGCTCCATCTGATAAACTTCTCTTTAATTCCTTTCAGCAAAGCAACTGACGAGCTGGTGGCATGTTGTGTGTATACTCTGTATGCACGTAGTCAAAACAAGTTACAGTTTGGAAAATCTGGGATGTATTGCATTTGCATCACACATTTCCGCGCTTCTCTGGTACATGTGTAAAATTCAGATATGAAAATACGGTGTAATAAACTGATTGTTGAACGCTTTAAAGAGAAAAGGGTGGATAACGATGCTCAACTTCAATGTTCAGATTCCATACACTAATGCTGCGACCAAACGATTTCGGAAACAGTAGTAATGACGACGCATGGTACGTGTATTTGCTCATCGTTTAGGCCTACTGAGTAGACAGTGACGCTTTCTCATCCCAATAATTATTACTAACTTGTCGAATTACTCTTGGCCTAAAATTCAATATTCACGCACGGTGCAAACTGAAGCGAACATGACATGGGTATGTATAGCTGGTTTCCTATCAACCCGGATAGACAGTAGGCCTATAACTTGGAAACGATCACGTGAGATTGGATACGTGCTTTGAGGCGACTTTTTTTAACGATAACAATCTATTCTGATCCTATAAAGCTTTGTTCGAAATGCAGTGCAATGTAATGGAATATTATGTTCACGCGGTCAGTTTAAAGGTCCCGTTCTAACAGGGATATCAATAGAAATCATGGACAGTTGAATTCTAGATTTCGCCATGTTATTCACACTACAATGTGCTACTATACAAGATGGTGTCGCTTATTAGTATGACTGCTACTATAATAGTACTACAACTATCACTTTTGGAACTTGGAACTTGTGTAATGATAACATGTCCGTGTCAGATCACAAATATTTAGTTATGTTTGCGATGTTTTCACCATTCACGATTCAAGCAGGTTTGCAAGTGGTAATCGGAGTCGACCCAAGACAACTACGGACATCTCTGGCTGTCAGAGTCTACGGCTTTGACCCTCCAGATTCACATACAATACAGCTGTCGTAACGGCCATTGACTGACCATTAGAAAAATGATAGCATCATTCTTTAAAGGGATGGTATAGCATTGGTTGAGGTGGGGATTCAGCTTTTATTTTTTTTTTTTTTGCTTAGAAACCACGAAATAAAATGTTAAAGTGCATGCAATTCTACAGGAATTCAAAGTTTATTTGATGAAAATCGGTTTTGAAATGGCTAAGAAATCCAAAAACAAAGTAAAACAAAGCAATTCTAATAAAAGATGGGCCCCATCTTTTATTAGGTAAGCATTATTTCGGATATCTCACTCTTTTCTAAACAAAATTTCATCACATAAACTTTGGATTCCTCTTAGAATATTGTATTATATGCTTTATAATAAGTTATTATTTCCTTAGTTTCTCATTATCTCCAAAATTTTCAATAAAAAAAGTTAGAAAAGTGAAGCCCCATCTGAACTGAAACTGTATTAACCCTTTAACTACCTATTGGTAACCTTATACGAACTTGCGCGACTTGTGATATACACCCCTTTACTTGTGGAGTATCTTCACCAGGCCAACGCACCTGCGACAATAATCATATTTATATAACATATAACGCTTTCTCTCAAATCATGTGCCAGTAATCGATCCGTTTCGATATCGATCTACTTTGTAGGCAAGGGTTGATCACGTGGCTGGGTTGTTCGAGTCCAAGGTTGCCTGACTGAACGCTCTTAGATATATGTATAACTTTACACACTGCTATCTCTTTATACGTTGTCAGTGATAAAGTTGGAGATAGTATACTATCAATGCTCAAAACATATGAAAATAATGTATCCGTCCAGATTAGCAACTGAATAGTAACGTCTCACCAAATGAGATGATATGGCATAACCAATCAGACAAATGATATTTGTCCTTTCCTATGTACAATTTAATCCATGTCTAATTCCAGCCGATGACTGGCTGTCCGTCTATTATCTGTCTGGTTGTTTGTCTGTCCCTCCATCTGTACTGGTAAGTATATATATATATATATATATATATATATATATATATATAATTTTTTTTCTTATTTTTTTTTTAATGGCGGATATGTCTCCTGCATGATCGTCTGAAAACTATATCAAAAGTTAAAGGTCTTACACTTTTGGATTTTTTTTCCCATCAAAAACATCTTACTTTGCCTACCAAGCTGATACCTAGCAGGACTGTCATTGGCTATTACAGCATTTCAGCTACGATATTATTCAGCTGTGACATTAAGCCTATTTCATGGATTTACGGGTAGTCATGTGAGTGAAACTGATAGCACTGCATTCACTTCGAAAAGTTTACTAAAGGAATGTGTGGCAACGGGATCAGCTCGTATGTCATAACGTGTGTGCGTGCGTGCGTGTATATGTATAGGCCCTATATATCTCTCATATATAGGTAATGCAGCTGTTATGTCTACATATACAATTATTTCTATATGTTATATTTTTCGTTACATAAACTGTAGGCCTACATGGTTGTTTTACTGTCGTTCTCATGTGGTTTATTATTGCTCTTAAAATTTCTAGTTCTGAAGGCTTTCAGATTGAAGTAAAAAATCCAAAGAAAGAAAGCTCGAGTGTTTCAATGCTGAAGTATGTACGACGAATTGCACTGGATAGGAGTTTGTCTCATAGTTTAATCCCCAATTCATACACTCACCATATCTTTCCTGCTAATAACCCTGTATACTAAGCAGGCTAATTCTCCTTCTATCTCAATTTATATCCATATCGTTACATTTTAATCTATATCTGTCGATAGATGCATTATTGTCATAAAATTCATTTCATCGTCCATTTCTGACTATACCATGATGTATATTCACGTTGTTGTTGTTGTTGTTGATGTTTGTATTATTTGAATTAAAAATGCGGAGTCAGCAAATTGAACGAGCCTCTTTTATTGCATTTAGACTAAATTTCTATAACAAGGATTGCAATTTTCACTATATCAACCATAACCGTATCACTCCTCGCACACGCCCCCCCCCCCCCGCCCCCGTCTACGTCATTGTGCAGTATGTGTTTACGTACACATCACTTTCTGTTATGTACATCGGCATTCTGATCAGCACGTGATCCAATGTGCGTATACACACGTAAAGGTTGTGTGGTGTGTGTTTTAACCCGGTGTTGATAAAGGCACGTTCACACTGCTGCAAAAACTTCCGAGACTCCTCATCCCCACCCTATTAAATCTAAATTTATTTTGCTCTCATGCAATTATTGATTCGCAGGAATAATATTTATTTGGTCATGGAAAGTGAATACGTAATTTACTGGCAAATGATCATGTTACTTTAAGTTAATCTCCCGATTTACAGATTGTCGGTTAAGCAAGTGGCCCAGCTCTGTGCACCATTGCGGCATTTAATTTTGGCAAAAACAGAAAAAAAAAATTATATTACTGACATATGGGTAAAGCCGGGAATATAGGGATATCATGCAGGGAATGTGAGATATCATACTCCCCCCCCCCCCACACACACAAACAGACACAAAAAGTGGCACTCTATTAAAACAAATTAGCAGTAATAGTGTGGTAGTATAGTAGTATAAATGTAGTGTAGGGGGACACTGTAGTGGTAGTACAATGTAGTAGTAGTAGTAGTAGTAGTAGTAGTAGTAGTAGTACTCTTTAAAAAAAATCGAGTGAAAATATTCACTCTTAAAGGAGTGAATTAAAAAAAAAGAGTGAATATAGAGTGAAATTGGAATGAATTTTGAGTGAAAATGTTCATTTTCACTCATTTTGGAGTGACCTCAAGGATCACTCGAAGATTTTGAAGTGATCCCCGATGTCACTCCAAAATGAGTGAAAATGAACATTTTCACTCAAAATTCACTCCAATTTCACTCTATATTCACTCTTTTTTTTATTCACTCCTTTAAGAGTGAATATTTTCACTCGATTTTTTTTTTTTGTAGAGAGTAGTAGTAGTAGTAGAAGTAGTATAGTAGTAGATAGTATAAGTACAGTAAATCTAGTAGTGAGTAGTAAAAGTAGCTGGTCCATACATGCAGTAGTATATGTTTCAATATATCGCAATTTCTGCCTCAGGTTATACCCTATAATAATCACCATCGTTGCCTATCATCGATGAGGTGCTTGACTACAAGATTAAATGGGGAGCATATTAAGAGCAAGT
Organism: Diadema antillarum; assembly: GCF_040938485.1. Classification (NCBI taxonomy): domain Eukaryota; kingdom Metazoa; phylum Echinodermata; class Echinoidea; order Diadematoida; family Diadematidae; genus Diadema; species Diadema antillarum. Next base: position 1,248,243 of record NW_027271042.1, on the reverse strand, counting down.
GCGGGAAATGTCATATTATCATTGTATACCCAAGGGTCCCGTACATTGTATGATAGCTAACACATCATCAAGACATCATGATCGTTGACATTGCTGGCAGCATTCGCACGCTCAGTCGTTAATGGTAAACAATGAATGATTAAACATCTGCTTACAGAAACGGCTACGAGAAAAAAAAATGTGATAGAGCATGGAGCTACCATAGCTCCATGGATAGAGCTACACGGCAGTTACACAAAACAGGGGTGGAAAAGAGACAAAGCCTCAAAGGCTCAAATCGATGACTGTATGCATGATGCATGGGTCTACTATACCAACTGGTGGTACACATGCACTCGGTGAAGATGTCAGTCTTCACTATCATGGTTTTGTACGATGGGTATCATGTTTTTCTTCTTCTTCTTCGATAAGCTTAAGATTCTTGCAGGTAATAAAACACAAAAACAACTTATCGGCACTTCACAAGGACTGTACCTGAATTGTGGAATCTCTCTGAAAGATGTTGCTGAAAGATGTCTTTTCGCCCAACAGTCATCAGCGCTTCTCTTCCCCGATCTCTTCGTACGTGTGTTGTCCTACCAGCAGTACACAACATCACAAGAGAGAGCTCGAGAGCGATTTGTCATTTACTACTCAATGAGTACGTTGGCGTCCCACGTGTTTCTCTCACAGAGATCAGATTGTGTCCGAACATCGATGGCGCGGACGTACAAAAAAAAAAACAAAAAAAATCGCTATTTCGGGTTTACTGTTTTCCTCGCAGGTGCAGGGGCCTACGCTCTTCAGTAATTGAGCGAATGTGTAACAACAGGACCAGCCTCAACCTCGCATTATTACACCGCGGCTACTCACGATGCGTTGTTAGTTGTGGACATGTCAAAGAACAGATCTTCGTGAATACATAAAATCAGCAGGCTGTATGAGGCTGTGTTTACAACGCAACAGTAGCAGCTGTTGTCCGCTCTCCTCTCCGAGCTCCGCCTCACTGCATGTTATAGAATTGTACGTCATACCATACGAGGCCCCTGGTCATACTACACTGAGCACGCGGGTGATGCTCCACGCCTGGCTAGGCGATTAACAATGCCGCCACGAGCCATTGTGCCCCCCCCCCCCTCTTTCTCTCTTTCTTTGTGGATATGTTTGGTTTGTAAGAGTAAATCACACTGATATATATTTCTCCGTAAGGACCTGTTAACGAGCAATTCAAGTCACACATGCCTGCTAGACCTGTGCATGTTGTTTTGTTTCTGCAATCTGCCGCCACATGACTAATAAGTTAATTATCGCTTCTAATCATATTTTAAAGTCGTATAAGATTTAACTCAACAAGCAGCATATCTCATTAAATTTTCGTTTGTAGTTGCTGTATTGAGGAAGTTCTGCAAAGCTTTCTGGTTGCCTGTGACAAAAAAAAAAAAAAAATCGGTAAAAGTTGACAGGTTTGAAGATGCTGGTAAAGTGCACTTTATCTTCACTCCGCTACTAAGTTGTTTTCCGAGTTATAATATAGTCCTTTCAATAGCAAATGCTGAGTTTATTGCAATTTGACACACTACTATATTACATAGTAACATTCATATTATATGAATACTACACATAATTAAGAATTACCTGCACAAGGTACCTTCGGAGCAGCTATAGCCGAGGAAGTTTGGACTGTTTAAAAAATACTGAGTGTGGGCAATCATACTAATGCCCGAACAAAATTGTATGTGTTATTTGTTTTATGAAATGATGGACAGATTCCTGTCGTTTGACGAGATCCACTTGACAGCTCTTGTATTTTTTATTTATTTTTTTTTTGATTAAAGGAATTTCAAATAGCCGTTTTAATGTGGCAGCCATTTTCGCCAGTAAATACATGTACAAAGTACGTGAAGTACATGAAAGTGATAATGACCGGTCATTACGGTTTACTAATGACCGGTCAAAGGCAAAATTACGTGCAAAATACGTGTAGATGCCTGACTGGGTTAAGCTTTCAACCAACCATACCATAATATGATGAGTACTTGAAGGATCTGCTTTATCGATTTGTAAATCAAATTAATCACAATATTTTAAGTATTCTATTAATATCTGGTTATGTGCCTTTATACATGTAGATACAGTGCGCTTTTCAAAAAACACTAGTCAATTCACCGTCGAGCGTGCTCCTTCCAGGAACTATTCTTATATGAATATTCTCTTTTCGTCAGTTTCAAGTCATTTTTGACCCCCATAATGCTGAGAACTCATATCTCCCTAGAAATCTACAATTCCCATAACCTTAAGCTTTTTGTAGGTTTCCTTTATGTTTTTTTTTTCTCTCTCTCTGCGTTCTTTTGCATCTGAATTATCGCAGAATGATCGTTAATGTACAATAATTTTTACTGTTTATTTTTGTGAGATGTGTTTCCTGCATGTTATGTATTTCGTGCTACCACAAAGTATTGTTTATGATTTGAGAAATGTAAAAACTAAACTAAACCGAAATTGAAGTGTGAGTGACAATAATTATGAATCGAATTGATTGCTTATAAGCAAGTAACCACGTGACCGACAACTTATAGTTCCTCTCCGAAGAACTAGCGTGACTAGGCAATGAGGATAATGTGCATTGCGTAGAGGCACAACCGCTGCAGCACGGGGTTTCGAACCAGGAACCTTGTGACTGATAGTACGTGCTCTCATCCTCTGAGCCACTACAGCTCCTGTATCACGATCAGTTTAACAATAAATCAACATTTCTGCATACCTTGATTGCAAAGGATGTTCCTGACCATGCAAAGCTTGAATAGTCATCTGGAGGCGTGCTCAACATGGCAAAACATCATTAATTCGAACTGGAGGCCATAATAAATTGCAATTCAATTCAATTCAATTCGATCTATTTTACCTTTTCATCCGCAGAGCATAATGTAAGAGGATTATACAGATTTTGGGTACACATTGTTTGATTGCAAAGTGAAAGCTAATGATGAATAAGGAATTTAAAGCATGTACTATTATTTAAAATCAATTCTAAAAGAAGAGTTTGTTCGCAAAAACCGATAAGTCCATGTATTTGCCAAAATAATGGAGATATGTGGGATTAAAGGTCAAGAAAAATAAAGAGAATGATAAATAAAATTTGCTTCTTTTGACCATAACTTCAAAAATGTACCTTTATATGAAGTGACCAATATATCATTTAAAAGGTATTATTCTGTACTTTATGACAGAGAGCGTACTTCAAAATCTTCAAAAATGGACTTATCGGTTTTTTGCAAACAAACTCTTCAAAACCAAAAGTTTTTGCTTTAAATCCATTTTAGGAGGCAAAACAGATTGAGAGGTCACTACAAATATAAAGTACGTAATGCAATGAACAGTAATGTAATGTAATGTAATGTAATGTAATGTAATGTGATGTAATGTAATGTAATGTAATGTAATGTAATGTAATGTAATGTAATGTAATGTAATGTAATGTAAAGTAATGTAATGTATCGTACTGTAATGTAATGTATCTGGCCAAGAATTTGTGAGAGAAATCGTAAGACTGCGTCAAAACGTAAAGTGTCTTTCAAGTCGAGATAATCAGTGAATATTGGTAAATAAAATTGGTCCCATCAGCAAGATCATTGGTAAATGTGACTCCTTGGTTTTATGGCCAAGGGTATTAGCCTTTTTGTGCATCCATGAGATATCTCCTTGATTCATCGTAACACTGTTAGTCAATTCAGTACTCTCTTGTTTACGTGTTGTTTGGGGACCTCCCCGGATTTCCATGCTCATAATATTATTGTCTCTCCTGAATTATATTAATAGTGGCCGGCGCAATAGGCGGATTTTCCAACTTTCGTTTTGACCTATCAAGCCGCCGTCGGGCAAAACTTGTCGGGACAGTAATATTTCGGCCCTGCTTTATCTTTTAGGCGGATGTTGCCTTCATCAGCAGCCACGCTCTCTGATAACGAAACGGAAAGGAAGAACACCCTCCGAGTAGAGGTCACTGGGATAGAACATAGTTTATACTGTTAAAGGGCCTTCGTGACGTCCATGTGACGCAAGCCGGCGACCTGTAGACTGTAGAGAGTTTCGTGGACGATTTTTCATTTCATTTCATTTCATTTCATTTCATTTTCCATCTTCAACAAAAAAAAAAAAGAAATAGAAAGAAAAAAATCATAAACACTCAACATCGAATCGCTTAAATATTAGGTATTTCTAATACCTAAATCAGCGCGTAGATTTATGATAAGAGAACAAATTTTAAAGAAAATCAATTGAGTGACATTGTGAGCGCGTCTTCCACTGCTGTGTCCATTCAACAGAGCTAGGTTAAAGCAATGATGTATATTAGCCTACCTACTTTAGTTGACGCAAGCACGGAAGTATCGAAACCTCATTAGTTGAACTAAAAATGAGCATTAATTTTGTGACCAGTCTTTATGTTTCGCAGGTGCATTATAGTAGGAGAGGAGCGACAGATCGAAAAAACTAAAATTGTGCCCTCTATCGGCCGCACAACGTGTTGTTATAGGGCTCAAAGAGAGCTTTCTGCCGAAGAATAGAAATACATGTCGAGTGAAAAGTTTAGAATTTAGAGGAAGGTGTATAAAAATTGTGCCATCAAATTATCAAATCAATATTTGGCTATGCTTTTTTTTCAAAGAGAGCGTTTCTATTTATCACAGATTACTAAGATCTTTTTGAAGTGATTTAGTTGTTGTTGTTGCTGTTGTTGTTGTTTCGGCCTATATGGCCATCTCCACATTACATATTAGTCGATGTTAAACCAAGCGCCGATGAAAATCTGGCTGCACGCAAATAAAGCGAAAAACATTGGCAAAACTTGTAAACATTCTTTTTGCTAATGTATTCATTAAAACACCAGAAGGTCACCATGGTTACGTATAGCATAATATCGATACCAGCGTAACATAAAGAGGATGCGACCACATTGCAGTCACCCTTTTGTGACGTGGTTGCGTGCAGCCAAATGAATTGTGTTGGTCTTCTATCCTGCTCTGGGCACGCTTTGAAACTGATATTGAACACACCCACTTACTTCACTTTGTTCGCCCCTTTCTCACCTTTTTTAAAAAACAGCAACATTTTAAAACCAAATTATTAGATATCAACGCGCCTTTTCCATACAATCCCTGGTCTCACTATTGCATACATGCACACACACGCACACGCACATTTCATTCCAAAGAAAAAAATACTTAAAAGCACAAAATATACACTGTCAGGCACGGGCGCGCTCGAATGTTCAAACAGACCAACTCACACACAAGAAAACAATTTCTTCGCACAATAATCCCGGTTTTGTTTGTAAGTAATAAGTGTAACTATGTTTGCTTGTTTTGTTTTGTTTTACTTTGCTTTGTCTTGTTTCGTTTCGTTTTGTTTTGTTTTGTTTTGCTTCGTTTTGTTTTTGCCTGTTGGCAGGCATTTCTCTTTCTACTATTTAATTTGGATTACCATTCAATTATTTCCTTCTTTCGAATGTCTCCTGCAAAGTTCGTCGGGCATGATTGTTTGGGAAACTTGTTTTGGCTTTATCCGTTTTCGTTTCAAGCAACAATGAATCCCCATGATATGAAATAATATTGACTGTCTCTACAGTTTTTCGCATAATACGTTGTTTGTATCCTTGAGTAGCTTTAGGTTTTTTTTAATGTAATCTTTAGAAGAGCACAAAAAAAAATGTAGTTATGAAACAAACGTAAGAAAGAAATGAAACACAGAGAAGCAATCGTTTTATATCCTTTGTGGAGTAAATTCCAACCACGGACTTGTCAAGGATATCAAAATAATTGAAATTTAACTATTGATTCAATCGTATTTCCATAATATCTCTTGAATACTTGTGAAGTTATATGATAGAAAGATGTCTCACTTCTCTTTTTATCCTCTTTTGTAAACTGGTTGCAAAGAATGATGACACAAATACAACAATGTAAGTCGAAGAAATATCAACAAAAAGATGTATTTCACCGTCACGATTGTATCAAGAAAACACAATCTACGTGTTATACTTTCTTTAGTGTATTCATTACATTGATACCACAATCAATAAAAATGATAAGAAAATCTAAACCTCATGCATAGCTTGGCAGGATTATCTAAATAATTATTATCACTCATTGAAAGCTAGAAATCAAACATAGCGCATAACTTATACGTATTTTACAGTTATGACTGATAACGGAAAGGTCGATTCACAACAGCGTTAAGTTGCAAGACAATAAAACAGATTTAGTTTCTGTTTATGCTCAGTGCAGGTACTAAGTAGTTGTAGCGTTCATAACTGATTGACGTCGACTGTAACCAATATTAGCATCCATGAAAAAAAAAATAAACGGAAACTTCTCCCGCTGCCGTCTTTAGATTACACTAGCATGCTTCGTGCGGAACATGAATGCAAGAGATGCATACCAAGTATTTATGCTAGATATATTTTGAGCTAGACAGAATAATGTGTACATGTGTTCAATTATCTCCTCGTATACTGTTGAGCAACCGCCTACAGACATAGGCGTTTTCACATCAGCCCGATAAAAATCCAAGCTCGAGATATTTTTTTAATTTCCCAAGTCAGAAAATAGCGCGCTATTTCGAAACATCGGGCTGATGTGAAAACGCCTATCTACTTCGCGCATGTTAAGGTGACAGGAACCGCAGAACGTGAGAGGGGGGGGGGGGGGTGCTCCCGGCGGGATCAAGCGGGGCACATTATGCTCCCTAGCCCCCTTTTTCTCTGATTTTTTTTTTCTTCTGCGAAACCCCAGGAAAATCATTACATTCCTTATGTTTGTTATTTGTACCTTTTTATGTAGAAGATTAAGTGGTTTCATTGTTGTTGTTATTCTATTAAAGGGGGAGGGTGGGGTTAGGCCCCGGTTCCGCAGTTCCTGCTTGACCTCTGTGATTCTCGTTACACATCTATCTAACAGTTTACACTACAGCGGTCCAATCAGTGCCATGTGCCCTGGATAATAGATGCATGACGAAAGTGTCAATTACTTCTTCATTCACATTGTATACCTAAGCTGAAATCAGCATTTTCTCACTTTATATACTAATAACCCCGCCTCTTCTATTCCCAACCCCATCAACCCCAGCATGTATTTTCTCACTTTTTATACTACATAACCACCCCTCTTCTATTCCCAGCCCCATCTCGCATGAAACCTTTTGACACTGTCATAAATGATTTTACCGGAGATGTAGCAATCAAGATAGGGTAAAGCATGGAGCTACGGGTTGTAAAGCTCCATGATACATAAGGTCAATGGTGATACAGTACCAAGCTATCGGTGAGGGAAAGTCCCATCGTGGCTTCAGCTCGCTTCACTATAGCGATTGTTGGTGCTAGCAAAATTAAGAAGTAATTTGAAGGCTGCTGGAATTAGTGATACCGAGGGGGTAGTGATTGAGTCGGTGGCTCGCCTAGTAACTCTCTTTAGTGATACACTAATAGGTCAGATCAAGGGGGGTGGCTCTCACCTCCCTGGTCTGACCCCCGACACGGAGATGGGTGGAAAGAGGGGATTCCCCGACAGGACGGAGATTTCCCCCGACAAGACGAGGACCCGCTGCCGCAGTGAATCTCCTCTCACCACGTGGTGTCTGTCATAGGTCCAGTCATGTCTGACGCTAGTCTAGCTTCTGGACTCTTTTTACTCGTAGCCGTGATTGTACGCGACAAGCCGTATGAGGGCGTGACACCCGAGGATTGCGATACCCGAATACCCCCTTTTTCGTTGGGCGCGCAGTCTCTCGATTATCGCAATCAGAAAATTTGCGCCCTCTCTTGGTCGCACCAAGGAAAAGGGGACGGAGCCCAGACTAGTCTGACACCAGAGAGATGATGCGACTGTAGTCTGAGCTGCTTGTGTTAAAGTCTGTGAACATTTTTCTTGTGTGTTTGGCAAAGAAGATTGATACGAAAAACTCGACTTCACTTTATATGTGGACTGGCACTCTCTTGATATGAATAGTTTCATTTTCCAATTCATCTTACAGGAGTATTACCCGCAAATCATTAACGAGAGTGGTCAAAAAGTTTGAGAAAACTATTTAGTCCACGAAATAAACATTTCATTATCTAAAAATCATTTGTATTGGTAACAGCATAGTAAGTTATAGTAGGACTCTAATGACAGTGACACAAACACGTTGATATTGATGTTGATGATAGCTAAGAATAGTAAAGAAAATCACAATGTTGACGGTGATGAAAGAGTAAAAAAAAATAATGACAATTGAGAAAGATGACAGTAATAGACATTATGAAAATGCCACTATTACCATACAAAATGAGTGCTACAATTACATCAATGAGAACAGTTTTAAAAATGAAAAGGGGCGATTGCTGATAATACGACAGGAGGAATTATGTATTTAACTAATTCCCGATTTGAACTGATGTTATGCACACATTTCCTGAAGGCAGTTTGCAAATTGATGGAACAAAAACAATGTAAAGAAACCAAGCAGAAGGACAGGCTGTGCTTTATCAACAACATAGGTACGTATTTTGGGCTTTCCCATAATCAGTGACTATAAGCCTGGCAAATAGTGAGCGCAGTTGTAAAATTGATTTTAACATTATCACTTGGTAAGAGGACGGCTCTTTATGCTAGTCGATGTCTGTTATGAGTTTAATAGGAAAAAGAAAGCTATAAAATATGCACTTCCTTCACTTTAGAAAGTTTAAAGGTAACAAAAAACTCAAAAATACTGAGTAGGAATAGATGGAGAAAAGTTGAATGCGAAACTCGGAAAACCCCTTGATATACTGTTGTTGCATTGCCGGCATTTTATATGCAGACATTGATAGTGGTTTTCAATGCGACCTCCTCGTTTACAAATCCCCCAGACAATCTCCCGTGTGTTTTCAGCGTTTCGTATAGACACTGTTAAGAGACTGTGCTGGGGGTGGGGGTACAAATAACAACAGTTTTATCTGTCCATTGCTTTTCACAACAAGATGTTTGAAAAGTGCGGTGACACGACATTTGTTCCTGCGACAGTTGCTCCGGTCTTTTTTTCTCCAAGGACTTAGGGTTAGGGTTGTGATAGAGTTTTAGGTTTAGTTTGATGGGAGGATTAGGATTAGGGTTAGGATTATGTTTGAGGGAAGAATTTATGTTTGTCTTTAGCTTGCAGATATTTGGGAGCATTATTGTTGCAGGAACAAATGCCATGGAACCGAAAAGTACATCATACGTAGTGCTGTATGTTTTACAATGACAGTGAGTGGACATAACAGTTGATAGGACTAATAAAGTAAATGTAAAGTGCTTAATTGCTCGAAATCATATTGTTGCAACGTTATCCACACTCGCAGATTGTCTCGACCGCTAATCTCACAAAATAACGAATATCATTTTACGTTTCTAAATACGTCAGAGTTGAGTGCACAACATGCATCCATAATATGAACAATACGAAGAGTATTCTAAGTACATGGACAGCACTAAACTATTCTAAAGTAACTTTTAATGAAGTTGATTTTGTCTGTGTTTCATCTCGTCATCTCATATACTTTCAATAATTTCAGACGTAAAAAGACGTACACTTCTACTCTAGTATTTATCATTTAGCTGAATACATTATGTGACTGTTTTTCTTTCTTTTGTCAGTAGGGAGCTTTAGATTTTAGACGCGCGGACGTTCAAAGGAAAAAAACATGTTCTGAGCTTGCGCAGTAGCGCGCGTAAAGTCAATCTATTTTTAGCTTGCGTCGCCTGAGTTGTTTACTACGCGTACTGGGCTATTTTTACGTCCGCACAGTTTGCGACGTAGAGAGCTTCTTCATGCACTGATCATATGGGGGCGCGATTTTATTTTTTATACGTTGCGTCCCAGCGTAATCTAAAGCTACTTTTCCACACGACGCGGGGAGAGGAGAACGTCCAGCGCAAGCGTCGGCTCAAACGTCCGCGCGTCAAAATCTAAAGCTCCCTATTATGACTCTAAACGCACTTACAATGCCTAGTACTGAGTCAACCAACAGGACACTCAATGTCTGGTTGAAATGACCAAAATACAATTCAAATCACGGAGTCTCATAACTGTTACATTCACATTGAATCATTGAAAAGACATAGTGTACCACTCCATATTCAGCTCGAGTTTAACAAACTGCAACATACAAGCCGAGAGGGCGAAAATTTGATATGAAGTAAGTAACATTTATGTAATCTTTCAAGTACAATCTTTCCACAAAATGGTAAACTCGGTTTAAAGATATAACGTAAGTTTGGCAAGGCGATAACGGTAATGTCTGATAACTCTTCCCGTCAGTCTACAATACTGTAATAGTGGACCGAGGTCAGTCGTTAACACGTCAGTGATTCAGTCTGTGAGATGGCATCCACAAATCGGGCAGTTACAGGAAATTATGGGTCGATTTTTCTTTCTTTCTTTCTTTCTTTCTTTCTGTCTTTCTGTCTTTCTTTTTTGGCCTTCTTCCGCGCCTTGTTCAGGTTTTGCAGACGCTTATGGCGCGTCATTTGCCCAATAATTCCGAAAAACCTAGTTTATCCCCTAAGAAAAATAAAAAGATTATCGGTCGTTTTTTACGATATACTATGTTTTTTTGCTTGAAAAAGTATGTCGATACACTTTTTTTTTGTCTCGATACACAGAATTTCTCTCGAAAAACTTGGTTTATCGACTGAGAAACAAGCTTTTTTCCGTCTTTTTCTTAGGGGATAAACAAGGTGGGTTTTTTTTTTCAGAATTATTGGGCAAACAGTGGCAAATGGCGCACCATAGTCGTCTGCAAAACTTGGATTAATTTTCGGCGATTAACGAAGTTTATTGTAATATGGCGTTGAGGTGATCTGCTTGTGTATGTCTATACCTAGGGAGGTAGTAGTCTTCCACCTCCCTGGTATACCATTATCTAAGGCTCTCATGATAATATGAGCCTCGGTGCCAGACGTGTAGGCTCGGCATGCAAAGCAATTCTGTTTCGCCAAATCTGTTCTAGGATATAGAGCCCATGACCATAAGGGGCATCGGAATTTAATCTGAGTCACTGTTTTGAGTTGTTTATCATAGATTGTTATAGGACAGTAGCAGTAAGGATGACCTGGGGGTGTTTCATAAAGCTGTTCTTAAGGTTACTAACGACTTAAGAACGACTGGTGATCAGTTCTTGTGCTGAATTATTGAAATTCTGATAAGTATAGCACATCAGAAATGATCACCAGTCGTTCTTAAGACGTTCGTAACTGTTCGCACCCCCTGGCCATGTCGTGGTAGGCCTTACTGGTCAATGTCAGGTTGGTCCTACAATGTCAGTCTGCAGACAGCTTAATGTGCCTTACACAGTGTCCGAAGTCCTTACAGCCATGTCTACAGTCTGCTAACCGAGATCCGTCTTTGGCAAGTTTACTGGACACTTCCTTGTCCCCAGAGCAGGTTGACGGTTTCATACATTCTGTGTTCATGAATGCAGGTTGGGGTATCGTCTTTGATTTTCACAGGCTAGTGAGCAGTTCGGAGGTTTTTCATCTGGCGAGATCTCCTGTGGGTCTTGTTTATTAAGAGCTGTGAAGGCACGGACGTCTACAACGAGATTTGCATTTCGGCTCCCAAACTTCTTTTGTTCTTGACTGTATGCAGACCTGCAAAATCGAAACAGCCACCAACACGATAGTGAACCTTGCATTGGTGGTGGAAAGTGTAGAAAATAATATATGATTACGAAATTGACCACATTGACACCCCACAAGCCCTCGGTATCCAAATGTTTTTTTTGTAGTACATTGAAAACTTGATCATAACGAGATCCTTGGAACCAAAACATTTATTGTTCCTTTATTTCAGATATTTTGTTATTACATCAGTAGTCAATAAGCAATACAAAAGAAATACATTCATTTGGACGGGAGAAATTATTTTGTTATATCAGGAATTTTGTTATATCAGATCTCTTATTATATCGAGTTTCCACTGTGTATTATGTCAACTGAAAGATGCTCCTGAGGACACTCTATCTCTGTCGCCAAAGTGTTGGTAAGTTTGTGTGAAGTAAGTGTTTATCAGCTCTCCTTTTCTCTTGTAAGCACAATTTCACTAATTTTCATTTTTGTTCTCAAATATTTGGGCACAGTCTAAACTTGTCCTTTGAGTAAGATGTGCAAAAATTTAACACTCTTATTATGCCACGAACAGTTCTGAGAAAATTGTTTTCTTGTTGTCTCGAGAAAAATGAAAATTGGTGACTTCTTGTGTACAAACCGAATAAAAAGCTGCCGAACACCTACGTCACTTTCAAACACTCTAAACTTCTTTTTTTTTAACAGCTCTTAACTTGTGTGTCTGTGTGTGTGTGTATTATGTTCATTTTTTTTTATTTGCACTGACTGACTTCAATATCTTTTTTTTTTTCTGTTAATATGCAAAGGAACATAATATCAGGAAGGAATGTCCCCTTTTTAAGGTTTTGGGGATCTGATCCCTCCTCAAAGAACTGACCTTTGTAAGAGTTCTCTTTGTGTCCGTGAAGATGTCTAGACGTATGCCGTTAGGACCTCCAGTTCATTTGCATACTCCATTGCGACTAATATTACAATTTCTTACAGCTTGCCAAACTCCCGAATCTTTATAGCTATCGACTTCGATTAGTTTGATTGCATTTGCATGTAAGTTCCTTAAAAGATGGATTGATGTTCTACTTTGAAAAAAAAAAAGTATCACTCTCGCAAAATCCGTCGAAGCCCACTGACATATTACGATGGAATCCATGGTAATTTGAGCTCATATAACATAATTTCATTGCCCTTTTCCGAATGTTAATATTAGTTATTCCACCGAATGATTTGTCATACTAAACTTGGGTATTATTGATACCATTATGTACACGTGTGCGTGTACCATACATAATTATTATATCATTATATACACTATACACAATGTTAGTGTGTAAATACATAATGTACTATTTTACACGTATGTACACGTGACCACAGTTTTCACTTCTTATTATCAAAAATAAGATAACATGTTTCATTGTTCTCTAACAACTCACCGCGCTTACTTCCGATTATGTAATAATCTACTTAATTTAAATCCTACATCACCTGAGAAAGAAAAAAAATACTATATTATATATGAGATTTGGATCGATTATTTTGTATTTACACAAATGGCTTTCAATCAATGGGGACTCAATAGCAAAGTACAGTGGACTCCCGTTTAAACGAAGTCCTCGGGACCGGCGGTTTTCTTTCGTTATCCGAACAGATAAGTACATAAAGATAATGTACATGATTATTTTGGGAACTGAGTTTTCACCTCGTAACGATAATTTCGTTATAACCGCATTCATTTTGACGGGAGTGCAATGTACTTCATTACTTTTACATCTCGTCATAAAGATGAGAAATCAAATTTCACAAGGCAGTATCAGTAGTGGTAGTAGATGGTGAATTACGACGCAAAGGCGGGAAAGCACTCTGCGAAGCTTTCAATGATGTCATTATGGTGACACTTGACCTGTGGTAGTTGCTACTTCTGTTCAGGTTATTTCTGTTGTGATTTTCACTCTTTTCACAGCAGTAGCCGCTCTGCTTTTGACAGCACTTCGACAAACTCTTTCGGTAGACTGTACTCATGGCAAAAACGATGTAGGGGTCGAGTGAGGCGTTGAGCAGGGCGGAGATGGCGGCGATTTCTTCGAAGCTTTTGCTGTGCGGCAAATCGTTTCCAAGAAAGGACTCCGTCTGGACCCACAGACGATATATGAAGTGGGGCATCCACAACACGGCAAAGGATACGGTAATGAGTACAAAGATAATCGCAAGTCGTTTGCGTTGTGACGTTTGTCGTCGATTGGTGGTGTCCTGACGTGCATTGTTCAGCATGATGTGACTGCTTCTGTACAAGGTTACAGCGATTGATATGTATAGCACACTGATCATTAGCAATGGGATGAAGTACATAGAGATGAAACCGTAAATATCATAAAGTAAGCCGTAAGCGTTATTCAATTTCGTGTTCGAGCAGATACGCATCGGAGTATATACGTGTGCAATCACAGCCGAAGGAATTGCCAAGACTAAAGCAAGCAGCCACGTTCCAACGGCTCCGATCATCCTGAAATGTTTGCTGTTAATTTGTCGAGATTCCAACCCGCGCACCACTGCCATGTAGCGTTCGACACTCAGTGCCGTCAGCGAGAGGATGCAGACGTACTGTGTCACAGCCTCAAAGTAGAGATGAGTTTTACAGGATAGCAAGCTGCCTTTCCAGCAAAGCGGTCCAAGAAGTTTGCGAACGATAAGTGGTGCCCGGAGGATAAGGTACATCAGGTCCCCCCAAATGACGCTGATGAGAAAGAGACTGGAAGGCGTACGAAGCGACTTGTTCATGCACGTGATCACCAGAAGGCCAATGTGAGCAATGATACCAAGGAGGCTTAGCAAGCCGACAAAGATGGCGCTAGGCAGGTACGTGTGGTCCACCGAGGAACACACAGAGTCCCAGAGAAATGAGTAGTTTGGCTCTGTGGCTGTGAAATCGGGGAGGTCCGTGTTGTCATCGAGCAGAGCTCTCTCACTAGTATTCATCTTGAACAATTCTTTGGCAGTCTTCAATAAACACAGTAAAATTCTTAACAATTGATTTCAGATTCCTGATGTGGACCTAATCTGTGTGTGTGTTTTTATAAAAGGTTTTGCTTAAATAAAAGATCGTCTATGCTAAAGGAATTCAAGTCAGCACATGTCGTAGGTCATCACATCGTCACGCCCTGGCAATAGAATGTCTTACTCTGCTTGTTAACTTTTTACTTTAAACAGTCAGTGGCCACGGTGAACACGGGGACGGTTATACCAGTGAAGAGACGGTTGTTTAAAGTCAGGTGGCCGTTGTATCAGTCAGGTGACTGGTCTATCAGTCAGGTGACGGTTGTATCAATCGGTTGACGAGCTTCGTTCTTGGCCTGTCTCTATTGTTAGACCTGCAACCATATTTTGAGAAAAGGAGCAATACTGTAGGTTACAACAGCAAAATCAGAAGGAATGATAAGAACAGTGAATTTTTACAGCTTTCAGTGAGCTGATCATCAGACGAAAAAGTCCTCAGAAAAATTACTCCATTTATATTTTAGTAACGATATTTTGTCAAAAGCGAAACAGTGTCATTACACAACACGATAGTCAAAAACACAACAAACAAATGTCTGAACGATTACCGGTACAAAGGGCTTACTTTGTACCGGTTATAATGCACTGAAAAGGAATGAAAAGAAAAGATGACCAAGTCTTATTTCATCCTATGAGAATGATCAACTCTTAAGTAATTATTTATACTACTTCAGAAAGTAATCTGAAATATTAATGTTTACAGGCGAGAGCTCTATAATCATTTGCACAAGTTTAACTTCATGTCTTAAACAGACAGAGGTGAGAAAATGTAATCAAGAGAAGTTTCTTAACAGTTCGGATATGATTACAGTCATGTGGTAATGACAGGCCTTACATGACCTTGTCATAGCAGTGTCTCTCCGTAGAGTTTTCTCTACTTTTCTGTTTCTCCTTCTGTTTTTTTCTTTTTGTTTTCTCCTTTATCCTGTCTGATATCAATGGATATCTTGATAGCTTTCCAATGATGACAGACAATTGCCAGTAAAAAATGTTCTATGGTATGGTGTGTGTGTGTGTGTGTACTTATTCTACATCAGTGCCATTTTTTTTTTTCATGCTGAGCGTTTGACGTCTTGTCGAATTTACTAGTGGCAGTTTTTTGGGGGAATAACAGCACTTTATAATTTATGTTGCTATGTTATACATGGCATGGTTCTATTAGTAACAATCTCACTTCACACATTTGTTCGACCAATTTATTAAAAAAAAACACAGCCTTTTGCGAATGTTGCTAGATGCATCTTCCAGAAAGGTGCTTCTTGTTGTTTTGTTCATTGATTTTGTTTTGTTGTAA
Organism: Diadema antillarum; assembly: GCF_040938485.1. NCBI lineage: Eukaryota > Metazoa > Echinodermata > Echinoidea > Diadematoida > Diadematidae > Diadema > Diadema antillarum. The sequence continues at coordinate 1,232,304 of NW_027271042.1, read as the reverse complement.
TTGTTTCTAAACCTCTCTAGTTTTCAGTTTTTCTGAAACAGTGTAACCCACTAAGTTTGGTGATTACAATAGTCACCATGATACGAACGACTGGAAGTACTAAACACGTGATACGTATGTACCAGATACTTGAGCAGTGTGTATGAATGGATATCATTTAGACCCACCTCACTGGTTTTACCGAAACGATTGTCGCATCACGTGATCGGGTCCAACCCAGAGGACTGGACACTTGACTAGTCTCAGTATGCTGACGTCTCTGTGACCTCTTTGAGACAGTGGTACTCAGCGAGCTGCCTGGTTCCAATGATTTGACGTCACGGTAAGGACCAGGGGCATCGCTTCACTTGACGCTGGCGGCAGCAGACTGGTGGAAGAAGTCGAGATTTTAATCAGTCATTACTTAAGTATAATTTTAACCCCTGATTGTGATAAAAAGTGATAAAAACGATGCTTACAATGGGTTGGTCATGATTATAATCACATCAATGATGATACAAACCATAGATGTAAAGAAAGGATGTAACATAATCATGACCATGTCATGGAAGCAAGCTCTTCTTTGTTATTGAACGTACGCCATACGTGTATACACTGACTATAGTCAGTCTACTCCCTATATTAAAAGCTGGGAAGCTTCTCAGAAAGAATGAAGAAGACTCCCCGGTGACATGTTAATCTACAGACATCTTTCAATCCCATAAGATAGTCTAGTTCTGGACCCCCTTTTTCGATTTTGTTTTTGTTTTTGTTTGTCTTTTGTTTTGTTTTGTTTTTTTTGGGGGGGGGCTGGTTGTGTGTGTGTGTGGTGTGTGTGTTTGTTTTTTCTGTTTGTTTGCTGTTGTTGTTTGTTTGTTTTTTTTTTATTTTGTTTTTTTTTTGTTTTGTTTTGTTTGTTTGTTTGTTTTTTGTTTGTTTTGTTTTGTTTGGTTTGGTTTTTTTTTTTTTTGGGGGGGGGTTGGTTTTTTTTTTTTTTTTTTGGGGGGGGGGGGGGGGTGGTGCCGACTATGCGCGTTAAGCCAAGATAGTGATGACGCGATCGTGAGAGGTGCTGGGGACTGGGGATCGCACCTGTCCGTCACTCGACTTAAAGGTCCTCTTTACCTTTGGCATGTTTGGGAGCATTAATTTTAAAAATGTTCAAGATATCACATTTGATGCATATGTTTAGGTCAGTTTTGTCACAAAACATCCTACCATATAAGAACTTGGCAATAAAACCTAATATATAAGGAGATATCCCTATTTTTCTCAATAAACCGTAACTGTAGACGGTTTAATCTGGAAACATTTTTGTTGTTGTTTTTAAGGAAGAAGAGAAAGAGAGAAAAAAAGGGGCCCTTTACATCAAATAATTTGCCCCAGACAATACTAAGATAAAAAGAATAAATCTTAGAGATATTAAACAAGAATATTAAATATATAATGATGTCTCCACAAGGGACCTCATATCGTCTCCACGAGGGAGCTCATATAAAGAAAAAACTATGGACTATGAAATATTAATTATTATTAATGTAATATTCTCCAAAACCATAAAAAAATAATCATCATGTCTAAAAGAAAAGAGATCATTATAAAAGTGACAACATCTATGTTGACGAATACGTCATATTCTTTAGGCAAATTCGACTAACTATGTAATACACGCGCGCTTGCATCGCACACTAACTCACCCACGCACACATACTCAAACATGCGCATACACACATACACACACCAGACCACGCACACACATATTGATATCAAGGGTCAGCCCAAATGATATAATAATATTTGAAATAACACATGCACACAGTTATATGCATTACAGAATAGACAAAAGTACTATAACTGTATTATCATTTCAACTGAAATAAAGGGTATGAAAATAAATATACAGTGTAAATGATACAGAGCTCTAAGCATCATAACAATGATTCGGGGCAAAACCAGAGGCGTTTATACAGCAAAGCAGTTGTGCAGCAAAACAATGGAGAAATATTACACAAATATTGTGGTGGATTCAAAGGTGTATGAGTATACCTGCGAGCTTCAAGCCGAAAGAAAAAGTGGAAATTCAGTGCCCGAAAATGGGAGTCATAATTTATAACATTCTTCAAAGTTAATTTCGACCATAAATTTATAAGTATTAAATTAGTGCAGGTAACTCATACGAAGAAGGGGATTTACAGAGTTAGAATTGTTCTTACTATAAAAACATTTTTTTTTAATTATAACCATTGTTCACATTTTGTTTATTCAAGAATACTTTACATTGATTATACTAATTCAAATTTTTACATTGGTTGTTTCTATCCCTAATTCACATTTTAGAACTATTTTGAAGCACTTATGGAGGGTTTTTATTTCATCTGCAAATGGTAAATTATGCCTTTAAAGTCGTATAGTCGTAAAAAAAAAATCCATCGATATAAAATTATTCAGAACTATCGTAGATTGTACATTGTACTCTCCGTAGGTGGTAGGAGCACATCACTTTAAAAAGTTTCTGTTTGAAGGTGTTTGGGTTGGTGGAGGGGTCACTATTTCAATCTAATAAAAGCTTCTTACGAATGCAGTTACAAAAGAAAATATATAAAAGGGTATCATGGTGGAAATATTCTCTCTTTTTTGTTTGTTTGTTTGTTTGTTTGTTTGGTTTTTTTTTGTTTTTTTGTTTTTTGTTTTTGTTTGTTTTTTTGTTTTTTGGGGGGGGGGGGGGGGGGGGAATTCAAGGTTATTCACGTGCATGCAAAATCAAATTTGGAATGGAATGAAAAGATGTACCGGGGTAAGGTATACGGACCAGAAAGGGCAAAGTCTGAACGATTTCCCCACAGTAAAGAATGATTTCCCCGGAGAAACAAGACTCTATCTGGTCATGAAGATCTCTCTGACAAGGGAAGCAGCCGAACAAAAGAAAAGATACAAGAAACCACAAAGAAAGAAACAAGGAGAGAAAGAACAACAGAAAAAAAAAACAGCAGCGCATTTTTAAAAAAAAAATCACGTGCGAACAGGTGTCACATGACGTACAAGGACGTGAACTTACTATTGTTCTGATTACGTGCGTCTTTATCTTTTACCTAACATTTGCCTCGTCTGGATAATTCGTTATCTTTAAAGCAAAATTAAATGAAGAACTCCTTGGTTAAAGGGAACATATCGCAGAAATAAGTAATAAAGGTCATCGCAGCATCCCGCTTGGGTATCTTGGTGGTTACCGTAGAGGGCTCCTGTTTGTTGCTGTCAACGGAAACTATTAAGCTGATGATTTCCGCACTGGTAGCATGATCTGGCGCAAGTTACTGAGGATGATGACAAACTGAGCGATATGCAGGAATATTATGGTTTTCTTTATCCAGGGTAGCCTCTTCTGTGTTACCATTGCTCTACCAGAGCACCCTGACATTATTATCATCCTTGCGTTGCTAGGTTCCTATTTATACACCTGCGTCGAGGGTTCATGATGGGTAAAGAGGTTTTGTTCAAGGACGTAGGCACTTGACGGGATTCGAACTCGAGAAGGACTCTGCCAAATTGTGTTGCCCGTGCGTGAGCATTAATCTCACTCGATAGGAATGCCAGTGAGTTATTAGTTCACACGTCTGTACGTTCATCAGCTCAATGATACGTCTCACATATTCTGTAGACGTACATTGGAGAAAGATACATTATATAAGAATTAAATAAAACGTTAAGAAAAATTTAACCACGTTTGATCTTCTCAAGTAGTACTTAATTGTTATCATAATCATTCATAAACACCTGCTAAAGTAATGCATATTAATAAAAAGTATCAATTTTCTAAGAATAAGGTCAGTATCATGACATAAATTGAAAATCCTGTGTCCACTTTTAGCCCAGAGCTGTGCCAAGAGGAGAGAAGTTGATTTTGATCGTATCGGTGTTCTCGTCAGCCTTAGATCTGAAGATATTGTATGCAAGTCTCGTTGAGCTTAAAGAGAAAGAAAGCTCGTATTTCGGTTTTTGTGTGGCATACCCGAGTGTACCATTTCATTCTCCTTCTTGTCGATCTCGTGTGCCGTGATTTCAGCTCACATGTTGTATCAGCGTGACAGATGGCCGCTGGATCTCTCTCTTGCATTCAAAAATGTCATTTCACTCTTTTGTATTCTGGTGGAGAGGCAAGATTTGTTGATGACAAAATCGTATTAGATTCACGAAGACTCTCTACCGTTCTTTCCCTGGACATGAAACCGAGTTGAAACGAAGCGGCGACTCAAATCAAACAATGTTTCCCTCTGTCGTCTTCGATTTCACGATTCTCATCAACTAACACTTTTTCTTCTTCATATTTCACTTAGAGAATAAGAAAAAAAAGTTACTCTTCCTTTGTAACTATGCACTGCACGAAGCAAGATAACTGCTACACATCCATTGAAATACCGATGGTAGGTACTTCAGATAAAGTCTTCCACAGTCATACGCCAATACAAATTGTTCGACAATTCTTTTTTTTATTAATTGTCCCTGGAACGTTAACTTCTGCAGATATAGCCCAATGTTTAATGATCAAAATGACAATTTACAACTCGTTTCTTGGAAAGTTGGTATCTGTAAATATCGTTTAAGAGTCATCAGCAGTTCCGAGGTTAAAGTCTATGCCAATCTCACTAACACTGATCTTTTTGTATATATTCTACTAAAAGCGTTTGCCTTTCCAGAATTTTAAACAAAAATACGTGAAAACCCTTAATGCCGTGATTTACTATTGAGCTGCGTCAGCAGACAAGACAACGGCCTAATTTGTATTCATTAGATGCTAATAGCAGTTCGGTTAATCTTGGATAGGGCGACCCTTTATGGTCGTACGTGTTTGACGAATGGTCATACAATTAGTGCATTCCTACAGTCACTAACTTTCGTCTCAGCGGAGTGGCGGGCGGAGTGAGAGGATGTCTTTTTATTGGAGAGAAGAAAGACACGAGAAAGAGAGAGAGAGAGAGAGAGAGAGGGGGGAGACACACACACACACACACACACACACACACACACACACACACACACACACACACACACACACACACAGAGAGAGAGAGAGAGAGAGAGAGAAACCTTGCCACATGACCAATTCTCAGCACAGTACCTGACCACGAATCCATCTACTTCCCGTATGAATGCGCTTTTACATTGATTTGTATGCATCATTGACGATTTGCTCGGCGTCAGCTGGGTGGAGGTATGGGGTACTTTGACTGCGATTTCATCTTTCATCATCCCAATTAGTTTTCTCCTTAATGACATGCTATACGCAAGGGGGATTCAGGTTCAATGAAACAACAACCAAGACAAGCAGGAAGATATCAATTGATATTAAATCTATTTGGCGTTGCTTTTCTTGACAATCATAAGTCATCCCTGACTAGTCTCATGGGTGGTATTGTGACGTCAGTGACACGTGGTATGGCTGTCTTGACATGCTGGGTATCCCTCTTGTCAATCGATTTTATCGATGGGGCTTGACGAACAGATGTGCTACTTAAGGCGGAATCCTCTATTATGTGAAGCGGCCCGCTGCTCCAAAATGAGCATCTTTTTAAGATACTTCTCTTACTCCTCCTCCTCCCTTCGCGTTCAATCTGCTTCATCTTTGACCAATTTCTTTAACTGTATTTTTTCATAATCAAAAATATTCTTGGTCTTTTCTTTGCCTTCTCTTTCTTCTTGCGATGTATCGTGCAGGGGTTATTGCTACTATTTAATTGACTCGATATGGACAAGGAGTGTAAGAATGTGGATGGGATGTCTTCGCAATGACAGTGAGGCTTCAGTATTTACACTATGAACATATCATGAGAAGCAAAAATACGATTGGTCATTGCTTTGTTTACTTACAATGCTTGTTCGATTGCATCTTGGTTTATCTAGCCAGACATTCATTGTCTCCAATTATCATAAGCCTTCCTCAGGTTTGAGAATGATATGGGAAGTTGGCGTTTAACTTTTTACACACATCCGACAGGCAACATCATGGTGAAATGTATTTCTACGCACAACAAACAACACACACATCGTACACATACACATACACGCAAACCATTACTCACACACACACAAACACACGCATATAACATAAAACACACACCATCACACATAGTATACCACATCATTTCACACAACACACACCATTAACGCACACAAACACACTATCATAACACACAACACAAACTATCACACATGTTACATCACATTCACACACACGTAAGTAGGCCTACATTCCTTCTTTTTTTTTTAAATAATCAACTGTGCCATTAAAATTCCAACCCCAGTTCATGAAGCAATGCCTGTATTACATAAGATAAGATTGATTTCAAATCGCCAATGATCATCTCAAAGAATAAAGATTGATTCGGTTTATTGATTGCGTTCGAACTTTGAATTTAATTTTTGCAGGTCACACACAAAATGGCCAAACAATTCGTTCAATACTCGGTATACAGGCCTTGACCGGACACGTTACAGCTCATAATAGCGCGAAGTTCACACGTGGTCATCGAGGGGAGGAAAGTCAGTGTCCAAATGGAAAGTACAAGTGGTGGTCAAGTTTCTCTTCTCAATGAGTGCACTTTAGGGATGAATCTAGAGATGAAGAGTTAATGACTCCCTTAGGAGACAGTGCTTATCTTTGTAGTGAGCTATGGTATGTAATCACGTAGGATTTTATTGCGTAAATCGATTTTGTGCGTGTTTTTTTTTTTCGTATAATAGTGCTGTTTTAGCTTTTTAGCTTCTGGAGGGACCAGCCATCAGAATACAATGGGATTCAAGTGTGGACCCGTCATTCATCTCCTGGGACAGTCCTGGGCCCTTTGACCCTCAAGTAAGGCACTCTCCTATAAACCCAATAGAGCAGTTTGTACCATACTGCACAGTTTCTATATTTTTACAGCTAAATATTCTACAATTTGGCACAAATGTAAAAGAGGTAATTTCCAATATCATTATTAGGCCTACTTCAAAATTAATCATCGCCACTTCATGGAGGCATATTTTATCAAATTGTGACGAAGAGCACTACCACATTCAAGATTAAACCAAGGAAAACCATTGATAGATTGATATCTCATATTTCGCCAGATAATCATGCAAGCTTAGATTCCAAACATCGGCTGCTTCAAATGTTAAGAAATTTTCATGACAATAATATAAATGTTATGATTTTTCTTCAATTTGTCTGCCCTCTGTACAAGGGATATTTGTAAGATCGCAACTGCTGGTCTACATTTAAAAAAAAAAAAAAAAAAAAAAAAAACATGAGAAAATGAACCAGCGGGAATCGAACCTGTCATAGACCAAGGGGGTTCTAGAGATGGAGTGACAACGGTGTTATTCCTTTTGATCCCACGTTTGATGCCGCCACTAAGAAATATTTGAAGCATGTGCCAAACAGGATCTGCCGCGCAGATACGAAGACAATTGACTCGTGTCTCATTACATAATCACCAGCCACTTTCTAAGGAAGATAATATGTCTTTGTGATGGTAATTACTTTTCGCTATCCCTTCATATAAAAGGTAGGTGGTACAGACACAAGGATGCGCGAATAGAAATTGAGCAAACAATGCTGAAATAAAGATGAAAATTACTCGACTGGGCATACCCGGGCACTAATCTGATATATCTGTCAATAAAGAATTATACTTGAAGATTATTCCATATTAGTTTCATTTGTGGAAATTAAACGGAAAAGTGATAAAACCAGCTATCCAGGATGGTACAGTTTTAAACATTTTCACATGATACAGCTCTACTTTACACTTTTGCGCAAATTTCTGGACGGAATTGACTTTTGTTTTACATGCTTTATCATTAAGTGAAATTTCATTTCATTTAATGAATTGGGGTCTATTGGAGTCTTCCTGGACCTCTCCAAGGCCTTTGACACCATAGACCACAGCATACTACTTCACAAATTATCACATTATGGTATCAGAGGAAAGGCCTTGGAGTGGTTCAGGAGTTACCTTACTAATCGAAAACAGTTTGTATTTATCAACGGACATGCATCGACTATACAAAATGTTAACTGTGGTGTTCCTCAAGGAAGCTTACTAGGTCCCCTTTTATTTATTCTCTATGTTAATGATATGTCAAATTCTTCAAACATCCTCTCTTTCTTATTATTTGCGGATGATACCAATGTGTTTTTGTCTGATTCTGATTCTGATCGATTAATTGATATTCTAAATAGTGAATTAATGAAGTTACTTCAGTGGATAAGAGGGAACAAATTATCAATAAATTTGCAAAAAACTAAATGCATGTTGTTCAGTAATTCGCTGGAAAATTTACCGAGAAATATTTTCTTGGAAGACACGGTTATAGAAAAAGTTTCCTCCATCAAATTCTTAGGTTTCATCCTGGACAATAAACTTACCTTGGGTTCGCATATTGATTCTGTATGTCGTGTTATTTCAAGGAATATAGGTGTTATATACAAAGTTAAATTTTATCTTCCCAAAAATGTACTTTTTATGTTATATTCTACTTTGATACTACCTTCAATTATGGGATACTCGCATGGGGAAACACTTTTTCTACTTATACAGAAAGAATATCATTATTACAGAAAAAAAGCTCTTCGTATCATTTGTCACGAATCGTGGAGAAGTCATACTAATAATTTATTCCACGAAAATAATATTTTGAAAATTCATGATCTTTATCGTTTGCAATTAGGACAATTCATGTATAAACTCACCAACCATTCTCTCCCCCTTGTGTTTGATTCCATTTTTTAAAGAATGAAACTGTTCATGCATATCCAACACGTCAATCCCATGAATATCATTTGCCTTTGACTAGGACGGTTTTCGCAAAATCTTTATTCTCCTTTTCTGGACCAAAATTCTGGAATTCTCTGGATAATAATATAAAAGAATCTTTAAGTTTTTATACATTTTCTTTAAAGTTAAAGAATCATCTAAAAACTTCGTACGCAGCATAATTCATTTTTCTTTTTTTACTGTTGATTTTCAAAGTTGTTGTTGCTTCGTTATTCTCACTACTCTTTCTTCATCAACGAGCCCGTGCTTCTGTGCCTCCAGTGCCCTGGTTATGACCCACCATTTTCCTCTCCCCTCCTCCCCCCCCCCCCCCCCCCCCCCCCCCTTGTCCACCTCGGACTTACTACCTTCTTCACTACTGTATCTTCATATCTTTCTATACTCTCATCAATTTGTTTCCTTACAAGAGAGCCGCCATGTGTTTGTTAATGTGCGTCCGTATGTGTGCATGTATGTGTGTATTACTCTGTCTTTGTTTGTTTGTTTGTTTGGTTGGTTGGTTGTTTGGTTTTTTTTCGCTACCGCTTAGGGAAATTTGTTGTTGTTGTTGTTGTTGTTGTTTTGCAATTTTTTCTCTATGAGGGGACTGCATTCTACAAGCTCTGCTTTTTAGCAGTCCCCTCCATTTCCAGCAATATCGTTTATGCATTTACCACAGTGACGTAACAGTTATTTGTATCTCTGTTGATAATTTACTTATATTTTTCTTACAATGCTATTCTGTTCATCGCATTGTGGTACTGATTTCATGACGTCTGTGTATATGAGCGTTTTTTTTTTGTTGTATTTCTTATTTGTTTGTTGGAAGTGAAATAAATCAACCTGAACTTGAACTTCAATGAATAATGGCCAACATTATGATAACGTTCAAAATGAATCTTCAGATTGCTCAGCAAGACGGCGGCGTCGAGTATCGATCATCAAAGGCACAAGTGCACCTGTGGAATTCTTTTGTACATCATAGATATCTGACAACCGTTTGAATAATTACAGCCAGTTGGAACTCCATGTGTAAAACCTCCTTGCATAGACTACTGCTTTCCGGGCAGTGACACTTATCACCCAGGCTTTCCCTCGTTGCCGGCAGATAAACGATGAACTTGGAACAAAATACGCCTTAAACTACTTAACATACAATGTCAGAATGTCGGAGCTCAGCTATTTTTCCAAGTTTATCATGTCAGCTGCAGATACACAGACATCGGGAAAACGGAGCTCGTGAGATCGTGAGCAAAGAAATACTTGACAACGTTTTCTCTTGCGATAAACAATTCCCATAGTCATCTTTGTTGATATGACAATGATGCAGTTGATAATCATTTACTTTCCACCTGTACTGATAACCGGGGGGCCAAAAGCTAAAAACAGAGGTCGAGTTGCACTCTCTCTACAAACTAAGTAGACCATGCTTATTTTCAAGTTTTTATTGTAACAAACAATATTCCACTGGTCTACCTCAAAAAATTTGTTGCGAAAGCCTCCAAATCCAAGATGGCGTCCAAGATGGCCGCCATATTTACTGAATTTGTTATTCAAATGATAGAATTCGATAGAAACATCAGATTTCAACAAATGTGATGTCATATGACAGAGAATAAAATTTTCTACAAGTTGATACCACTTTTGTGGGTTATTGTGATAATTGGATTGAGATTTTAAGGAAAAAACACTCATTTTTTTATATTTTTCTGAAAAAAGGAAAATCATGAAAATGCTTGATTCAGCATAAATCAGAGAAAGACTGAAGAATTATCTTGAAACGTTTCAAGAATTTTGTTTGACATATAATTAATATTTGGAGAAAATTAGGGGTCAGTACCATTTTCGGTTCAGGAGTTATAATGTCTCAAACTTCAAAACTCACTACGTAAAAAATGGCCACTTTAGTTGTGACCAAGACCTTGTTGGTCATAAAAAAGTCTGCGCGCGCCAAGACTACTACACGCACCACTGGCACTGGCGCTTCAGTGCCAGTGGTGCGTGTAGTAGTCTTGGCAAATGCAGACATTTTCTTTGACAAACAAGGGTTTGTACCTGCAAACTAACTTGTCATACCAAGTGGTAGCTCAGGTGATACTGATCGCTATTATTTCACAGTAGATTGTTCTGAAGCAGATGAGATGAAGCCAAAAAAGAATTTCAAATAGAGGTAGTAGCTTGAAACTTGGCACCAATCTTGTTATAGATAGTTTAAGACAGAATTTAGATCAACCGCTCAAAAAAAAAAAATCAAGATGACAGCCATCAAAGTTGACGTAGTGCATTGCGCCAAATTAAATGTATTATTTCGATTTTGATACAATTTTGTCTGTTGCGCTATCTTAAACCGTCTTAGGTTTTTATGGACACATTTTTAAAATCAGTGATATTCTACTCTCCGAAAAAAGAAAAAACAAATCGAATGGAAGTTTTTACTTTTGATGTGAGGAGTGAATAACAGAAAACGGTGAATTTAGAGTGAAATTGGAGTGACTTTTGAGTGAAAATGTTCATTTTCACTCATTTTAGAGTGACCTTAGGCAGGGCCCCACACTAACTTTTATTTTTGGTGGTCCAATGGCAAATATCTTACCTTTTTCGGTGGCACGATCAGGCCACCAAATTCTTCATTTCTGACATTTTGGTGGCCCGACGTGCGTTCGAATTTTTTTTTTTTTCGAGTGATCCCCGAGGTCACTCTAAAATGAATGAAAATGAACATTTTCACTCTCGAGTGATCCTGATATCTATGTTATGGGAAAGCATCTACCAATGGCATAAGTTCAGATTGTGACATTATAACCCACATGAAATCAGCCTAAAATCAATGTAAGAAAAATCTGATAACAGTAAATACAGTTTCAGCATGCTTATTTGTAAATGTGAATATACAGCACGAATAATCAATTTGGACAATTTTATTAGAACAATATACTGAAAAAGTAATTTCGCACAACACATTTAAGAGCAAAGTTGAGAAATTGCCGCCATGTCGGATTTTTTTTTTTTTTTTTTTTTTTTGGGGGGGGAGGGGGTTCGGATCAGAAGGGCTTTTCAAGTCATCTGCGGATCAGACATTACTACACATATTGTACCATCATCATTCACGTTTCTACAACAGGAGAGTAACATACAAGTAAAAAAGCATATCTTTGATATAGAAGCATTTCTTTTTTATCAAAGATTGGACCTTACCCAAACACTGGAATGAGCTCCACCCCCCACCCCCCCCCCAAAAAAAAAAGACCCTCGATATGGTTTACATATAGTACAATATCGTTCGGATGTATAGAAACATGACAGACAGAATTATAAGAAGATTGAACAAAATATATCAAATTATAAGTTATAAGTTGAGATTTAACTTTCACGCAACACACTAAAGGTATTGTTTACCATTGGGAGAGATATCACATTCGATTTATATGTGCAGGTTAGTTGTATCACAAAACATTCTACCATGTAAAATAAATTATAATAAAGCCTAAAACATACGGAGATAACACCATCTCTTTTCAAGAAACCATGACCATGATAACTGTTAACAATTTAGTATATAAAAAGACATTCTTATCAGATCTATTTAGTATATCTAACAATATTTAGCATTAATTATACTGATTTACGTTTGTACATTAGTTGATCTATCCCTAACTCACAGTTTAGAACTAGTTTTAGGAATTAAGTAAAGCTGGGTTTTTGTTTTATGTGCACTAATGGTAAATAATGCCTTGAACGACAATCTCGATTAATTACCGCCATCTTGAATTTTGTGTGGATACTAGTTTTATCGCTAAATATTACACATTGGCAAAATTTGTGCCAAATTCCAAGCTCCTATCTCTTTTTGGAAAATACTTTCTGTACAATCTTATCTGCCTCAGAACAATCTACTATGATGAAATGCTACAGTAATAGCGACCAGCGTCGCTTATACCACTTGGCATGAAAAGTTTAATAGTTTGCAGGTACTTGCAAGTCACTACACCATAACAATATTACATGTAACCATGTAAACACATTGTATGCAAAATGTATAATACATAAATATAATTTTTTCAAGTTTTAGATGTTAACTTGTCAACAGGGTATATATGATATTGCCTATACTTCCAGAAATATGAATTATGTCTCAATCTCAGTAAATCTCAATCTCAATCGCAGGTTTCAAAACAATTCTTCAGTTCTTCTTTGATGAATATTAAATCATGCATTTTTACATTTCTTCCTTTTTTCATATATAACAATATAAAAATATGTATTCCCCCCCCCCAAAAAAAAAAGAGAAGCAAACAACACCCCCCCCCCCCCCCCCCAATTTATCACAATACACAGCTGAAGTGGTATCAACTTTTAGGAAGTTTTGCTCTCCTTCATATGACATCAAATTTGTTGCAATCCAATGTCTCTATCAAATTTTATGTTTGAAATGTTAAAATCAATAAAAATGGCGGCCCTATTGGACCGCACCTGTACTTTGGAGGTTTTTGCAACAAATCTACCGAGGTGTACTTACGGAACATTGCTTAGTATACTTAATATTATGTATGGTCTTGTTTATAGAGAGAGTGGAACTCGAAAAGTAAGCACGATCTCGGATTTGACCCTCTGTGACGTCTTTGGGAACAGATGCGTGCAAATATATTATTTAAAATTGGATTTCAAGTTATAGACATTATAACTCCTGAACCAAATACAATACTGACCCCTAATTTTCTCCAAATATTGATTATATTATGGGAAAGATGTTAATTTCTGCATGGTTTTCATAAACATTTTTACTTTTTTTTTTCTTTCACTTTTTAGAGAAATATTCATGGTGCATTCTGAAATATGTCTCCATAAAAACCTAAGATGGTCTGAAATACCATTAAAATGTTCAGAATATATAAAAACCATATATATAGACAGCAAAACAGACAAAATTGTATCAAAATCGAAATGATACATTTACTTTGGCGCAATACACTATGTCAGCTTTGATGGCCTGCAATTTTGAATTTTTTGAGTGATTGATCCAAATTTTGTTTTAAACTTTCTATAGCAAGGTTAGTGTTTCAAGCTTCTACCTCTATTTGAAAGATATTTTTTGCTTCATCTCATCTGCTTCAGAACAATCTACTTTGAAATAATAGCAATCAGCGTCACCGGAGCTACCACTTGGTATGAAAAGTTAGTTTGCAGGCACAAACCCTTGTTTGTCAAAGAAAATGTCTGTGTTTGCCAAGACTACTACACGCACCACTGGCACTGCTACAAGGGCCAGTGCCAGTGGTGCGTGTAGTAGTCTTGGCGCGCGCAGGCCTTTTTTACGACCAACAAGGTCTTGTCACAACTAAAGTGGCCATTTTTACATAGTGAGTTTTCAAGTTTGAGACATTATAACTCCTGAACCGAAAATGGTACTGACCCCTAATTTCCTCCAAATATTAATTATATGTCAAACAAAATTCCTGAAACGTTTCAAGATAATCCTTCAGTTTTTCTGTGATATATGCTGAATCAAGCATTTTCATGATTTTCCTTTTTTCAGAAAAATATCAAAAAATGAGTGTTTTTTCCTTAAAATCTCAATCCAGTTATCATAATAACCCACAAAAATGGTATCAACTTGTAGAAAATTTTATTCTCTTTCATATGACATCAAATTTGTTGAAGTCTGATGTTTCAATCAAATTCTATCTTTCAAATAACAAATTCAGTAAATATGGCGGCCATCTTGGACGCCATCTTGGATTTGGAGGCTTTCGCAACAAATTTTTTGAGGTAGACCAGTGGAATGTTGTTTGTTACAATAAAAACTTGAAAATAAGCATGGTCTACTTAGTTTGTAGAGAGAGTGCAACTCACTCGTTAAGTAAGCGACTTTTGGGGGTTTGGCCCTCCGGTTATGAGGTAAGAATTCAGCAGCATACCCCTTGCCATTCTGTCTAATCTTCAAGTAGATGCCAGTATCAGGGTTGGAGCTTTTTAAAGACCTACGCCATACGTTGGTCACTTTCACTAGGCGTTTTCACATCAGCCTGATGTTTCGAAATAGCGCGCTATTTTCTGACTTGGGAAATTAACCCGATCACGAAATAGCGCGCTATCTGATAATGTAAATACAAATTATCGCGCTAATTTTATCGCTCTGATCGAGAAAATTTCTCGTGTCCAACTCGGGAAATTTCCGAAACAGCGGGATAATTAATGCGAACTAGCGCGTTATTTGATAATGTTCGGGCTGATGTGAATAGGAAATGAAATAGCGCGCTAATCTGCGATTGCGAATTAGCGCGCTATTTCATTTCTTATTCACATCACATCATCTAAAGAGAATTAGCCCGAAATTTTTTCGAGCTAATTCGAAAGCTGAGTATGTGCAAACAGCATCAGTAATGTGTGTGCCCTCTCAAAAATTCCTCATGATTTGTGTGCAGTTTGCCTCGATCGATCGAGTCACACACGCTAGGCATGATGGGATGCATCGCACTAATTTCTCGAGTCGTTTTCACATTATCAAATAGCGCGCTACTATCCCGCTATTTCAGAAATTTCCCGAGTTGGACTCGAGAAATTTTCTCGATCAGAGCGGTACAATTAGCGCGCTAATTTGTGTTCACATTATCAAATAGCGCGCTATTTTGCTATCGGGATAATTCCTCAAGTCAGAAAATAGCGCGCTATTTCGAAACATCGGGCTGATGTGAAAACTCCTTTTAGGCGTTTTCACATCAGCCCGATGTTTCGAAATAGCGCGCTATTTTCTGACTTGGGAAATAAAAAAAATGTCTCGAGCTTGGATTTTTATCGGGCTGATGTGAAAACGCCTATTGAGTTTTCAACTGGCAGTTATGCTCATGAATGCAATATTTATATGCAAATGTTATTATTGTATACTTTTTGTCGGAAATGAAATAAAATGACATGAAGTAGACCGGAATGCGATAAGTATTATGTACAAGGTGTAAGTGCATGTTGTACTGTCGAATATTATGCTTCTCACTTTTGTTTCTACATGTTTCTGTGGGTAGGATTGTATACAACATATTCATAATTTATAGGGCCTATTGTCAGAGTGTATAGGGGAAGGGGCTGGGAATGAAGTGATCAAAGAAGTGTGCTTGTTTGGGGTGGGTAGAGGAAATCAGTAAAAAAAGAAAACCTGATTTCTTCATTAAATCATAAATAGGACCGATCCAGCTTCTATACGGGACATCAGAAAATCTGGAAATTGCCCCTAGAATCATGAAAATTAGATTATGACATTGGTTTTGTGTTATAGGTGATATTACTCATAGTCACAAAGTTAAGATTTTTGCTTATATTTCAGAGGCTTTTTGCAGTATGACATCGTTATACTTCCAATAATCTGTTCGATTACATACTACCTTCGGGTGAAATCTTCCTATTATAACTTAGCTTAGTGAAAGTGTCATGTCATATAATCCCCGACTACCGTCCCCTAGTACAGTATATACTTAAATCTGCACTCTTAGTATGATTACTTCCTGTGGAGCTAAAAACTTAAATCTCGCCTCCATGAAAATGCATCTAATAAACCATTATCTCGTAGCTCGATGATTTGTTGAGACTGGCCGTAGCCAATGTATCAATGTCGTAATCAACGAGCTTTTGAAAACGGGTCACGTACAATGATTCTCCCAGATGCCTCCTTTTGTTTTTGGTTTTTTTTTAATCCTGACATGACGTCATTAGCGGAAATTTATCCTCTCGCTTTGAATTCTAGTCTACGTGTTCGCTGTACCAAAATAAAGCAGACGGAAGTGTATTAAAATAACAGGTGAAAATGGATTAACTTGATTAACTACAGGACACATTACAAAAACAATCAGAATGTGAAATTAGATATGAGTCTGGAAGTTGCGGAAGGTGTTCTAATCAAAAAGAATAGAAATGAATCAAAGACTTTGTGCATAGATTGCCTAAATCAATGCTGGTCTGTATGTTCGATATAAGTTAAGGCAAGAAGAGAGCAGTGGACCGGCCTGCACAAAGCTGGACATGGTTTCCAAGCTGAGTGATCGCATATTGACAACTTTATTTCTTTTTTATCGATGCTTGTTAAACATTGATCAATTAAGAAGCTATAACATTTTGTTCGAAGCCAGTCCCCTGCTGTAGACCACGCATCTTGTTTCCTTTATCGGGAAGAACTGACACTAACCATAGTAGTAATGTGTTTAATTGGAAGCTTATTAAAGGGAAGTTCCAGACGCTTTTCATAATTTCACATCATGTGTAGTACATAAATCGACAACTCCATGTATAGATTTGTGGAATTTGTTGTGGTTCTTGAGCAGAGAAACAACAATTTGAAAACCCTTAAACAAATTACACTGAACAAGGATGATGACATAGGAGGTTCACATTTTTCAGAAATGTAGCAGTGTAATTAATTCCATTGTAATACCGCTTGCTTGCGAGTTCACCTGTGTATAATCTATGCATGCCTTCCTCTTTTGTTCTGCTTCCTTGAGCCCCAACTCATACATTCTTATGGTGACTCTGCCATGTCATCATCCTTGTTCATTGCAGTTTGTTCTAAATTTTGAAAATATTCTTATTCTTCATCCCAATTATCACAAATTCTGAAACTCTGTCCTCAGTATAACTAATTTATAGTTGTTCAAATGTAAAAATCTGAAAATCATCCGGAGGTCTCCTTTAATTGTGATCGTCTCGCAAGCTGCGATTTCTCCATGATTAAGCTTGGCCTTTCTGTGTCGTCCTCTTTCAACTTCACGCTCTGAAAAGTCACAAATTTGGATTCAAAACACTGCTTTCCGCATCATTGAAAAGCTCCCTAAGTAGATGATCTCGCATTTACCCTAACTCAACTTTACTGGCTTCCTATTGAAAAGCGTTTTATGGTTAAAGGCATTAATTATCATTTGCAGATGAAACAAAACCCCAGCTTTAGTGCTTCAAAATAGTTCTAAAATGTGATTAAGGGATAGAAACAACCAATGTAAAATTTGAATCAGCATAATCAATGTTAAGTTTTGTTAAATATATTAGATATATTAGATATGAACAATAATAATAATAATGAAAATGTTTCCTGACTTAACCATCTACAGTTATGGTTTAGTGAGAAAGATAGTAATATCTCCTTATATTTTAGGCTTTATTACTAAATTTTTATATGGTACTGTTTTGTGATACAACTGACCTACACAAATGCATCAAATTTGATTATCTCGAACATTTTTTTTTTTGAAATCACTACCCCAATGGTAACCGGTACCTTTAAGACTCTTCTTTTCGTCTATGAATGACACAATTTTCAGGTTTTACTAGTACAAAAGCTGACGTTGTCTGATTTATATTTAGTTCGTGTTCTTATTGTTAATCTGAACGAGATTTGTTAATATCATGTTTGTTGTTTTTTGTGTATGTGCGTAACTGATAATTGTAAATCTCGTTGTGAATATCAATATCAACTCACTGCTTTAGAAGCCTAATTGTTGGAATTATCATTATCATTATCATTATCATTATCATTATCTAATAGTATTACTATCATTATCATTATCATTATCATTATCATTAGATCATCATCATTTTTACGTCACTTTCATATCCAGTTACGATTAACACAACATTCACTTCATTACACTGCTGGTGAATACAATTTTTTGCTGTCTTGATGGGTCTAGAGCAATTACCCCCTGGGCAATTACCCCGGACCCTTTACCTAGCCTTAATCCTAATCCTAATCCTGAACCTTATCCTAAACCTAACCCTAACCCTAATCTTTACTCTAACTTCATCACTGACCAGTATTTAGTCGGGGGGGGGGGGGTAATTGCCCTGATACGGTCTTAATATTCGTATTGGCTGAGATAAGGGAAGGTTTGACTAAACTATACAGTTTGTCAATCTTCCAAGTGATTTTCGGGAATTCTCATAATGCAAAAAAAATCATCTACTTTGCAATTCAGTTGATTCACAACTCTATGTACGCATGCGCCGTAAGCTAAGACGTGATTTCACATCCTGTATAGTCTAAACGCCTGTACATAGTTGTGCTTATCAAAGTGAAAAGAGTCTGCTACCATCGTTTTGATATTTCCGTATTGGCACTGTGATTTAGGGTTATTCATTATTTAGATGTCAGTCACAGAGTAGAGACAAGAGGGTATGACGAGGTATTAAAAAAATTAAAGTGGACTACCGCTTTTGGCTGCGTCATGCTAAAATTATGGAGCTACCATGCCATTAGTATGGAGGGCGAAGTCGCCTCACGCATGGTAAACTTATCTTCGCTCTGCATATGAGGACAAAGCAAACGTTCCACATCGCCGTATACTTTATGGCCAATGATTGGACACTAAACCTTCGGCGGCTACTAATAGACCCTCGTTATGCATCCATAAATTCTCTGCAAGCTAGAATCGTGTAATATCCATAAACTAAATGTATTTTTGGCTAATGTGTGATCTGCCGCTCGCATCACATTGATATTTTAATTCTTTCACTATATATAGACCGTCTCCAGACGTCTTCTGTGGTCAATGGTCTTCATTGACTCAACCCAAATAGATGGGAAGATGCCAACTCCTTGAGTCAAACCTACTACTTCAGTAACATCATCGGGAAGTCATCTTCCCACTAAAAACCACAGAACGGCGTCAGTTTCCCCACACTGTGGTGCTCTAAAAAGCGTGATAGCCCAATCGATATGCTGGTCTTCTTTTTTAAAGCACTTTACATTAGATAACTAAAATAGATTCCCCAACGGAAATATGGTTGCATTTGAACTCAGGCATTTATATGGCAACAGGATAGTAGTCGAATCTCAATAGCGAAAGCTTTCAAAATGGAAGACCTATTTCCGGATATAGACGCAAAAGAGAATAAATGAACGATTGAATAAATAAATAAATGAATAAATAAGTAAATAAGTAAATAAAATAATAGATAAGTAAATGAATAAATGAATGAATGAATGAATAAGTAGATAAATTTGTGTTTCATTTGCTGATTCTACATTCCTAATGAACATAATTATCATTTTAACTTCACATACAAGAGGCTGTATTCGATGTAGAAAGCGTACAATAGATGGAAAGATACATGTCTTTGATTATTATGTTCTTCTTTTTTAGCAAAATTGTGCAAGATCATGCTCGCATGCTAAAAACTGGGAGAGTAATTAAGACAACTAAAAATAGGTTGATATGCCACAAGTAGGACCCATCGTAACAAGCGCCTTTCCATAATGTAATCAGAGCTTGTCCATTCAGACTCCATGTCATAAAAAATGATAAGATATGAGCACTCGACCCGCCCGTATAATAGCGAAAGTAGTCATTTTGTTACCCGATATTCTGGCTATAGGGAAAAAAAATACTAAAGCTCTCGGGGAAGCGTGGACGCGCTCCTTCCATATTTGGGTTGGTTGACATCCCTACAGCTTTTTTTGTTCCTTATATTCTAACTGACGTCGTGATATGAACTACTAGTAACCATTTTCATTCTAGATCGTGGACATGAGTAAAATAAATCACGTGACTTCGGCAAAAAAGAACATCTCACTCATTCTTTGTAACTGGATCAGAACAGGCTTTTGTCCTCATCGAATGTGAAGTGATTTCGGCGTGTTCTAAAATCGATGAAATTTGCCCTGTGTAAATGGAGTAAGAGCGCACGGCAGCGAGTGTGAAAGCTTGGATCCCCCCATAATCGATACTCTTACATTACTAGTCTCAGACATGTAGAATCCCTGGGGGAAGGGACATGTTACCTTCTTCTACGAAGGATGGGAGTGTCAGCACGAAACTCCTTAGAATTGGGTCATTATAACATAAGGAAAACCTATATCGGCAATATCAGCTGACAATATTACACCGCGCGCTTTGCCATGTTATCAATAGGGGCTGTAGCGGAAGTGGAGATCTGATCATGGCTCTTATGTTCCTTACAAAAACAGGAAGATTATTGGTAGTGATTTTCTAGCGTTCTTTTATGAATACTGGATTCTCAATGCGCCTTAAAGTAGACTATTGGACAGACGGTAGACACACTGTACATTAGGTGAAAGGCCTGTCTCCTGTTCAACCATGGCATCATGACCTACTCATTCTTATGGTTGTACGGACGTCTTCGGTACGCTGCCGCTCAGGTAGGGGGAGGGGAGGGAAAGGGAGGGAAGGGATAACTTTTTAATTCTCATAGTTGGTCGAGTAAAGGGTCAATACTCCCTTTTTGTTGTTGTTGTTGTTGTTGTTGTTCTTCTTCTTCTTCTTCTTCTTCTTCTTCTTGTTCTTGTTCTCGTTGTTTAATTCACTCTTGTAAGATCATAACGACTACCTAGGAAGAAGCGCAGATAGCTATTTCAAACCTCTCTGGATTTATTCTTCAGTCCACATAATAATTTCATGCTAAGTTGACCAACATGATCAGTCGCTTCTCTAGTATCCCTATCGTCAGTTTAGGTTCCTCGCCCACTATTTTTTCGCCCTATACCTGTGTACACGCCTCGGCCCTCTCACTACCACTCAAGCGCTATAAGTCTCATTGTCTAGTACTTTTCTGCGTATTGTCTCCAGGGCATCTCGTGACACAGCCCCCCGAGTGGCCGATATGGTCGAAGAAAGAGGGCCGGTCGGTGAGAGGTCATGTGCACTCTTCCAGGACAGCTGCATACAGTCTTCCAGCAGTAGACGAAGTTCATGTCGCGGTAACAGCCATCGTGCCTAGAGCCCACTCGGGATTAGCATTGTTGCGCGCCGACACGGCGCCGTTTTTGTGCCATATTGCAGCACATGGTATACGCGGGCACATGAGTACGCTTTCGAAACATTGACTATACTTGAAAAGAGACATTATAGTGCCTTGATTTTTAAGACTGTTGTGGATTCGGCTGACTGAGGCGTTCAGATGTATGAAAAAAACCCACCTCAAGCACAAAATATTTTTGAAGATAATGATATTGCCACTCCCCTGACGTGTACCTAAACACTGAATGGACATTACCCTGCTATTTTACAATTTCTGGAATACCGGTACAGTAACCCTACTTTATTTTCCAAAGGGAATATGTTGGGAATGTGCAAATTTCTGACTTTCAATGAGAGGTAGGCATAACATGTTTGATGTGTGAGGATGTCAGTGCTGATTTCTCCGTGCTGTATTTGAATAGAGAAAGATAAGGCTGAATAACACTCACTATAAATATAAATACTATAACGGGAAAAACAAAGTTGAAAGGAAACACTTAATAAATGGTAGCCATTATAGCAAAAGCCAGGGGTATGACCCTCATCGAGAAGGGGTCATATCAAAATTATACATATAGTACTCCTTTAATTGTGCCAGAATGCTCAAGGGTATCTGATTAAATTTCGTTACAGTATTTACGCAAGATATATTTTGCAGTGACTGTACCTACTCGTGAAGGGGATATCAAGGAGATATCAGAATAACACACGTCGTCATTAAACACTGGAGCCTGGGCGAGAGTTTTTATGAGCTTTACATCAAAAGCTTTTAGCTCAGAGGAAGGCAGGAGGCAAGAGGCGAAAGTGGCCTCAAGTACTCTCAGGAGCGAGCGATATTTCCTGCGAGTTCCGCCTTTTCTTTCAAGTTACCCTCGGTTGCTAGGTTATCAAGGTATGATCGTCAGCAGGGAAAGTCTAAATCACAACAAACCATTACTATAAAAAGTTCTCGCTTTGCGGTCGAATCTCAAGTCTTATTACTTGACAGGAAATTCTTCTAGGATGTCTCTATAATAGGCGTAGGAACAAAGTACCGAGATTACTTTAAGAAGGTTTTGTTGCTGCTGTACCGCAGTGGTTTCTGCGTTTGTTTGTTTGTTTGTTTGTTTGTTTGTTTGTTTGTTTGTTTGTTTGTTTGTTTATTTGTTTGTTTGTTTGTTGTTGTTTTTAGGGGGTTGTTGTGCAACAGAACTCAGAAACTGCATTCTATGTCTATGTAATAACTTAATGAGTATAATTATCATATACTTACTCTCCAGTCACACGATATGTAGACGAAGATTGCGTTACCGCTTGAGAGTAGTGGGCATTGGTTTCAGACTCTGGTATTCGCTTCTTCCAGGAATCTGTGACGGAATACAGAATAATGCAGTGAGAATTTTATGGCCTCAGGCAATGCCAGAGGGATGTACATTAAACTATTCATTTCCCCCGTTCACCGGGGGTCGGAGGGTTAACAGATTTGCAAGAACGAAATACTTCGTTGACGATAGTTGTGTCTTTGCCCACCCCTCTTTGCATCACCTACTCCCTCCCTCTCTCTCTCTTACTCTATCCTTTTTTATTTCCTATTTCTTCTTTCTGTCTTTGTATCCTTCCTTTTTCTCCGACATTCTCTTTTTATCTTTCTTTAGATGTTTTCTTTTTTCGCGTCATGTATGGTGGTGTTACTTGGATTACTATTTCACGGAAGCAAAGAGCGGTTCTATATCGGAGCGTCTTTGTTCGTGTTTTGACAGGCTGACTGCGTAAGACGTGCGTGCTCAAGGCGAGTAAGTGAGGCAACGTCCTTATGGAACCAGTAATCGGATCTAACCTTGACACAAAAGCTTTCCTCAATGTTCCTTACGTCTATACGGTACTATGTATTACGAATAAAGAAATGTCAAAATGTACTTTATACAAAACATAACTTTCATTCCCTCACCAAATATGATCATAACATCCCATCATGAGCTTTAAGAGTCAGTTTTGTAAATCAGAATGATCCCTCGTCATAGCCACCATGGCGCCCCCCCCCCCTTTACAACGCACACACACACACACTACTTGCCTGTGGTGTATATATATATTCTCTGTATGATATCCCTCAATATAGATATTTGCGTCATTATTCAGCAGATACCAGACATGCCAGAGTTTGAAGTCCAATGGAAAGGGACAAAGACTTGGGTTTATATAAAAATTATCTAGCTACAGGGCGATAATTTTGCCTAGTCGGTCGGGCTTCTACCTCCAGATCCATACCGTCCCATCTAGCAAGAGGAAAAACACTCTGTCCCTCGGATAAGAAATGAAGGTTTCGTGTGTGAGAGAGTCACAACTCATGCACGTAAAAGATCCCGCTTCATTCATTCATCGCAAAGAGCAGGGTGTTTAACCAGGGAGGTGGAAATCTCTTCCCACCTCCCTGGTTTAACCCGGTGAAGTGGTCCCGCCTCACAACTGACCAACTGGACCCCATGGAAGACCAGCTAGTGCAGCTGGATATGGGCTATCCTGCCATCTCATCTCTTCAGGTGGAACAAAAAAAAAATAAACAAACAACTTAGAGCTTGGAATACGGGAGTGCCCTCAAGTGCTCCGTAGGTAAAGCAGCATGTAACTTTAATGCCGTCATAATTATTTGATGAGAGGATGACGGTAGTATGATGAACTCCCGGTTGATAGTGATTCTCTTCACACTCTACGTGTTGCATATTCAAGTACCGTGACATCGAAACCACTAATGAATTCCGTTGTTTAGTTATATGTATATCGGGCGGTGTCTTTAGCAAAACAATATTCTGTGTCGGCCTATTTGAGTTTGGAGTTATTGGAGTTTGTAATGACACACCTCTCACGGTTTTCGTATTTCGTCCTTCGAGTTCACTTCATCTCTTCTATTTCTTTTTAATAGAAATAACTGACCTTTTGAATGATTCTCTTTTCATCTAATACACGGTTTTTGATGGACAAATTGAAATTCCATTTTGATTACCTTCCTTAATAGTGTACTTCTTAAAATAGCATGTATTCTCGGTTACCGCTAAGGGATTACATTGTTCCCAGTGTTGTAACAGGTTGGCTAGGTCAAGGGGGACTCCAAGGTGAAGAGACGGTAAAGCAGGCATGTCATGATGCCTAGATGTAGCAGCAATTTCAAGGGCGTTTGCGCTTAATAGCTCCTTTCCTGTTATCCGTCAAATTTCCAAAGTGTGGCTTTTGCAGCCATTAGGAGAGTAAAATTCTGAGTTCAGTTCAAGACCACAAAGCGGTTATAGAAATTTCCCCCCCCCCCCAAAAAAAAAAAAAAAATGAAAACAAAATCAGTACGCCAGTTTTCTTTTCAGATCTTTGACAATTAAATCTCAGGGTCTAAAATAAAGCACAATGAAATGCTAATTTCATAATTATATACTATTTCAAAACAATCGTAATTCTTTCTTCCGTTTTGAAATAATGGGAAAAGACACATTTTTGTAGGTGTTCTAGTAGGCCCGACATTTGAAAACTTGAAATTTTGCAGTTGTATTATAGTTATCTTTGTGGTTCTCATTACGATTGCTAACAAATATCACGTTGGTGCTGTGTCACATTTCATGATATGAAATGAATTGAAATGAAATGAAACTTCTGCGTCACAATTAAGCTTCTGAACAACACATTCCAAATTCATATTGGCAATCCAGTTAATATGAAACACGCTGTCACTCTAATATAATACCTCCGTTGATTATACTTTGTAGAATGATCTGTTTACATGTATTGAAATAAAATGAAAAAGCCTTCCATTTCACATAAAATGAGACAAGTCACGATATTATGATCATACGCATGTGAAACGTACTTCCTGAAACCGCTAATCTCTTGAATTAATTCTTTATAAACATAGACATTTTTCATTCAATGATTTTGTTTTCACTAAAAATCGAACAAGTAAACAAGCCTACGATACTTCTGCTCTGTAATATGTCAAAGTGATCTGTGGAGAACCAGAGCCGGTTTATTTTGTCCCTTTGGTTTCTATTTCTATCTTGGAGATATAGTTAGCATACCTGTCAACCGCTGCAGCAGGTCCATGACAGATGCAAGTTTTATACCACACAATCCGGGCATTAAGCTTCGCTTCCAGTTACGCTCTGGATTTAACGTCTCTCAGCAGGCCTAATACCACGCATTTCGTATCCGTGATGGCGCCACACACGCTTCAGTTTGCCTGTAGCCAGTTTTCGCACACCTTGCACAATCTAGATTTACTTTGAACTCACATGTCAACAAGGCACGTAATCAAGCAGATGTAATGGACATAGATTTATAATGATCTACTGCGACTCAGGTTGTCGGACATACAGGGCGAAGACTGGATTTTCAAGATACAGATATATATATAATATTTACCGCAATAGCTCTTGCAATAGAGGCAAGTACAGAGTCGGAAAACTGACCTTTCAATAAATGTACTGTAAGGAGTATGTGGGATGTAATTGAAAGATGAACTGTGCCTTAAAATGGTTGTAATTGGGATGCTAAACTCCAGCATGTCCGGTGTGTTGTAGTTCTCTACTTGTTATCTGCCAATCACCGAGCAAACCACTGGTTGCCTTTTTCTTTCCTTTTTTTTTTTTGGCTTGTTTCCACTCAGTGTCTATTTCACGTGGCCAATAAGAGAAGCACTGGAATACATGCATGAACAAAATACACATTTATAATGTACGTTTTCTAGAATTTGTTACCCTGTCGATACATTTGCTTCAAATGAAAAAAAAATGTCCCTCAAATGTGTTCTAGTTCTAATTTTTAGGTTAAAAGAAAGTAGTTATTTCCATGTCTAAGAAAGGAGAGGAAGAAGAAAGAAAAAAAAAAGGAAAGTCGAAAATGATAGGCCTAAAGGCCAAAATTGTATTTAGTGGCAACCTCAACTACCGTAAAACAACAGGGAAAAGCAATAAAATCTCGTTTAGCTCATTTGCTCACCAACTGATAATTATCCATGAACACAGACGTCACGGCATTTGACAATAATGGACATGCGATCGGGATTTTGCTGGATTGTCTCACCTCCCTGTTTGAACCCTGCCATACCATAAATCATGATATGCTCGTAGACAACCTTATTCCATTATGGTATTAGCAGGAAAGCCGTGAAGTGGTTCATAAATTACTTTAACAAAGAACGCAACTGGTTTTCTTTTTAGTGCTGTGAACATTACAAAATAGAATGCAGTTTACCGAAGAAATCCCTTTTTGATCCCACTGTTCATACAGTGGTTCCAGAAACTCAGTGATTAGTTAGTCGTTTATATTAAAGTGAATGATTGCATTTTGTCTTACTGCCCCTCCCTTGTCTTACCGAGCCTTCAGAAGCTCAGTTGTTCGTCTCTCCTTTGCGTTACAGTCAATAATAGGAGCACCTGTGGCTATGTCAGTTTTATTTGACAGTATTGATGTAATTTACAGTAGTTTAGTTCATGTAAAGGGACCGGCTGGCAGACTGAAATGATTGTCTGTAAAAAGGACATGTTGCAAACCATGAAGGAAGAACAGATATTTTGAAATTTACTTCGTTAGAATTTATCAGAGTTTATTATTGTCAATATCATCTGAACAACCATGCGAACAATGTGGATACATGTGTCAAGAAGCATTCAACTTTTATAAAAGCAGCAGTCAGTCTTGTTACAAAACTTTACAATTTCTCTTTCAACTTCAAATTGTGGGAACTATACCCTTCTTGCTTGAGGCTACTCCTGCAAGTCTATAAAGAGACTCTATGCATTCCTGAGCTATAAGAAACATCTAGAAAAAATTGTTTCATTATTATACGGGCGCACGTCATGAGACCGACACCCACGAGTCATACAGCCCACGAGTCATACAGCTCACAAGTCATACAGATAACTAGTTATACATCCCACGAGTTCGACACTAAGTAAATAAAGCCCACGAGTGCGACATTAAGTAATAATAAGCCCACGAGTTATACAGCCCATGAGTTCGACACTACGCACAAAAGGCTCACGAGACCGACACTACGCAAACAAAGCCCACGAGACCGACACTACGACAAACCCACGACCGACAGGATGAACAGCGCCACCAATGGACCAATTAATTGCATAGGGTGTCCAGATAATGGCATGCGGAAGATATGAGATGAAAAAGGAGAGTTGCTAGGGTATCACCCCGTCAGTTGCCCTCCCTCACCCCTGAACTGTTCAAGATATTTAACTCTGTTTGTGTGCGTGAGTGTTCGCGAAAAAATAAACAATTTCAGTAAAAGTGTGCACGAGATCTTTCCACATTAATTTCGAAAATGCCGAATTACCCTCGTTTCCCTTTCCGCAAAACACATACCGGTATACACCTACTTAGAAAAAAAATGAAATAAAATGATGTGGATATTCAGATCAACCAACTAAAAATATATCCAGCTATGAAATGAAGTTTACACGAAAAATATTTTACAAAATGGCCAATGTTGTAGTGCACACCTGCTTTACATGATATGGAGGGGAAGTAGTCATCTGCAAAGGTGTTGATTTAGTATAAATTCACAGAAAATAATGTAACCGTCTATAATATCAAGGTGGCTTTAATGATTCGGAAAAAGAAGATGCAGCCATGAAAACAGCTATTCTATTTCGTGGAAAATGTACCGTTTTAAGGAGAATAATTTTACAAACACAAGCCACAAATCGAGGCGAATAGCTGCGATATACAACGTTTTCAACCGTTGAATGTCATACATTTTAGTTACAGAGAAAATTACCAATTGAACTCTACAGACGGGTAAAAGCAGGCGGATATATTACTATTTAACTAGTGAAGCAAGAAAGAAAATGGAGAGAAAAAACTTACATCCTGTCCACCGTCTAGCTAGAAATTGGGAAAGCCTAATAAAAATAGAACGATGGCTTCTGAAATTAAACCATACATCGTTTTTGTCCTCTATCATTTTCTCATACTTTTTTCCTTGGGGGGGGGGGGGGTCCCATGAAGAGGACAATTCTTTTTAAAAAATGATGACAATGTGGCTCCCCGTAGCGTGACAGAACTGCCCCCTAAAAGCCACACCTGTAGAATACATACTTGATGTCGTTGCTATATGTAGATGGTGCTGTTCAATTAGTTACAATCTCTCTTTGATTTTCCCCTTCATGGAACACCCTGTACAAGTAATTGACTGGTAGATGGTGCTGTTCATTTTGTCGGTCTCGTGAGCCTTCTTTGCCTAGTGTCGGTCTCGTGGGCTTTTTTTTTTTGCCTAGTGTCGGTCTTGTGGGCTTTCTTTGCCAAGTGTCAGTCTCGTGTGCCTATTTTGCGAACTGTCGGTCTCGTGAGCCTTTATTGCGTAGTGTCGGTCTTGTGGACTTTCTTTGCCTAGTGTCGGTCTCGTGAGCCTATTTTGCGTACTGCCGGTCTCGTGAGCCTTTTGTGCGTAGTGTCGAACTCATGGGCTGTATGACTCATAGACCTATTTTTCGTCGGGTGCCCGTGCATTGGCCGCTAACGCAATGCAAATTGTATTGCGTTAGCGGCCAATGCACGGGCACCCGACGTTTTGATGTCGGTCTCGTGGACCGTATGACTCGTGGGTGTCGGTCTCGTGGGATGACCCCTCATATACAGACCCTTATAACAAAATAAACTGCTAAAGATACATTTTTCACCTTTTGAATCACAGCGCGTTTAATTGGCAATCATCCAGTACGAGTTGCAAGTCGATCACTTAACAGAAAGAGATTGTACAGATTCTCAACCAAAAAGACAACCAATCGCTGGCATGAAATGTTTTCCCTCTGTATATTGTAATTATGTATATACTTAATCATATAATTGATTATATATATATATATATATATATATATATATATATATATATGTATACATTTTATCTATATATATATATATATATATATATATATATATATATACATATAATTATATAATCAATTATATACAATGTATACTGTATATACACTTATATATATATATATATATATATATATATATATACAACCAATCGCTGGCATGAAATGTTTTCCCTCTTTACATTGTAATTATATATATAATCAATTATATATAGGATATATGTATATATATATATATATATATATATATATATATAATTATATATATATTATATGAAATGTTTTCCCTCTTTACATTGTAATTATATATATAATCAATTATATATAGGATATATGTATATATATATATATATATATATAGAGAGAGAGAGAGAGAGAGAGAGAGAGGGCCTATACACATAAATAGTTATGGTATAATATATTGATAAAAACAATGATAATGATAACATAATGGTGTACTCTTTTATAGCGCTACAATCGATCAGAGAGATGCTCACTGCTCAAAAAAAGAAAAGAACTACAACAGGAATGCGTCATTAGATGGAAATTTGGGGGTAAAGAACTGCGTCATTGAGTAGCGTATTATTAATATGTATGTATATAATAAACAGTATCTAGGTCTGTATACATACATGCATCGATATGTATATAATGTTGAAATTTTGCCAAGTTTTTTCCACTTCATTTTCTCTCCGTCCGTCTCACTATCTTCATCTACCATTTCAAACCCTTCCTCTTCCCTTCTCCCCTCCCCCTTCTCATTCTGATCATTTCTTTTTCTACTCTGCATTATCACCAATTCCTGCTGATTCCGAAATGTCTCCCTGTATTTACACAGTTTACTGGTGTCATCACATCCTAGCCTGCCCACAAAAGCCGCGATTGTTTATTGGTGGAATAGCATCCCTGGTTACAGTGAGATGCCAGGGACAACAAACAGAATTGGGTAATTCAATGAGATTTTGGTGCGCTGAGTCGTCGACTCCCTCTCTCTTGTTTCAGCTCACTTTTATTTGAATGAATACAAATGAGAGAAAAAATCTACAGGCGTCCCGGTCCATGAATGATCTTGGTTAGAATTTAGAAAATTCCCTTTTCTGTCTCTGCAGTCCAAGATCCTAATTTACCGACGTCTAGAAAGAAAAAGTGCAATTGCAGAAAGTATGGGAACATTTTTCGCTGAAATCTAGCTCTTACCATGACTTTCGAGTTCACTTCATCTCTTCTATTTTTTTTTAAATAGAAATAACTGACCTTTTGAATGATTCTCTTTTCATCTAATACGTGGTTTTTGATGGACAAATTGAATTTTTCTTTTAATTACCTTCCTTAATACTGTACTTCTTAAAATAGCACGTATTCTCGGTTACCGCTAAGGGATAACACTGTCCCCAGTGTTGTAACAGGTTGGCTAGGTCAAGGGGGACTCCAAGGTGAAGAGACGGTAAAGGAGGCATGTCATGATGCCTAGATGAAGCAGCAATTTCAAGGGCGTTTGCGCTTAATAGCTCCTTTCCTGTTATCCGTCAAATTTCCAAAGTTGTTGTTGTTGTTTTTTGCAGCCATTAGGAGAGTAAAATTCTGAGTTCAGTTCAAGACCACAAAGCGGTTATAGAAATACCCCCCCAAAAAAAAAAAAAAATAATAATAATAAATGAAAAAAAAATCAGTACACCAGTTTTCGTTTCAGATCTTTGACAATGTAGACCTCAGGGTCAAAAACAAAGCACAATGAAATGCTGATTTCATAATTATATACTATTTCAAAACAATCGTGATATTTTCTTCCGTTTTTAAATATTGGGTAAAGACATATTTTTGTAGGTGTCCTAGTAGGCCCGACATTTTAAAACGATTGAAATTTTGCAGTTGTATTATAGTTATCATTGTGGTTCTCACTACGATTGCTAACAAATATCACGTGGTGCTGTGTCATATTTCATGGTATGAAATGAATTGAAATGAAATGAAACTTCTGCGTCACAATTAAGCTTCTGATCAACACATTCCAAATTCATATTGGCAATCCAGTTAATATGAAACACGCTGTCACTCTAATATAATACCTCCGTTGATTATACTTTGTAGAATGATCTGTTTACATGTATTGAAATAAAATGAAAAAGCCTTCCATTTCACATAAAATGAGACAAGTCACGATATTATGATCATACGCATGTGAAACGTACTTCCTGAAACCGTTAACCTCTTGAATTAATTCTTTATAAACATAGACATTTTTCATTCAATGATTTTGTTTTCACTAAAAATCGAACAAGTAAACAAGCCTACGATACTTCTGCTCTGTAATATGTCAAAGTGATCTGTGGACAACCAGAGCCGGTTTATTTTGTCCCTTTAGTTTCTATTTCTATCTTGGAGATATAGTTAGCATACCTGTCAACCGCTGCAGCAGGTCCATGACAGATGCAAGTTTTATACCACACAATCCGGGCATTAAGCTTCGCTTCCAGTTACGCTCTGGATTTAACGTCTCTCAGCAGGCCTAATACCACGCATTTCGTATCCGTGATGGCGCCACACACGGTTCAGTTTGCCTGTAGCCAGTTTTCGCACACATTGCACAATCTAGATTTACTTTGAACTCACATGTCAACAAGGCACGTAATCAAGCAGATGTAATGGAAATAGATCTATAATGATCTACTGCGACTCAGGTTGTCGGACATACAGGGCGAAGACTGGATTTTCAAGATACAGATATATATATAATATTTACCGCAATAGCTCTTGCAATAGAAGCAAGTACAGAGTCGGAAAACTGACCTTTCAATAAATGTACTGTAAGGAGTATGTGGGATGTAATTGAAAGATGAACTGTGCCATAAAATGGTTGTAATTGGGATGCTAAACTCCAGCATGTCCGGTGTGTTGTAGTTCTCTACTTGTTATCTGCCAATCACCGAGCAAACCACTGGTTGCCTTTTTCTTTCCTTTTTTTTTTTTGGCTTGTTTCCACTCAGTGTCTATTTCACGTGGCCAATAAGAGAAGCACTGGAATACATGCATGAACAAAATACACATTTATAATGTACGTTTTCTAGAATTTGTTACCCTGTCGATACATTTGCTTCAAATGAAAAAAAAATGTCCCTCAAATGTGTTCTAGTTCTAATTTTTAGGTTAAAAGAAAGTAGTTATTTCCATGTCTAAGAAAGGAGAGGAAGAAGAAAGAAAAAAAAAAGGAAAGTCGAAAATGATAGGCCTAAAGGCCAAAATTGTATTTAGTGGCAACCTCAACTACCGTAAAACAACAGGGAAAAGCAATAAAATCTCGTTTAGCTCATTTGCTCACCAACTGATAATTATCCATGAACACAGACGTCACGGCATTTGACAATAATGGACATGCGATCGGGATTTTGCTGGATTGTCTCACCTCCCTGTTTGAACCCTGCCATACCATAAATCATGATATGCTCGTAGACAACCTTATTCCATTATGGTATTAGCAGGAAAGCCGTGAAGTGGTTCATAAATTACTTTAACAAAGAACGCAACTGGTTTTCTTTTTAGTGCTGTGAACATTACAAAATAGAATGCAGTTTACCGAAGAAATCCCTTTTTGATCCCACTGTTCATACAGTGGTTCCAGAAACTCAGTGATTAGTTAGTCGTTTATATTAAAGTGAATGATTGCATTTTGTCTTACTGCCCCTCCCTTGTCTTACCGAGCCTTCAGAAGCTCAGTTGTTCGTCTCTCCTTTGCGTTACAGTCAATAATAGGAGCACCTGTGGCTATGTCAGTTTTATTTGACAGTATTGATGTAATTTACAGTAGTTTAGTTCATGTAAAGGGACCGGCTGGCAGACTGAAATGATTGTCTGTAAAAAGGACATGTTGCAAACCATGAAGGAAGAACAGATATTTTGAAATTTACTTCGTTAGAATTTATCAGAGTTTATTATTGTCAATATCATCTGAACAACCATGCGAACAATGTGGATACATGTGTCAAGAAGCATTCAACTTTTATAAAAGCAGCAGTCAGTCTTGTTACAAAACTTTACAATTTCTCTTTCAACTTCAAATTGTGGGAACTATACCCTTCTTGCTTGAGGCTACTCCTGCAAGTCTATAAAGAGACTCTATGCATTCCTGAGCTATAAGAAACATCTAGAAAAAATTGTTTCATTATTATACGGGCGCACGTCATGAGACCGACACCCACGAGTCATACAGCCCACGAGTCATACAGCTCACAAGTCATACAGATAACTAGTTATACATCCCACGAGTTCGACACTAAGTAAATAAAGCCCACGAGTGCGACATTAAGTAATAATAAGCCCACGAGTTATACAGCCCATGAGTTCGACACTACGCACAAAAGGCTCACGAGACCGACACTACGCAAACAAAGCCCACGAGACCGACACTAGACAAAGAAGGCCCACGAGACCGACAGGATGAACAGCGCCACCAATGGACCAATTAATTGCATAGGGTGTCCAGATAATGGCATGCGGAAGATATGAGATGAAAAAGGAGAGTTGCTAGGGTATCACCCCGTCAGTTGCCCTCCCTCACCCCTGAACTGTTCAAGATATTTAACTCTGTTTGTGTGCGTGAGTGTTCGCGAAAAAATAAACAATTTCAGTAAAAGTGTGCACGAGATCTTTCCACATTAATTTCGAAAATGCCGAATTACCCTCGTTTCCCTTTCCGCAAAACACATACCGGTATACAACTACTTAGAAAAAAAAATGAAATAAAATGATGTGGATATTCAGATCAACCAACTAAAAATATATCCAGCTATGAAATGAAGTTTACACGAAAAATATTTTACAAAATGGCCAATGTTGTAGTGCACACCTGCTTTACAGAAAGAAAATGGAGAGAAAAAACTTACATCCTGTCCACCGTCTAGCTAGAAATTGGGAAAGCCTAATAAAAATAGAACGATGGCGTCAGAAATTAAACCATACATCGTTTTTGTCCTCTATCATTTTCTCATACTTTTTTCCTTGGGGGGGGGGGGGTCCCATGAAGAGGACAATTCTTTTAAAAAAATGATGATAATGTGGCTCCCCGTAGCGTGACAGAACTGCCCCCTAAAAGCCACACCTGTAGAATACATACTTGATGTCGTTGCTATATGTAGATGGTGCTGTTCAATTAGTTACAATCTCTCTCTCGATAGCGTGACGAAATTGCACCCGCCAGTATTTGATTTTCCCCTTCATGGAACACCCTGTACAAGTAATTGACTGGTAGATGGAGCTGTTCATTTTGTCGGTCTCGTGAGCCTTTTTTGCCTAGTGTCGGTCTCGTGGGCTTTCTTTACCTAGTGTCGGTCTTGTGGGATTTCTTTGCCTAGTGTCGGTCTCGTGAGCCTTCTTTGACTAGTGTAGGTCTTGTGGGCTTTCCTTGCCTAGTGTCGGTCTCGTGAGCCTATTTTGCGTACTGTCGGTCTCGATAGCCTTTATTGCGTAGTGTCGGTCTTGTGGGCTTTCTTTGCCTAGTGTCGGTCTTGTGAGCCTATTTTACGTACTGTCGGTCTCGTGAGCCTTTTGTGCGTAGTGTCGAACTCATGGGCTGTATGACTCATAGACCTATTTTTGATGTCGGTCTCGTGGGATGACCCCTCATATACAGACCCTTATAACAAAATAAACTGCTAAAGATACATTTTTTTACCTTTTGAATCACAGCGCGTTTAATTGGCAATCATCCAGTACGAGTTGCAAGTCGATCACTTAACAGAAAGAGATTGCACAGATTGTCTTCCCTCTGTATATTGTAATTATTATATATATAATTAATTAAATAATTGATTATATATACAGGGCTCCACACTAGCTTTTATTTTTGGTGGCCCAAAGGCAAACATCCGACCTTTTTTGGTGGCCCGATCAGGCCACCAAAGTCTTCATTTATGGAATTTTGGTGGCCCGACGTGCGTTTTTGGTGGCCCCGGGCCACCGGGCCACCTGGCCACCGTTAGTGTCGAGCCCTGATATATATATATATATATATATATACATATATATATATATATATATATATATATATATATATACATATATATATATATATATATATATATATATATATATATACATATATATATATATATATAATATATATATATACATATAATCATATAATCAATTATATACAATGTATACTGTATATGTGACCGTGCACCTCAAAACGAACATAAAGTCGCACACACTGATATTGCGTGAGGACTGAAACTAAGTGAAATAGGTCAACCTAGCCGAACTTGACTTTTTCATATTTTCTGAAAGAGCGGGTCTTCTTTTCCATTAAGCTAAAATCTGGTATCATGAAACGGGCAGGAAAGTGTGTTTTTTTAGCAGTTTATCTCAAACATTTTTGGTAGAATAGTGTGATTAGGTGTGTCTTTAGAATCCCTTTTTCATTTCTGAAAAACCTTGTCCACACTCTTCACTTTCAACTCTAATAACTTTTGAAAAGATAGTGCTACTGCTTTGAAAGTTGGCATTAATTATGGACAGAATGTGTTAATTAGGCATTTATAATTTTAGTTCAATCTGATAATCCCTTCATTGTTTTTACTCTGGTGGTTTACTTCCTTTTTTTTTTGTCCCATTCATCGCACAGCCAGCACGGTTTGGTAAAGATTAAGCGCTTGAATAGACACTGTACTTCAGAGCCTCTTTTCTCAGTTCACACTTTTCCTGAGTTTGTGCTTTCTTTCCAATATTTAGATAGGTTAGGAGAATCCATTTGATTTGAGTTATACATCATTTTAAAGCTTAAAGCCTGTTCTTTCAGAATATGGTCTTAACTAAAAATTCTTGTCTGGCGACTTTTTGTTTGTTTTGAGGTGCAGGGTCACACATACACTTATATATATATATATATATATATATATATATATATATATATATATATATATACATATATATGCAGCCAATCGCTGGCATGAAATGTTTTCCCTCTTAACATTGTAATTATATATATATATATATATATATATATATATATATATATATATATATATATAATATATATATATATATATTATATATATATATCATATACTGTATATATACTTATATATATATATATATATATATATATATATATATATATATATAGAGAGAGAGAGAGAGAGAGAGAGAGAGAGAGAGAGGGCCTATACACATAAATAGTTATGGTATAATATATTAATAAAAACAATGATAATGATAACATAATGGTGTACTCTTTTATAGCGCTACAATCGATCAGAGAGATGCTCACTGCTCAAGAAAAGAAAAGAACTACAACAGGAATGCGTCATTAGATGGAAATTTGGGGGTAAAGAACTGCGTCATTGAGTAGCGTTTTATTCTTTATATTAATATGTATGTATATAATAAACAGTATCTAGGTCTGTATACATACATGCATCGATATGTATAATGTTGAAATTTTGCCAAGTTTTTTCCACTTCATTTTCTCTCCGTCCGTCTCACTATCTTCATCTACCATTTCAAACCCTTCCTCTTCCCTTCTCCCCTCCCCCTTCTCATTCTGATCATTTCTTTTTCTACTCTGCATTATCACCAATTCCTGCTGATTCCAAAATGTCTCGCTGTATTTACACAGTTTACTGGTGTCATCACATTCTAGCCTGCCCACATAAGCCGCGATTGTTTATTGGTGGAATAGCATCCCTGGTTACAGTGAGATGCCAGGGACAACAAACAGAATTGGGTAATTCAATGAGATTTTGGTGCGCTGAGTAGTCCACTCCCTCTCTCTTGTTTCAGCTCACTTTTATTTGAATGAATACAAATGAGAGAAAAAAAATCTACAGGCGTCCCGGTCCATGAATGATCTTGGTTAGAATTTAGAATATTCCCTTTTCTGTCTCTGCAGTCCAAGATCCTAATTTACCGACGTCTAAAAAGAAAAAGTGCAATTGCAGAAAGTATGGGAACATTTTTCGCTGAAATCTAGCTCTTTATGCCATGACTTGACTTCAAACTCTGATACACGTCCAATGTTCCTTACGCAAGGTGCAGTTATAATTATTTCATCGGCAGAATGTTTGCCGACCTGAAGGTGTTGAGTGTGCGTCAACAAATAGCAGCCATGTTGGTCATTGACATGAATTAAATACAAATAACAGAGATATTAAACACAACAACAATATGAAGAAAATACAAAGAAAATTCCACAAAAATTAACTTTTCTAGCATAATGAAAGACCACTTGACTAACCGCTTTCAGAAAGCAGGGGGAACAATAGCTTCCCTTAACATATGTCAGTATCAAGTTGATGGAATTTGTAATTTTCATGAAAAATGATTTTTTTTTTTTGGTGCTATTCCCTTACTATTTCCTTTATATTGTTGTCCACACATGACGCCATAACCTTTAGTAGTCACATGTGTCATCCAGCGGTTCCAACACCAAAACTTTGTAAATTCATAACTTTTGCATCGATTGTCCGATTTTCCTAAAACTGTCACTGAAATGTTCTACTATTGTTGCTGTTTTCACTCAATCCACATCGAATTTTCTCTTTGGGTTTGGGTTTCCTTTAATTTGTCTGTAGCATAAGATGAGATACGAACACATAAATGAATAGTGAGTCAAGTTGTCTGCGACCCGAAAATCAATTTGGCGGGAAAAGTCACGAGGATGCAGCGACACTCCGCGTAGAGGGTTATTAGTGTCAGCGGTGTGGAGAGCAGGGATTGCTACAGCTTTCACATAAATAGGTCGTAATTAGGGGTAATTGATGGGGGCTGTGTTCGGGTCTGTAAGTGACAGCTAGTGATAGAAAAGATTATACAAAAAACCGACAAACCAAGATATCATGACTACTCTACGAACGTAAAATGTAGGGATGTAGAGTACAATGATAGCACTTTTAATCTTTGTAAGTTCTGTTTCATCTCAGCGGTGCGCTCCATTTTTATGGACAGCGATCTATGTTGCAGGATATAAATATCAATATAGATACTGTTGACATTTTCAACATTAATAGCTAAAAGCAATAGTATAGTGACAAGAGAAACCAAACCGCAAGTCTGTGGAGAAGAAACAGACAAGCGCGAATTAGAAGAAGAAGAAGAAGAAGAAGGAGAAGAAGAAGAAGAAGAAGAAGGAGGAGGAGAAGAAGAAGAAGAAGAAGAAGAAGGAGAAGAAGAAGAAGAAGAAGAAGGAGAAGAAGAAGGAGAAGAAGAAGAAAAAAAAAAGAAGAAGAAGAAAAAGAAAGAAAGAACACGCGTCAAGGTTTCGTAACCTAGAATATAATCGTTATTTTCAATTCTGTGCAGTTTCTATCCCGGATGCAATTCAGACGCTAATGATCTTCAACTGAATTTAGACATTCCGATGAAGAAAAAGTCACAAATATAAATGTCATCTCTCTTCTCGTCAACAATCTCTCGTCATATTTCTTTCCCTCTCTACATTAAACCAATCCATTTCTTGACATCTCTTCCTCTCCCTCCCCTTCTTCAGATCTTTATCTCTCTTTCTCTGGCTCTTTGTCTTATTTTCCGACTCGTTTCTTTTCTCATTTCCTTCATTGTCCCTCTCCCTCTTCTCTTTCTCTTGACTAACGATGACGGACAGTTGATCCCTTGATACCAGCCGAAACTCTCATCATTCGGCGGTAAGGAGCGGACGACCAGCCATGGGATGACACGCAGTCCTCGTTAGAGCTGATTGGTGGTGAAAGCTGTTTGATCAGGGGTACAACCCTTTCACCTCCTCCCCACACCATACACAAAGTCACACAGCTCTAATAGTAACTCCACGACAAAATATTCTCCAATGTATATACGAGCGAATCACCGCAATCTATCGAATTCAAAATGGAATCTCATTAACGACAGCCTGGATCTCATTCTCCTTGGCTAAACTGAAGACATGCTATATGGTTAAAAGACATGTTAGTTATTATATGTTTATAAATCTTGGACCCCATGGAAGAACAGATCTATCATGTTGACAGATCTGAAATGGGCTATCCACCGTTACATGTTATCATCATTATCACATGTCAACTTGTTTTCATTGTATTTTGATACTTCAATCTTGATTCATGTTTCAGTTATGTCATGTTCAACACTGTTTATCTTGTATATGATTTTATTGTTTCGGAAATAAAAACAAACAAACAACAAACATGCTCAAAAGCTCTTTAAAATAATGTCTTAAGATAATTATTAACGTTTACATTGAGGGATCATGCAATTTGGAGATTTGCTATGAACATAAATTCATGTAACATCATTGTTGAGAAATTATTTTATTGTTGTTCAATGACTTCCTTTCATCATTATTTTCTAACAACTCTTGCCGTCCACCCTCAATTATTGAAATCATTGAAGCTTTGCTAAATCGCTGAAGCGAACACTCGAGCCATAATTATGTACGATATACGGTTACCGATTATTAACAACGGGGGCTACGAAGTCACTGAGAAGTAGGCATCCTAATTGTTGCGTACATAACTCAAGATCAGAGCCAAATACAAATTCACGTTTAACACATATTTCTGTTCTTGAAATTGGTAAATAACCTCGCCACATGTAGGTTTACCACTGATTTTTCACTTGCTCCATTCAATTCTAGGTAATAATTGTGATCATTTTCACTCTCTGGCCTACAGGAAGGCTCTGAGAACTTAATTCTGCAAATGATAAAAAAAACAAAAAAAAAACAATATTGATGAATCAGTCTTCAGGTCATTGTAATCAAT
Organism: Diadema antillarum; assembly: GCF_040938485.1. NCBI lineage: Eukaryota > Metazoa > Echinodermata > Echinoidea > Diadematoida > Diadematidae > Diadema > Diadema antillarum. The sequence goes on along the minus strand of NW_027271042.1, from coordinate 1,192,225 downwards.
TTCCATTTCATGTAACACGGGGCTGATTGGAATTCCTCCAAATATAGTGGCTTCAAATGCAGTAAGCCTTGACTAGAGATTAACTGTCATGACCATAAATCCAAGTGAATATTATTTTTTCTAAGCATGTGACCAACTATTGTACAGACAATGTATCACTTAAAGGGACCAATGACAATGCAAACTGGCCCACCTATGTGCATAAAGGATTAATGACTCCATCACGCCTCAACGTGGCCGGGTAGAGCTGGTCTTCTTCTTCTTCTTTTTTGTGCCATTAGCTAGAAAACTATGAAGCTTACTACCGTCAGAATTAAATGTCAATTTCTTTTTTGTGATCGCATAACGAGAAGGATCGCGTTTTCTCTTGTAATCGAGTAAATAGTGAGAGTAATTTGAGCTTGTTTCGTGGTTGACGACAAGGTGCAATCGATGCTATCATGCTAGCACATGATCTCAGTTAAAGAGCTGCTGCTATCAGGTGCACAGTAATAAAAAAAAAGAACCCTAGTGGAAAGGTGGAAGACGGATGAGTAATTGATTCTCACTGCTTCGCATCATTTACTTTCCATCATCTTTCATCCTCATGCAATATAGCTGGTACCTTGGCGGGAGATATTAGTCGGGAGGATACTGAAGGAGGCAAAATGTCGGCTGAATTCCGAGAGAAGCGGCAGGGTGAGAAGACATTAACTTCACGGTGAGATTGTCACTGCTAGACCCAATTGGCTTCCTCTGAGGGAATGTGTGTCATTTAGACATGTTGACTCAGAGAATAGCAGCCATTGGCCCTCGGTTTACGCTTTGAATTATTTTCGACAGCTCACATATTCAATTGAGTCCTGTTGCTTCTGATCTGACATTCGAAATTGAAAGGAGCCGAAGGGGAAGGGAAAGCGAAAAGAAGTGTGATCACGACAGTGAAATGATTGCATGTACGTATGTCCAATCAGGGAGGTGAGTCTTTCGTCTCACGTCCCTGGTCCATTTGCGGTAATTCCTGGTCTAAATTGGGTTATAATGTGCTTCGATATCCAATGTTGTATGACATGGAAGATATAATTATTGTTATCACACTCTAACGTTTTTTTTTTCTTCAAATAAGTCTTACAACAAGGCCTTTACCGCAACATGACGTCCTAAAGATAACAACTTTATTTTCTATGCTCTTAGATAGGCTGTGGTAGGGTTACACAACTGTAAATAAGATGGAGTATTCTCAAAGTGAAGTCTTTTATATCTGATGTGTTTACCCCTGGCCACTGGCGACTATTGAGCATGGAATGAATAGAGCTGTGTGACCCAAGCAAAATACGTCAAAGAAACGCGTTGAGTCTTTTGTGTCCGGGGTCATCTTATAGGCCCTAGTCTGTGAGGAAATTTCTTTGATTCAATGTGTGTCTTCAAGGAAACGTTCACAGGCACGCGATGCCCCTAAAACAGCTCGTTTATCATAAAGGGCATTACCTCTTTCCCTCTCTCACCATCGTATATTATACCAATCTTTCTCTTTATCTGCCTCTATGTCTCTCTTGATTCTAATTCTAAGTTGAATGAAGCTGAGTTTTTGTTTTTTGTTATGTACAATTGAAAAGGCAAAAATAGAATCAGGAGGGGAGGGGGGTTCTACCTGAGTTTTCCCTAGAAGGAATTGACGTTATCACAATCATGAAGGTTATCCACTGACCAGGGGTCACTAAGCGTCCACTTTCAGCCACTAACTGAAAAATAATCCTGACTCGTGGCGACCAGTAGAATGCATCATTATAGAGGGTCACGTGACAGGTATCATCGCTGCCTCGGAGAGCAGACGTGGCTCTAGGTGAGGAACAAAACACTAATTAGTGATTCCATGACTATTCCCATATGGACGCCTTGCTTACCTTTCTCGGTTTCAGATTGAATCCCTCGATTGAGACAAATACTGATTACTGGCATTGTTTTGGTAAAATTTTGCCATTTGAAGCAGGTTTACTGGATCAAATAGCGCAAACCAAATTATCCACAAAAAACGTAGGTAATGAGTATAAAGTGTCTCGCCACACACGTACAAATACACGCAAACATGAACATACGCCACGAGAGAAACGCAAAGCTTGTAAAGGACACTTTGCAGCTATAAAGTCATACATTCTGATTTTTCATTGTTGACGACTAACATGAAGACAAACAGTATATCATAGTATAATGCGATTGAATTCGTTACATCTAAAATAATCACAATGATAACATACTTTATTAATCATATACACATCTAGAAATTGTATATTATAGTCTTATAAGTCATACTATAATATTAAATCTATTACTGTATCATGATCGCTGTTACCACTTTCAATACGACTGGATTACAGTACCGCTCCTTTCAAGTCGCGCAGTACACCAGTGACTGTTGTTATTGTAGCGAATTTTGGCCTTACGGGGTTGATTGTAGGCTCGTTTTCACAAAAATATATTGTGATCTTGCACATTACCAGCGCACCCTCACTCTCCACTCCGCACATCACTAACCATAAACACCCATCACAAACATCGCACAGCAAACAATCAGCGACAGTGCTTACAACTACAAAGTTGACATCAAAAACTGAGTCATGGAGAATAACATACCGTTACTGTGTGTTTATTAAGCAGAGCCTGTGCAGTCGTCCTCCGAGAAGGCGGTATTACAAGCAAAGATACAAGCAATGTGTGCGATAGCAAGCCAAGCCACCAGAAAGTTTAGAAAACATATCTCCCAAACAGCTCTATCTACACTCCAGGGCAGAGCCCTTCTCCCTACAGCTCGCTGGCTATCTACTTTCACTATCTACTACTCTAACTCTAACTCTCGTCCAACTATCTAACTCTTCCCTCTCCGAGCAGCGTCCTTTTATACCTCTTGCACTTAGACCTTTGTACCCGCTGCGTGTGTCCCTTGACATCGTCTATACCCCATACACACTTTCGTGTGCACATACACTGCACACCCTGGGTTGGTCCATTATCTTGAGAGGGGTGTCTCTATACCAATTTTGTCACATTACCCCCAACCAAGTTTGAAACGTCCCCGTTTCAAAGAAATACAAAAATTATTAAAGACAAAATTGAGAACGTGTGAGAGCGTTATACGGAACAAAACGGAAGAAAACAAAAGGCTATTTATGTCTCCTTTCTTCCACACTTCTTATCTGTAAACTGATAAGTAAAAAGTTATATAATCCTATACCATCTTCAAAATCGATGAATATAATGGCAAGTACTCCGAGGCTTAAAATGTCTTTGGCAAGAGCTTCTAAACTTATATCATCGTGCACTAAAAGTTACACTTATAAGGCACCAAATAATACAAAAGCATTGGCAGTTTTGAAAAACAAATACAGGTGTCGTGCAGCTTATAACCTGTACGTGTAATAGACTATAGCATATATTATAACATACACAAACACAAACATTATCCATTTCTATATTTCTATAGAACGGTACTGACATGCAAATCAAATACGAAGGGCAATTTCCTTCATCTCGTTCCTCTTCGAATATGATTCTTGGTACGTAAGTACGATTGATTACATGAAAAAGAGGTAATAAGCACAAGTAGGTTTAACTACTCATGTTACTTAAACAACACAATGACAACAAAAACTCGAACTCATCTATTTACATAATGAAGGCAGCGATTATGAACATCTGAGGTAACATGTCTCTTAACCTTAATACTGTCGCGGTTACAAAGTTGAATGTTTAGTAAACCTTTACGGCAAGTAGCATCTGTTATTGCATTTTTTTTTCCGATTGTCGTAACAACCAAAGGCAAGTTTGAGTTCACAGATTACCTAAATGAAAGTATTGCAACTTCAATTTGTTATAAACATAGGCAAAATGCCGTACTTTCCATGCAAAGATATACCGCAAGCGGTCTATCAGTCTTACAGCGAAAAAATACAATTAAATCATCATAAACTGCAAATGAACTTTGGTCAGAGAGTTTTGTGTACTGTACAATGGCATAAATTGAATACCATGGTTTGAATCACACACTGTGTCAGTAAGGTGAATTGCCTGCGTTTACTGTCGAGGAATGCGTCCCAACAGCATAACAACTTAATCTTCAAAATGCTAGAACACAGTATAATATCATATTTGTTCTCTTTCACGGAAAACAACATCAAGGTTCAAAGCGAAATAACATATAAATTGAATCATATCAAAACAAGCAAAATGCCGAAGTATACATTAACATACTTCATTCATTAACCTAAAATTTGTACAAAATAAGTGACAATGTCTATTTCCTTGTCACTATAGCCTACTTTGGCCAAAATCATTCATATAATACCTATCATACTTGGACAGTCGCACCAATATATTGATATAACATACACGCATGAATACAACTTTATTTGTTTCTTCTTCTTTTTTTTTTCTTCATAGTTTTATGTAAAGAAAATGAAACACAAGCACTCTTGATTAATTTACCTACCTCATCAAGCATTGTTTGTGCTTATCTTCCTTGAAATATTAAGAAATGTATTACCAACTGATTGCTGACCTTATCATTATATGCAACCAAAAAAAACAACAAAATATTCCCTTAATCTTTCATTCCATAATTGCATGGGACTGACTTATTCCAGTCGGCTGGAACATATACTGGATATGTATGAGTTGTTTCAAATCGCTTAATACAAATATTGCCAGAAAAATACTCGATTGTTTTGTGTTCGACAATGGATACTAATATTTTATTCTCACATGCATTTTCATCGGTTTTCCCGTTGTCATGGCGATCATCTAGTTCTGGCGAGGAATCTGTACCCGGTATTTGGTTGCTGGTTGAGTCGTCGACGGTAGGCTTGGGTAGGGCTGGTGGTGGGGAGCCATCCTCGTCGGAAGAGCTGCCTGGGTCTGGTTCCACACTACTTAATTTGTGAAGCATCATTGCTAGGGGTTTTCCCGTCAGTGGTGGCGACGTCGAAATGGGGGAGCAGTCCACAGAGATTGATACCGGGCTGCTCTGTTTCTCACTTGGCAATCTGATGGTGGTTGGTCGTGGCGTCCGCCGTGGTGATTGGGGGGACCTGCTCCTGCCTCGACTGTGGAGATCTTCATGCACATGGTGGATGTGCCTCCTGAGATTACTGGACTTAGTTGATGAATAATTACATTGACGGCAGTCATAGCCACCCTTATTGTGGTGGCATTGCCGCAAATGACGATACAAATCCTCCCTGTTCCGGCACACTTTATCGCATTTGCGACAGGTAATCACCCTCCCGATGTGGCGGCGATCATTATAGTCAGCCATCTGACAGGGATAAACAAATAGTAATTCCTTCCAGTCACTAGCAAGTCACTGCAAAGGCTTTAACCTACTATTTTACAAAATCTATTTGCGCATAGCTCACATTACTGGTCTACGTTCGTATCAAAATATTCCGGCCTTCTTCTGAGGCGTTTTGGATAGCGACGATTTTCATCAACATTGCCATTGTTCGGTTGGGAAGGAGTGTGAGAGGGAATGTCGACTGTATTTGATTGCAACTGTTCTGGAATCTCATTGACCTCCGGAATCTCAGTGGCAGTGTCCAGCTCATGTTGGGGTGATGACGCTGACCTGTCTTCGTCTCTTTCAGTGGCGGATTGAGGCCTTTCCCAAGTCCATGCAGTCAGTTTCTCACCTTCATATGGTTTGAGTCGGTCGCTGTGAACCACTGTAGGTTTTGCTCGTGGGGAGGATTGTATACGAAAAACTACATCAGATAACTGAGTAATTATCAGAAACGGACCTTTCCAGCGCAGTTGTAGCTTAGGTGAAACACCTTTTCTTTTGGAAGGATCGTACAGCCAAACAAATTCACCCTCCTTCAGTCCAGGGGAGTTGGTTCTTCGGTCATAGTTTCTCTTCTGACGCACTGCACTTTTGCCCGTGCATGCTTCTGCACGGTCATGAGCTCTCCTCATTCGTCTGCGCAGTGCAGCTGCATAATCCTCTGGTTCCTCTTCATCCTCATCTCCCACTGTGATGGTGGTGAGGTCGATGGGAAGTCTTGCTTCCCTTCCCAACATCATCATGTTGGGGCTCTCACCGGTTGTTTCATGAGGCCTAGAACGGTACGCAGATGTTGCGAAAGGCAGTTGCACATCCCACGTTCTCTGAGAGTAGTTCTGCTCAATTAAGATGGCTAGCATGTTGACCAGAGTGCGATTAAAGCGTTCAATCATGCCATCAGATTTGGGGTTATACGCCGTTGTGCGGGTTTTCTTTACCCCAAGGAGTTGGCACACTTCCTTGAATAACTGCGATTCAAAGTTTGAACCTTTGTCCGAATGGATCTCAAGTGGAATCCCAAAACGGCAGACAAATTCCTCTACCAACTTCTTGGCAACCGTTTCTGCCCTAGCATCTGGTAGAGCGTAAGCTTCTACCCATTTAGTGTGGTAATCACCCACAACAAGGATCCACTGATTCCCTGCCTCTGTCTTTGGCAATGGTCCCATCAGATCAAGTGCAATTCTCTCCATAGGCGCACCCACCCTACTCTGTTGCAGGGGCGCTCGGCGTTGCTTCGTAGGGGATTTCCTTCTTGCGCACAAATTGCACATTCTAATGAACGAGCGTACATCAGCAGCCATACCGCTCCAGTAAAATCTACTCTTCAAATTTGCCAGCGTTTTCCTCTGCCCGAGGTGTGCACCCAACGGGCCGTTATGCACATCCCTAATAGCATCCATCCGGAGCTTCTCTGGCATAACAAGTTTCCTCTTGATGGTTCTCCCATCGTCTGATTCCCATCGACGACATAGTACCCCATCTTTAACTTCTAGCTGGCTCCACTGGGCCCAGTATGTTTTCACTGCTGCTGATTTCTGTGCAATCTCTCCCCACTCTGGCCTGGCCTGGTCCTTTTCTTTCAGTTCTATTATCCAGTGCATGGAATCATCAGCAAGCTGAGCTTCTCGCAAGTTGGCTGTGCTCATAGACGGTTGAGTAGCGATACCTCTGACACTTGATCCTGCCTGCTCCTGCAAGGGAGTTGCAAGTTGAGTGTTCAGGATTCCAATATCGTCTTCCTCTTCCTGTCTTCCACACTGCTTACATCTCATGCGAGACAATCCATCCGCATTGGAGTGGTTCCTGCCTGGTCTGTGTTCGATGTGAATGTCATATTCGGCGATCTGTTCAATCCATCTAGCCAATTGCCCTTCTGGGTTACGAAAGTGAAGGAGCCATTTGAGAGAGGCATGGTCAGTCCGTACCTTCACCTTCCTGCCATACAGATACTGTCTGAATTGTTTCAGACCAGTTATGAGGGCTAACAGCTCCTGTCTGGTTACGCAGTAGTTCCGTTCAGCTTTATTGAGCTTCCTGCTGAAATACGCTATGACTTTTTCCTGCCCATCCTGTACTTGGGACAACACAGCTCCAAGCGCCTCTGAGCTAGCATCTGTATCTAGCACGAAGTCATCCTCTGGGGTGGGGAAAGTCAATATCGGCGCACTCTGCAGTCGTCGCTTCAAATCCTGAAACGAACTCTCACAAGCTTCATTCCATTCGAACCTGGCTGACTTTGCTGTAAGTTTGTGCAGGGGGGCTGCCACTTCTGCAAATCCCTTAACAAAACGTCGATAGTACGAAGCCAGTCCTATGAAACTCCTCACTTCCTTTTTGCACTGTGGTCGAGGCCAGTCAACTATGGCTTGCACCTTTGCAGGGTCTGTTGAAACTCCATCGGCTGATACCACGTGACCTAAGTACATTACTGACTTGCAGAACAAATGACACTTGCTGGGCTTTAGTTTCAAATGGGCACCTCTCAGCCTTGAGAATGTCACATTCAGACGCTGAATCTCCTCTTCTACAGTTCGGCCATACACAATGACATCATCCAAGTAGATTAGAAGTATCTCCCACTGGAGTCCTTTCATCACTTTCTCCATGAGGCGCTCGAATGTAGCTGGAGCATTGGTGAGCCCGAACGGCATCACCTTCCACTTATACAGTCCATTTCGTACAATGAATGATGTCTTGTCTTGTGCATCGGGGTCTAGCGCTACCTGCCAGTACCCTGAAGATAGGTCTAGTGTAGAGAACCACTTGGCAGAGCCTAATGCATCCAATGTTTCGTCTATTCGGGGTATAGGATAGGCGTCTTTGATCGTCACTTCGTTCAAATCGCGGTAGTCGACACACAACCTTTTTGATCCATCCTTCTTCTTTACTAGCACGATGTTCGCTGCCCAAGGACTCTCTGATGGCTCAATCACGCCACGGTCTAACAGGTCTTGCACTTGCCTTTCTATTTCCTGCTGGTTGCACAGCGGGAACCTCCTTGTTTTCTGTTTCACTGGCTTTGCGTCCCCCGTTTTGATACTGTGTTGCACAATGTCCGTGCAACCGATGTCCTGACTGTTCTTTGAGAACACGTCTGCATTCTCCACAAGACACATTTTCACTTGCTGATGGTATTGTGGATCTAGATTTTCGATGCTTCGCTCATAGAGGTCCTGTACATGGGGAGGAAGTTCATTAGAGTCACAGCCTTGGGTTTGCATATGTTCCACATCCGCAGATGTTATCATTCCAACTGTAAGTCCTTCTTGGACTTCACACGTTGAGTCCCCAGGATTGAAAACTCTTACCGGAATGACATCTTTCCCTGCATCCACCAGCGTCCTGCCAATTATCACTCCTTTCGATGCGACTTCTCCACCATTCTCTAATGGTTCAATAACAGCCGTTCCTGCCATACTCAAACCCTTATCAATTATCCGTCCAGGGACAATGGCCTCATGTCCTGCAGGGATGGTTGTGGTGCTTGCCACTTTGACTCGTGCAACAAAGGTTTCGCCTCTCTGCGTGGTGCATTGTATCTCTTCACCGTGTATTTGAAGGGTTCGTCGATTAAAGTCCAACATACCTTGAGATGGAAGGAGGAAATCCATCCCCAGGATTCCTTCGCACTTAATGTCTGCAAATAACACTTTGACTGATTGGATCGTTGTTCCAACTCTGATATCTACCCATGCAGAACCCAGAACATGCAGTGCACTCCCATCCACTTGCTGGATTCTTCCTGTGAATGGAAAAAGTTCTGGCTGGCATTTCTTTTCCATCTGATGGTAAATGCAAGCACTTATGATAGTGTCTGTAGAACCAGTATCAATCAAAAACCTGCATTTTGTTGACCTTACTGTTCCACTGACATACAATCCCTGCTTGGCACCAGATACTATGTTTGGGATAATGTTGCTTGGATCTTTGTTTATTGGCTGTTTTCCATTGTTGGGTTTGTTTTCTGCTGGCCCTGAGGGTTTTCTAGCCTGCCATCGGGCCTCCCGGCGGGCTGTTCTCCGTTTCCCTGTGTCTTGTCTTTTCTTTTCTTATGAGGACAGTAGCGAATGAGATGCCCTATCTCTCCACACTTAAAGCATCTCCTCCCTTCTCCCCACTGGAGGTTATCCGACTTTCCGTTAGTAGAAGGGGAGGATGGCTGATTGGTTCCTGCCCTCTTCTGTGGGGCGTTCAAGTTCACATTGGCAAACAGTCCCATTATTTGATCTTGCATGCGATTCATTCGCTGCATCATCATCTCCTCTAATTGCTGAAGGCGTACATCTTCCTCATTTCCCAGGCCTCGGGTATATCTTCCAGACCTGAGACGCTCGTTCCTCCTTTGCATTTCAATCCTTTCAAAATTCTCAGTTTCAAGCGCTGCTTGGATGGCTTCATCTAGATTAGATGGTCGCGCTCTGTGGATTCCTTCGCGAATTGTTTGACTCTCCACCGCGTCAATATAATGGTTTCTCTCCAACCTTTCTCGTGAGTTTGCTGGAAGTTCTGGGTATGCTTTTATGGCAAGTTCATGTATTGCCTGTCCCAGTTCTTGCAAGGTTTCTCTTGCGCCTTGCCTACGATGCCTTAGTTCGGCTAAGAAATTCTCGGCTTGCTGACCTGTGCCAAATCTGCGACCCAGTATTCGCAGCAGCTCATGGTATGAACATCTCACTCTACTGTCCACACCACTAACACATCGGAGAGCCTCGCCCTGCAAACTTGCCATCAAAAATGAGGCTGCCTCGAAGTCATTCCATCCATTCACTTCCTTGCACGCTTCGAAGTGATGTTGGTAATCCATCCATGCCGCTTTTCCATTGTACCTATCTGGTACCAAGAGAGGTCGCTGTGGTTTAACATGTCCTTGCATGCCATGTGGAGCATGTGACATCATGGCCGACATTGGGTGCGGATTGACTTCTGGTAGCATTGATTTGTTCAGGTCCAATTGCGCTACATGCAAATCTTGGGGAGTCGATGAAATAGGGAACAACTGCTGTTGCTGTGGTGCAAAAGTAACATTCCTACCCACTGGAACTGTCGACGCATTTGAATCAAGTCCAACAGTTTCTCTTTGAGCATTGGGAGTACCAGGTACATTGAATCTAACCTCAGAGTCTGTGTCATGACACTGAACCTGTGTCAACGTGTCAGGCCTTCGTGGACTTCCCACGGTTCCTCCTGAACACTCTGGGTTCAATTCAGTACCACCTTTCCTTCCCAACTCCTCCTGAGCTTGCACTTTCTGCCACTCCAGCAGTTCTTTTTCAAGTCGACACTGACTGATCTTTTCTTTTAGTTCAGCCAATTCCCTCTCAAGCTCCTCCACATGCCCTGTTTTCTTGTCCATGTTTGTTTCCATTCATATGAACATTACAACATGAATAACTTTGAAACACATCAAGCGAGTAAATTATTGGCTATCACGCAGTGTCCACTTTTTCCGACTTACATTGATAAACGCATTTTGGCATCCATCCAATAATCGAAACATAAATCAACACTTCCAAATTCATTGGTGTCCATGAGGGGATTTAGCGCACCACACTTTGCACACTACTCACTAGATAACAAGCTGTCAGTAATTTGATCCTGTAAACCAAAATTGAAAATCAAGCTTGCACAATGAGCTAGCAAATCGAGCTCATAATTCCAGCTCCCTATTTCAGTTCGCCAATCGAGCAGACAAATTGAGCTCACAAACAGAGCTCGCAAGTCGAACTCCTTGATGAAGCTCACAAATCGAGCTCACAAATTGAGCTTGTCAAAACGAGCAGACAAATTGAGCCTGCATATTGAGCTTTGCCATCCAGCTCACAAATTGAGCCAGCTCAAATTTTGAGCTATGGGATCCCGCTCACAATTTGAGCTGCGAAATGAGCTCACAATTTGAGCTATGAAATGAGCTCACAATTTGAGCTGCGAAATGAGCTCACAATTTGAGCTGCGAAATGAGCTCACAATTTGAGCTGTGATATGAGCTCACAATTTGAGCTGCAAAATGAGCTCACCATTTGGGCTGCAAAATGAGCTCACCATTTGAGCTAATCACTCCAGCTCACAAATAATCACTGTTGCACTTTGAGCTATTCAAACGAGCTAATAGCTCACAAACTGAGCTCTGACGTTGGGGTAGCTCACTCTACATATCGCTTGTGATATTGCATCAATTAGAGCCATCTATAGGCATCTTTCAGAGCACTTTGCTTCACTTCTGAGCACTTCCAATTCCATATCATATCCTTGTCATGATGAGCTGAGGTACATTTCAAGCATATCAGTAATGTATAAAGATCCCACCGCTGCCACCATTTGTAGCGAATTTTGGCCTTACGGGGTTGATTGTAGGCTCGTTTTCACAAAAATATATTGTGATCTTGCACATTACCAGCGCACCCTCACTCTCCACTCCGCACATCACTAACCATAAACACCCATCACAAACATCGCACAGCAAACAATCAGCGACAGTGCTTACAACTACAAAGTTGACATCAAAAACTGAGTCATGGAGAATAACATACCGTTACTGTGTGTTTATTAAGCAGAGCCTGTGCAGTCGTCCTCCGAGAAGGCGGTATTACAAGCAAAGATACAAGCAATGTGTGCGATAGCAAGCCAAGCCACCAGAAAGTTTAGAAAACATATCTCCCAAACAGCTCTATCTACACTCCAGGGCAGAGCCCTTCTCCCTACAGCTCGCTGGCTATCTACTTTCACTATCTACTACTCTAACTCTAACTCTCGTCCAACTATCTATCTAACTCTTCCCTCTCCGAGCAGCGTCCTTTTATACCTCTTGCACTTAGACCTTTGTACCCGCTGCGTGTGTCCCTTGACATCGTCTATACCCCATACACACTTTCGTGTGCACATACACTGCACACCCTGGGTTGGTCCATTATCTTGAGAGGGGTGTCTCTATACCAATTTTGTCACATTATTACATTGTGAACTTGCCAGTGAGCTAATCTGTTACCCTATCCGTGTTCTCAAAGGAGGGAATTTTCCCATTTTCGGTCAGGAACCTCCAATCTCCGGCCATCCTTGGTATGAAAGAGCATCATCCCCTCAACGCTCCTTCTAAAACTTCGGTCGTTCGAAACTTGTGAAACTTCCGTAACACCTTAAGCGATATTTTTCTTTACGAACCATATACGGATAAATTAAAGTTTACGTATTGCCGTATAGCTTGATTCCAAAGCGGGAATTGACGAGACGATTCAAAGTCATTAGGAATATGAGCATGCTATGAGGATGAATTAAATAGAGAAGTATGTTTGTACATATCGCAGCCCAGGTATTTTCAATCATTTGCATATTTGACATACAAGCGTTGTGCGCTCTGTTACACTAAGGGCAACGTGCATTGAAATATTTTCACACGAGAAAGTGCTGTCGAGAAGTGTTATAAAAAGGGCTCATATAGGAAACGGAAATATATGCTACGTTCTATGAATTACATCCTAGGATAGGATTATATCAGTCACGTTTTAAAAATATACCATCTGGAAAGCAGGTGGCGGTCAGACATAAGAGTTTATCCATTCATGTCTTAAGCTTTCTTTCGTCTTCATAAACTGCCACATTCACTAATTTACCATTCGGCACTCACTCAAGTAACACTGTATCCTTTCATACAACAGGATATCTCAGCGCGAGAAAATTGGCGGGGATGGGGATGGAAATTAAGCAAACTCAACCGCTAGCAGCTCGCCAGCAAACCAAAGGCCGATAACTACTTGGTTAATGTTTATTTCCATCGGCCCTAATATGTGATCAATGGTTTTCAGGTCATGAAAGCTAATGCTTTGACGCCAGACCACAACTGGAATTCTCTGCACACATCCCTTCCAGAAACCTACTTAAAACGAGGTAAATGGAATCGCCGGTGGTTTGCTCTAAAAGTAGCCTAATGTCTAGTTAGCATTGGTGCCGTGGTTGAATTGATCGCCCACAGCGCTAGACTGAACTCTTGTTAGTATAGTAGAATGCACGTCGATCAACTACTAGCGAAGCCAATTTATTGTCGTTAGGAATAAAACTCTACTCAACGACCCCACTGCCTGCGTCGCAGCCAGATTCACCAAACTATAAAACCTTCTAATAGTGGAGCAGAACGCAGCGAAATTAACTAACCACAGACCTTCATAGAGAATTAGACATATTTGCCTGTTACTATGGTTCAAGAGCATTGATTCTACAATTTATTATTGTTGTTTTTTTCTCTCTCTTTTTTCTGTGTGTGGAAATTATAGAGGCCCAAGGATTTTACGGGTTGAAGTTGGTTCAATGAAACTTTGCACTATTTTGAGTTATAGACATTAACAATAAAAACACAAACAATCATCATCGTCATCATCATCTTCATCGCGTCCACATTTATACGATTAGCTACATGTAGTGGAATAAATTTGTATGGCATGATTTTTTTTTAAACCGAAAATAATTTCACGTTTTGTCACTTATCACGTGTCTTTCGGTCTAACTTCGCACTTTGAGTACACGCAAAGGTGTCGATAAGTCATTCAATTTTTGCACTATGTGCATTGAGAAATATGACTACGTCATTCAATTTCGTGGATAAGCTGCCAAAATCGTCTATCGCCAATCATATTCGTCAGAGTGCAGGTAAAATCGGCAACTGGCAATCACTTTGTTTTAGGGCAACCAGAGTCACCATTCGGCATAAGAATTCGTACATATTGTAATCAAATCCACTCGCAAAACTCCTCAAGCTAAGCTAGAGCATAATATGATTTCGCCATATGGCATTTGAGTACACAACTTGTGCACATATCAATTTGTCTTCCATATAAAATAATTTATCAATAATTGAAGAGTTTGTTTGCAAAAACCGATAAGTCCATTTTTGAAGATTTTGAAGTACGGTCTCTGTCATAAAGTACAAAATAATACCTTTCAAATGATATATTGGTCGCTACATATAAAGGTACGTTTTTGAAGTTATGGTCAAAAGAAGCAAAAATTTTCTTATTATTCTCTCTATTTTTCTTGACCTTTAATCGCAGATATCTCCATTTGGCAAATATGGACTTATCGGTTTTTGCAAACAAACACTTCAACTCTATCATGTTTCTATTTTTTTTGTCACTTAGTGATTCACTTTTCTTTTCTTTTTCTTTTTCCAACGAAGGTCATTCAGTTCCTTCTTTGTCTGTATAAGTCGTCAAATAAAAATATGTTTTATCGGATGCTCCCAAAACGAGGAAAAATAGCAACGGCATGATTGTTCGAACTTCCCAGCCTTTATTTGGCTACTCGATATAAGTGAATATTCGATTCTTTCTCTTAATTTCAAGTGTCTTTTCTTTTGCTTTCCGTTGCCAATTTTCTTTGCTATGATTTTTTTTTCGTGGTCACTTACACTTTGTATGCATACACTAAAGACATAAATCACCGAACATATACCATATCATCACCTGTGTGTGTGTGTGTGTGTGTGTGTATGTGTGTGTGTGTATGCGTGTGTGTGTGTTCCTAGTGTAAGAAACGTGCAAAAAATTATGAATAAGATCCCGCATATACACATAAGAACGTCAACAACAATTGCTAAATCTTACATCAGACATAGACTTTTTCAACATAATAGTGAAGAAACTATAGCAAAGCGAACGAGAAATATCAGAGGAGTTAGATTGACATTCATAAAGAATTCAATCTTTGCGTAGGTAACAAGCAATGAATACGTAATAATTTCTTTAAGTATGCAATACTGTATGCATACAGTCAGTTGACAGTGCTAAATTGAATCCACTAGTTACAGACACGAGTACCCTTCGGCGAAATGTAATGCCCTACAGTGCTAAACTTGAATGTACTATGGGGAATATGACTGAAGTTCTTGAACTTTCGAGTGCTCTGTGGCGAATTTTATACCCATTATGCATTTTTAGCTGCCCCGTGGCTATTATGAAAGACTATTCTGCTTTTTGGTTGCCCTATGGCGAAATAGAATAATCTATTTATAGTCTTGCATGCACTAAGTGCGATATTGGACTGGAAAACCTTAAAACAGATATCGATTCTTCCTGTATGCTAGGTTAAAGTTAGCTTGGTTTAGTTGTCGCAGTTATTACACATATCAAAACATGCAAAGAGATCATTAAAAAAACAGCATGACAAATCGACTCTAGGAAATTCTAACAAAGTACGAATCGCACGAAAGCATGAAACGCCATGTAACACCGCAATCACAAAAGTTGTGCTAGTGTATCTGAAAGAAGTGCAGATACAGGATACAAATATTATGCGTCGATCTCAGTAACAGCACTTTTGTAGACGCACCTCTTGTCTGAGCGAGAGAATTCAGTGTATTCTTTGATATATCCGTAACATTCAAAAGATTTCTAGCTACTCGTGAGGTATTGTGCTTCAGCTGGCAGGTCAAGCATAACGACGAACTGTTTTGGATACAGAGAGAGAGTATCGAATTCTATCTTTGATTCACTCGATAACTGCCCTTGTATTGTCATGGTCAGTGTTTTGAAGCCTCATACGCTATAGGACTACTCCAGTATGGCATCTACGGCGGATAGGTGAATATACTAAAGTTTGTAACCTGTACATCATATTAAAGCATTGCTTACCATTGGGAGCAGCGATCAAAAAAATGTTCGAGCTATCACATTTGATGCAAAAACACCCTACCATATACAAATTTCGCAAAAAAAGCCTAAAATATCAGGAGATACCACTATTTTCCTGAGCAAACCATAACTGTACAGACGGTTTAGTCTGGAAACCTTTTTTTTTTCTCTGTATAACTAATGTTCATATTTTTGTATGTCTAACAGAACTTAACAGTGATTACACTGATTAACGTTTTTATATTGATTGTTTTTATCCCTATCTCACATTTTAGAAAATCTGTTACTTTTTTGAAGCGCTGAAGCTGGGTTTTATTTCATCTGCAAATGGTAAATAATGCCTTTAAATTCCATGTTAAAAAGAAAGGAAGAAAAGAAATCACGCCGACATTTAACACTGTAGTGGTCTTACGGCATCTCACCCTGCGAAACAGGAAGCGGTAGGTAGATATCTGAATGTATTTCTTAAACTTTCCAATGTGTTACTTACATAAACGTGTAGTGACATCAAATGTCGTCCTGTCGAAATTTATTTGCAGCAGACAACCCAGGTATTCGGAATCCCGAACGTATTGAAATCCAACGTTTATCAGGCTTATCTTGGAATGGTCGCTGTTAGGTTTGTATGTCCGTGACTTTACTCTGGTTGGAGGTGAAGGAGTTGAGGAGGACACATAAAACAGGCATACTGCGAGTGACACCTCACAAACAAGTATATAAGATGAACATATTTCACCGACGGCGCTCCATATAAACCTGTCTCAATGGACGTAGTGCGACGAGTTGAACACTCGAGCACACGCTATACATCTTGATAACATCGTCGGGGAGACATCCGCACGTATGAACAGTGCTGTCAAACATTGGCAAAGGTACGTTCCGCGTCTTTCGCTCCGCGCTGAGTGTGTAGGCCTACTTCAATCTGGTTTGCGACTTTTAATCATTTCCGACAAAGGAAGCTTTTAAAACATATATATCCCTTCCTTATAAACCAGGGTTACTCCCACTTGCTAAGGGACAAATGGTTGAAAAAAAAAACAAGAGCTGGAAGAAGAAGAAAGAACAAAATGCAGAGAAAATGCCCAAAAAGACAATACACACACAGTCAGAGACGTGATACACACGAGAGTGAGAAAAGAGAGAGACGAGAGAGGGAGAGAGATAAAAAAAAAGCGAGGCAGCATGTCTTAGTTCTTTCTCTTTCTTTTCCCTGCTTTCATTCTTCTGCTTATTCCTCCCCCTCCTGCCCCCTCTCACCTTCTCTCCCCCTCTGCCTCTCCCTTTGTTATATATCATATAATGTGTGTGTGTGTGTATGTGTGTGTGTGTGCGTGTGTGTGTGAGTGTGTGTGCCATATCCACCTCTCTCCCCTTCGTTGGATATGTGTGTTAATTTACGTTTTGGTTGTCATTGATGAGTGCGTGTCTATCATTACTGTCGAGAGAGATATGAACTATGAGGCGAGCACGTAGAGAAGAGACAGTATTGTACAGTATGTACCTCCCCCCCCCCCCAAAAAAAAAATACCATCGAATTTTTGCATTGATAACATCCAATATAATTGCACTGTCAAAGTGCTACTTCAGGGTCTTAAAATATAACATCTTAGGTCTATTTTGCAGAAAACTCCATTCAATTTGGTTAAGCGGTCACAGAGAAATGTGGATAGTTGTAAAGCATGTCATGAGTCTGATTCTTCCAAGTCCCTCTCGACCTGTCTTTTGCACTAACTAGCCTCATTAAGAACTTACAGTGCACAGTGATTCAACTGTAACGTTGAGCGTTGATACATATCTCTGACGGAGCCCGTGATTGTGATGTTAGCACGAATTAGTAAAATACCGTGTTTCATTGATAGACATTACGCCTGCGTATCCAAGTAGGATGTGGATGTAGGTAGTGCTTGGAAAACGTGAAAACGTGATTTATATTTTCTTGGTATTCGTCATGCACATAGTAAAGCAATCCCTTTTAGTGGCTGATCCCTGAAGAAAAAGATTTGCTATTCTTTACTCTCACGAATAAAATGGCTCATTTCCTTCCCTTGATGTACAATACATCCGACCAGGTGGTTGTACAAATCTTCAAAATGTCATTATGATAAACATGCGTCCAACCATAAAACATTTTTATGACCGTAGTGAATTATGGCCACTCTCTATAACGAACTATTTTTTGTTTGTTTGTTTTTTTTAGTGTTTTTTATTCATTCAGTATTTATTGGTAAAAAAGCAAATGCCATTTACAGCATTGTTTTTTTAGAGTTAACGAATCTACACTAGATTCGCTGGCAAAAGTTTGAGTACCAAAGTTCAGAAAAAGTGATTATAAATCACCTTGTACTGCAATCAAAAACTACAATGATCTTGAGCATCATGTGTCTGTTAGTACGTGAGATCCTTGAACCTTGCGCAGATCGTTCCATGTCAATCCCCTGACCTCGGGGTGAGCAAGATTGCTTTTGTATGTGCTAAAGAAAACACGACTTCACCAAAAATGAGAAAAGTACTCAAATTTCTGTCTCGCAAGGAGAGCGGAAATCACGAAGGTGAAATGATGATCCCTGTCAAAAGACTCAGAAGATAAAAGAAGTGAAAGGGAGGATCGAGACGGCTTTGTGGAGTAAGCCAAAGAAATCTTGCACCCGTCAAGGGAAACAAAGTTATTTGGCTCTAGTTTTTGAAACTTAAAGACTGATACATGAAGATCAAAATTTGTTTGTTTCATTCGATAATTTCAACGAAGATTTGACCTATTGACTGTCACTGATTGTGAGGAAAATGGCAGTTATTCTCGTGTTCTAATAACTCTTGAAAATGCTAAAACAGTACTTTCAACAGGACAAAAAATAAAATCAAAGTAATCTCATTTTAATTGTGACACTGTTCAGTGCCGTGTGTAATGTACAGTGTACGTGATGGTAAATTCGGACGCAGCTCTCTGAATAAACTGGAAGTAGGCCTACTTTTTTATAGTATTAAGTATCAATACATACACCCCTACGATGAATGCGGATATCAACCGTCACACGAATCCACAGATATGAACATTATTATGCCAACCTTAGAGAACAACTATCATCGATTCATTTCTCCTCCCATAGTCAATAATTTCGGTTTTTAATTCAAGTCAAAGTGTTCTGTGACACCGTGTTCTGGGTAATGTTACTGAATTGAGCAAATTTAAAAACGATAGAAAATGTCAGAATGGAAGGTGAACGGGGACGTAATAGATACTTTGAATGACATAAGTTGTGACGAAATAATGACTTTTATGACAACCACATAATTATACGAATCAGTTGATGCGATAATGACTAGCTCAAAATTATCCCCCAAGCGTGTGCAAAATTCATTTAAATGTGGGCTTGATCAAGCATGATTATAGCAAATTCAAACACCTCCCGTCATAGTACTATACTTCTTTAATCAATTCAAAACAAAATTTAATGAGAAGAATGTAGTTTTCCTTCTCTATTTACTTCAAATTTTAATGAAGATTTGTGCTAAGGTCAATGGACATGAGACAGAAACATAGTCACCAAATCTAATGAACATAATGTTTGGTCACTCTAAAACTTTCACCTTTTCGTTAAAAGATCTTAAACCTTAAAGTTATAACATTCTTTTTTTTTAAACTTGTCTGATTTTGCTTAGACATGTACTATGTTTTCCTTACTTTACTCTAGTCGTTAAAACCAGGGGTGTAAACGCTGTATAGCGTAGAACTGCACGAAGTCCGGTATCGACGTCTTCCCCACGTATGTTTATTGGAAAGCGGAGGCATTTTTTTTGTCATCTATTTGAAGCTGTTTGACTAAGATATTTTTCTAACTGATTACACGTACAAAGAAACTCTGACCCTTTCACCCCTGCCACTACAAAATGGCCGATGACTTAAGGCACAGCTGGTGATGCAGTAACTAGTTTGACCTGGTGGCACAGGGAATTGACTGGTTGATGCGTGCTTTGGTCTATAGTCACCCGGTCAATATATCCCCTCCTGCTACTTCGTCTGCCACCCACTGGATAACCGTATTTAAAGGGATCGTATAGATTTGGTTGAGACCTAACTTCAGGTTTCTAACATTTTTTGGTAATGTAGTGAGAAACCTCTCGTGAAATATGAAAGAGCCTGTAATTCCAAGAGGAATTCAATTTTATTTGACGTAAATTGGTTCTAAAATGGCTGAGGTACCCTAAACAGAGTGATTCGAAATAAAGATGGGACCAACCTTTTATTAAGATGGCTTTGTTCTACTTTGTTTTTGTTTCAGCCTTTCCAAAACCGATTTTAATCAAATAAACTTTGAATTTCTCTCAGAATGGTATGCTCTGTACTATTTCATCAGAGGTTTGTTAGTATCTCACTAAAGGTTTAAAAGCCCAATTCTCATCTCAGCCAATACTATACCATCCCTCGTGTAGTCTTTTATTTTACGAAACAGGAAGAGCTTTGTTTTTCTTTTTACCGGAATGTAAAGCTAAACATAGGGAAAATTCTACAGAAAGGATGAGCAGGATTAGGAGGGAAAATTTGCTATCTCCACCTAGACCTCACTTTGGGACCGCGGTTACAGTTCATTATTCCGAATGATTGTTATTCCAGAATTTCGTATTTCCGAAAATGAAATAAGGTTTGTCAGTATTCCGAATGCTCGTTAATTTGTAGATGATCTCGTTTTCGGATCAACGAAATTTATTTCACATTTGGATAAATGAATCTTCGGACTATCAAGCCTTTTCTCTATATTTTGACCTAAGCGTTTAATCCCGAAATAACGAAAGTTATCGAGAACGCCACAAAAGTTTGGATTAACAGACCGGTTTCATTTTCGAATTATCGAACATACAAGTGTAAAGGATTTATATGTTTCGAAATAAGGAATCTTCAGAATAACGAATCTTATTACAATTCGTATATCAACGGCACATCGGAATAACAATTTTGATATTGATTCAGATATTCTTGGGCTGGTATCAAATATTTTATGGGTTATTTCATTGGTTTGGGTAATTATTTTGAATATCTTTACTTAACGAAATGCTACTTCATTGTCTTAAAATTTTAGTCTTTACATGATCTATCCAATAAAATTCTACATACTTCTTTTCTTATCTAGTCTGCCAAAATTTTCAATTCACCATAATCTCATTGTTTTTTTTCTCTCAATAAATATCACCGCGATATGTAATAAAACTCAGTTGATTTGATATATCAATCTGCGTTTGTAGCACGGATAGGTTCCTTTTGACAAAATAAAAAATTCTGATACACTGCAATGTAGGTATAATATATGAACTATGAACAAAAGTTTACTTAGTTGATATTTGGACACTTTCCAAGCGTAAAACGACTCTCAACGAGATATTTTTAATCTACTCCTGCTAAAATAATTTATGTGAGACTTGACGTGGAAGGTAATGTTATCACTTCTGATCAATTCAATTCAATTCAATTCAAACTTTATTTCATTTTTCAAAAAGAACATAAACATTTCACTTTCTTTGGTAATAGAGAATAAGGTTGCATAATCAAAACAAAGTAAAATGAGAAAACATAATTGTGGAACCTTGGGGTAATAAACACGTTGTAAGGAAATTTGATTGACTGAAGTGATACAGACGATATAACATTACGCAAAACATCGAAAAATGCAGGGACCCACTAAAAAGACAATGCTTGTAGAATGTGGGGCCCCTCAGGTACAGAAAGTCAATAGAAAATGAATTGATGCAAAAGAGGGAAAAAAGGTTGGGAATAAAGTCAGGAAAAAAATGTCTGGAAGCCCACTTAGAAGACAGAGTAACAGACAGACACACATACACAGTCGAAAAAGACATTGAACGAGACAAGACTAACATAACAGGAAAACGATACAACAGACAGAAAGGCAAAACAGATCCAGCGATCCTCGACAGAATTATATCGAAAAAATAATGGGAAGCGTGAGAAGGACACGGAAATATAGAAAAATGGAAAGAAATAGATGCAGAAGTACTATAAATAAAATCGAACCTAATCTGTAAGTGTCTCAGGACCACAGGGACGAGAAAAAACGTGACAGTATATCATTTATGATCGAAATTCTTCGAAATGGAATTGAAATAAACCAACAGGCTGAATCAATTCTGTGGGATCATAAAATTACAATTAAAAGAACTTTAATCTCCTTTTCAATGCATATATAGAGGGTGCATTTTTTATATCATTATTCAGAAAATTCCAATAATTTGGGCCAGTTTAAAGAGGTGTGTTCTTAGCAAGAATCGTTCTTAAAAGAGGTAAATGAAATTCATTGGAACGTCGAGTGGGATCTCATGGAATGATTGATTTCTTTGAAACATAGAATCGAACACGGACGGGAGTGAGTCGTTGCTGTACGTGTACATAAATTGCCCCAAATTAAATATATACAAATCTTTAATCTTTAGCAGCTTATTAGAGGCAAATAACAAATTTGAGTGGGAGGGTATGGAAGGATAACAGATGACAGGGAGAGCTTTCTTTTGTAGAAGGAACAATCTATCCAGTAGGTTCTGGTGAGTGTTACCCCAAACTAAAACACCATAATTAAGATAGGGCAATATCAGTGACAAATATAACATAAGTAGTGATTTTTGCGGGATATACAATTTCATTCTCTTTATAACGCCTATAGTATATTGTGTGAGATAGTGTTGGATATGTAACTTCCAGGAAAGTTTGTCGTCAACAATAATTCTCAGGAATTTGTAATGTGAAACTCTTTCTAAATGAAAATCATCCAAACCTGCAGCTGTACTCAAAGTGTCAAACAGTATTGCTAAAAATCATATATTTAGTTTTTTTGGGCATTCAACAATAATTTATTGGCTCTTACCCAATTATTCACTTTTTGTAATTCAGTATTGACTTTTTGAATAAGAAAATTAACGTCTTTGTGGGCAAAAAAGTACACTGGTATCGTCAGCAAAATGGATGAAGGAAAGTACTTCAGATGCCTAACAAAAATCAATAATATAAACAATAAATAATAGTGGCCCTAATATACTTCCTTGTGGAACGCCACAATTTACTTCTCTTATTACTGAATGATTAGCTTTGATAGTAGCAAATTGTCTTCTATTTCCTAAATAGCTCTTAAACCACTCCAAGGCCTTCCCACGTATTCCGTAATGTGATAACTTATGGAGTAGAATATCGTGATCAACTGTGTCGAAGGCCTTGGAGATGTTTAAGAAAACACTAATTAAATAAGAGTGATTAT
This sequence comes from Diadema antillarum, assembly GCF_040938485.1. Classification (NCBI taxonomy): domain Eukaryota; kingdom Metazoa; phylum Echinodermata; class Echinoidea; order Diadematoida; family Diadematidae; genus Diadema; species Diadema antillarum. The sequence continues at coordinate 1,169,048 of NW_027271042.1, read as the reverse complement.
CAATTGCGTGAGCTATTTTATCAACAAAATGTAGAAGAGCATGAGTTGTACTATGCTTCTCTCGAAAACCAAATCGATAATTTGTCAAAATATTATGCAACTTCAAAAAATTAATAATTCTCTTATACATGAGTTTCTCTAAGACTTTGGACAACGATGACAATGATGACATTGGACGATAATTACTGACATCGGATTTATCACCCTTCTTAAATAATGGAATTACTTTGGCCAGTTTCATCTTGTCAGGAAACACACCACTAGAAATTCGCAAATTAAAGATATGAACAAGTGGATCAGCAACTGAAGATAAACCATCTTTAAGAATAACATTATCTATATCATCATAACAAGAACTCCTCTTGTTCCTAAAGGAAGATACAATATCAATAACCTCATGTCTATTAGTTGGAGTAAAGTAAACAGAATTGGAATAACACTGACCTAAATATTCAGTAAAATGATGATCTGACACAGGGATATTTTGAGCGTAATTTTCACCTATCTTTGAAAAATAAGAATTGAAAACATTTGCAATTAGAACAGGGTCACTGATGGTTTCATCATTCAACTTAATATTATCAATAGCTGAATTTTTACTCGAAACATTCATAGCTTGCTTTAAAACATTCCAAGTATTTTTCATATCAAACTTGTATCTTTGCAATTGCTCAAAATAATATTTTTTTTTTCTTTTCGGAACGTAAAATCATGGTTAAAATATTTTTAGATGAAGTGTATTTATGTTTTGATCGCTCATTTTTTTTTCCAATTTCATCTATAATATAACCGATTTTTCCTGTTAATCGAACGAAGGATTGATTTTGAAATCCGCGGTAACCTAGGTGTCTTTTGGTAATCAACTTCTTTTTTTTTTGTGGAATTACATTATCCAAATAATAATTAAATGTTTTCATAAAATAATCAAAAGACAAGTTAATATCATCACTTTCAAATACTCTTGACCAGTCAGCATTTTCGAGAACCGCATCAATACTAGGTAACTTTTCAAACGAGACTCTCCGACTTTATAAGGGAGATGAAGAACCTTTAACATTATTAACTGAGGATTTAAGAGCAAAATAAGTCATAATTGGATAATGATCAGTCATATCTGACAGAATTATATAGGAATCAGTAAGGGGTAAGGTATTACAAAACAAATTATCCACCAGGATAGCACTGCAGAGTAATCTTTGACACGCGTAGGTTTCGAAATAAGTGGAAGAAAAGATGAGGACAAAAATGTTTGAACAAACTCGTTTGCGACAGTATCATTTTCCGACTTAAGTAAGTTAATATTGAAGTCGCCGAGGAAGAAACAATCCTTTTTTTTTTGAAAACTGGGGAATTTACCAAATCTGAAAGATAAGTTAAAAATCCTTGATATTGGAGTTGGGAGGTCTGAACATAATGCCTACCACAATTTTCCTAGTTCCTGGGATGTAGATTTCTTTAAAAAAAAGATTCAACAATATCATCAATTCTAGAAATATCATCATGAACAATACATTCAAAAGTACTCGATATGTACAGTGCAACACCTCATTCACTCTTATCAGGCCCGCTATTAAGAAACATATTGTAACCGTCGATCACAAAAAAAAAAAAATAATAATCAGAGTTGGAATTTAACCAGGTTTCACTTAAACCAATAACAGAAAATGACTGATTTGCATCAGACTCTAGGAATAACCTTAGCTCATCAAAATGTTTATTCAAACTCCTAATATTTAAATGTAACAAAGAAAATGTATCTTTAGAAAAACTATTATACATATCTTTATACTGATTCTCAGTAATATAATTACACATCATATGTTCAGTTAACTCTTCACTGAAATCATGGGACAATTCATTTGCGGATGAATTGAAGTTGTCAGCGACAGAATTGTCATAAAAAGTTGATTAGATACTCCACTGACTGAATCTGATTCTAACCTTATTTGCTTGAAGAGCTCAAAAAAGTCATCATTTGATAGAGATCTAAACGGTGCATTTAGGAAATTAGCCATTGTAAATGTGGGACATATCTATGACAGTTTGTCTTGTCAAACAAGCCACAATGACAGGAACGAGTGCATGCTGTGAGAAAATAAGCGACCAACAGAGAGAGGAAAGACACTGGAGAAGCCGAAAAACATGAATTCTGTCAACATCATGCTAGACAGAGGATCGCTGAGAAGAAGTCGAACAGGGAAGGAAAGAGAGAAAGAAGAGAGGAAGAGAAAGGTAGACGAGAATGTTCAGTAACAACGAAGAGAAACATGGAACACACATCAACATGTATATGAGGACAAATTGGTTGTCTCCGAGGGCTTCCGAGACGATAACAATGGAGTATGTGCAACACAGAAATCCGAGCGGACATCCGAGCGGACATTAATCTTCAATGAATACTCTCTCTCCCTCTCTCTCTCCCTCTCCTCCCCCCCCCCCCTCTCTCTCTCTCTCTCCCTCTCTCTCTCTTCCTCTCTCTCTCTCTCTCTCTCTCTCTCCCTCCCTCTATCTCCCTCTTTCCTTCTTTCTTTCTTTCTTTCTTTCTTTCTTTCTTTCTTTCTTTCCTTCTTTGTTTCTCTTTCTGGTCTGCTTTATCCTACTGTTCACATCCTCAGCCTGAACAGTTTGTTTTGAATTTAGACACCTAAGAGCTTTCACCTGCAGCATCGAAAAGTGTGTTATCTTTGCTTGCATGTAGCTTTTATCTGGTGTTCAGCAAGATGCAAAAATAAAGCGTGGCGCCTCCTTACAATGATGGGATGCCATTTCCCAAGCAGGGAGGGCCAAGGACTATCAATGAGACGCTCAAGGTCAAACTGAGGAGGAACGTGATTCTCAGAATACTAAAGGCGTTGTCTATAGATATATCCAGCCTTACGAATACCAAGAGGGTCATCTTTCAAATTGCACGAGATTTTATGGTTTGAGATTCTTATTTGAGATGTGTGAGTTACATTTAATCATGATCGTCGATTCCGCTTCTTTTTGCAGACAATGTTCAGGTACACCTCTTACATTCAATTAATCAGTGGTATTTTTTAACCCAGGAAAGGGCAATTGGTGTCTATTCACAGCTAGAATGCACCACGAACTAAAACATTAATAGAATGCTATTTTGAGCAACTTTTAATTCATTTCCAGTGGGTTGCGCAAATACGATTATATTGTTGTTGTTGTTGTTGTTGTTGTTGTTGTTGTCTGTCTCTTTATTCTTCGAAAACGTTTTTATCACACTTTGGCGGTTAGTAACCTTCATTGAAATTGATATTAGCTGGGTCATCTACATTCAAAACGATACTTCTTCAACTATTATGATTGTTCATTGCCAACGCAGAAGTGTAATAATAAGTGTACGACTCATTTCTATAAATGACTATTTCATTTTCCGTTGGAATTATGACATACATGAACAATTTTTCCTTCTAGCAGCTCAGATAAAGGATATAAATCTTTCCTAAATTATTTACACCATTAATATGGCAACCATTTTAACGGTTTTATCAAGTAAACAATATTAGGTAATGCATTGGTAGTTGTGGGAATGTTTCCAATTCACTTGCTCGGATTTAGATGTGTTATTCATTCATTCACGTCGCAGATTATCCCCGACATTCTTTCAGATCAAGTGTTTTAGCTCAACCAGAGTTGACTTGCATCTTTATAAAAAGGAAAAACTGCATTGAAGGTGGTTAAAGTCGTTAAGAGTCTGTAATAGCGATTGGAGAGTTTTTCATCTGTAATAGTCAGCATTATTAGGACAGTATGATAACGTTCTTACATTGAACTCGATAGGTAATTTGGAATAGCGACGTTCTCTGCGTTCTCATTCCAAGACATATCGTAATTTCCTGAAACGATTGAACATCACAATATTGGCATTGGAATACTCTGTATAGAGTGAGTGATAAATGAAGAGTCTTTTCAGTTGTAATGACCCATCTCCATTTCAGCACAAATCACTCGCCAAATGACGGCTATTAATGGTAAAAAGTCAGGTTTCCATTTCTCAATATCACTCATCTATTAGAATAAAAAGCCGCTGCCATGACTGATCCACTGTGCGTTGGGTAGGAACCGGGTCATCAAGCATACTAACGTGCTCTGCATACTAGCCCTATGCCCAGCTCGAACGTCAGTCATTAAGCCTCGATTGGAGGACTAAATAGCGGATGATGTCCCCAATGTGAAATACCAGTCGATTAAAGGCTATCATGCGGTAGCGATCAGTTGCTACTCCTTTCTCTTTTAGAATGATTTCGTGAGTCCGAATCCAGTGAAAGACAAAAAAAAAATATGAAAATGAGGATCTAGGACGGCATTAAAAAATGACTGTTCATACAAGACATAAGGCTGTGATAAGGACACTGAATGAAGCAAAATTGATTTTAAAAAAAGCGTTACATTACACATGTTAAAAAGTTCATTGGTCGTTGTAATAACAATTAAATCATGCTATTTTTGATGTGGTCATAAAAGTTTGATCTGCTTGTTTGCGTATCATTTTATGATAAAACCTAGTGTGTGGCGATTTTGCGGAAGTAGTTTAATATAAAATATTCATATCAACAAAATCAATGTTCTATGTAATGACATTACTCACAATGCTAACGAAATGATACATTGCTTTGTGGGATTCTGTATAGCATCATTCAGAAAAAAAAAAATCCGGAATTGAACATATCCCTCACACAATTAACTCTACATCTCCTCCAGAAGTCTGGTATTTCGTTCTTTTCTGAATTGTTATTTCTGTTGTTATTTTTTATGGAATTAGTGGGCGATACTTTTTCCTAGCGTGAAAACATGTTATTGATTGATCGTAATCGATAAAATGAAATAAAAACATACTTTTATGAAATTTGACAAGGAGCACAGTTTGCATTTAAATATTGTACATATTGTACATTTAAATATTGTATTTTTTGTGTAAATGTATGCACATATTTATGCTTAACTTACGCTCCCAAACCTCGCAAATTTGGTATCAAAAGATGTCGGAGACTTGAAAGACAAATAAATGTGAAATACTATATCGCGCGGAATGGCGAGGCGGTCTACCAGCCCCTCCCCCTCCCTCCCCCCCCCCCCCCTCCACACACACACACACTCTTCCTGGGGTAAAAGGGATCAATTCTGAGTTTATATATACTCGATAAAACATACAAATGCATGTTTGTGTGTGTGTGTGTGTATGTGTGTGTGTGTGTGTGTGTGTGTGTGTGTGTGTGTGTGTGTATAAATGTGCATTAGGAATCATTTTGGGGGTGACTCCTCTCTGAAAGACATAGGATGATAGCGATCCGATAAAGCTCGTGAAATGCTTACTAAGAAGTCCTGTACGGCTTCGCAAAATGATGCATTACAAATTTTGGGACTGCATTTCACAAACTGGAATTTCAATCTCAGCGGGGATCTATTGTGAACGTGCGGAAATTTGGAAATTTAAGTCTCTCAGAATTAACAATTTTATCAGGCAGCAAAATTTGACGCAAGTATGGCTTGCATGAGGGAATAGGCATTCTTCTCTCCCTCTCTCTGTCTTTACTCTCCCCCCCCCCTCTCTCTCTCTCTCTATTCCATGAATATCCCTGATGGTGGAATTATTAACGATAATTTATGCTGATGGTGGAATTATTAATGATAATTCACGATGATGATGATGATGATGGTAATGATGTAAATGTGACGATGTAAAAAAAAAATCAAGTAACCACACTGAAGATAACTGAATTACTATTTGCAATCTGTTTCTTGATAAAAAACGACAACAAACTCACCCAGGAAATGATACCAGTGTGTCCTTCTTTTTACCTGTTTAGCGTAAAGTTGTTGTCCTGCATCATTTAATCTCATCCTAATACTTGTGATTGAGAGTGTTGATCTTTTTGCACTGTGCGAATCTCTCACTGTGTACTTCATGAAGACATCATGTAAGTCTCAGTTATCGTTGAAAGATCCCTGGAATGGCCCCATTAGGGATATGAGATTAAGATCAGATGGCTGAGATAAGAATTAAGAGAAAGGGGACAGCCGGCTGTGTTTGACTTTGCACACGTGTCTAAAGATTTGCTCTAAGGTACATCCAGCTTGAAGTCTCACAGGCTATGGAATGTTAATTGATGAGTGACTGTTCATGGAATGCGATCGAGTCCTCGGGAACAAATACTGTAAAGTATCAGTGAACAATCCGTGAAGCCATTGACCCCCGAGAAAAGGGTACGTTGGTGCGTAAGGAGAGGAGGGCTTGTTTGGTCGAAGTAATGTATACATAAGCCTTACCTTACTGTAATCAGTTGATGAGTGAGTTCATCTCTGTATTATTTGTCAATGTTAGTTAGTACGTGCGTGTGTGTGCGTGTGTGTGTGTGTGTGTGTGTGTGTGTATGTGTGTGTGTTTTTTTTCTGTGTACCTCTTTGTACCACTTACATTCTAGTTTTGATGGCAAGTTCACAAGAAAGGAGGTAGAATTTTTCCATTAATCCAAGTTTTTCATCACGATCACTGAAAATGAAAATTCATTTTTGTTAATGTATTGTGTGTATTACAAATGATGATATTCGACGTGTCACAATGTCAAGTGGCAAAAGTGTATCTTTGTCGATTTTACTTTGTAGATTAAACTGCAAAGCCCTCGAGCTGCTAAATTGACTTAGAACTGAGAAAATGTCTAGTACGTTTGTTGTTGTTGGGTGTTTTTTTTTTTTTGGTCATGATAAAATATCATGACGGTGAATGTCATAATTGCAGTTTATTCAATATCATTGCAGCCATTTTGATATTTCGGTCATGAGGTCGAGAAAACGGTTACGCACTTATACGAAGTTGCAAAGTAGTTGAGGTTACAGGCATGTGGAATTGATGCTGATTTGCCGAGCTTATTGTAAGTTTATCTAATCAAGATAATTACTGACATTGTCACAATTGTCCTCTTAACCGATGAAATAGTAAGAGTAGGGTTTGCTTGCTGTAGACTAGGCATTGCACTGCTGGAAATTCTTTATCTATCTCTCTCTCTCTCTCTCTCTCTCTCTCTCTCTCTCTTAAAGTGTGCTTAAACAACACTATACCCTACTCCGTTTATGATAAAATCTCTTTCCATCCCTATAGACAGCCTTTACAGCACTTGTTTTCCTGTCCATTTTATTTTTGCAAACTTTTTTCATTTACACCCCCACGCACACACACACACACACACACTCACACACACACACACGCACACACATACGCACACACATACGCACACATAATTACGGGATTATGCATGACTATTATCTCAGTATTAATTTGTTATGAAAATTACCAAGGACATGTTAAAGATCTCTGAAGGGGACAAACAGGGAAAATGAGTGTCCAAATAGTATCAAAGTACTGAGCCAAGAGCGAGTTAATCAGTGATTATCTTGCAAAAAAAAAAAAAATAACTCCTTTACATTGCGATAAGATCTTAACAAGTCAGTGGGGTTGTAAAACATAGGTAATAACGAGAAAGAAAGTTGTTTCAATCAAAATTAAGGCAAGGAAATTATTTTTGCTTGACGTCACCTCACAAATAAAATCTTGAGCAGAAGATGCTTCTAGAGACTATAGACAATGAAAGATGAATCCGAAAATAAAACAACGCCGCTCTAGATTCTACATGACCTCCCTCTCGGACTAGCACATACAGGTTACACCAACGAATGCACATACTCACTCGGGAGTATGAAGCCAAATGTTCGTCATCATCAAAATTTCCTGTTTATGAGGCATACTTAAAAGTATAAACAGTTTCACACTAAATCTTCACAGTGTAATACACCTTTTTTTTACATTGAAAGGAAATATCTAAAATGTGCCACCTATTTTAATCCCATATGACAAGGTAGCTGTCATGATGGTTTCCAAGAAGTCATTTCGGTAAGATTCGGTCAAATCGAAATCAGTGGGAGTTGATAGCCAACATATTTATTCTTAAGGGAGAGTGTATGCTCCATTTATATTGCAGTTTGATTTATCGTCCAATAACGCTGAATCAGACTATAAAATGTCATCGCGGTACACAAAAATGATTCATTCAGCGAAGAATGTTTCACACCTTGGTATGATTTAACGCTTGCGGGGAGAATGACTTGGGCAGGGATAGAATGTCGGCATAAAACAACACGACATTTTAGGAAAGCAATTTTCCACACTATGGCTCATTAGGCTCGACCCTTGTTGAGCCGCTTTGTAAGTCGCAGAACACCGCTTTGAGAGCTTTGAAGTATGTAAATGAAATTACAGTACTTTATCACATGCTTATCACGTTCTAAAATAACTGAAAGTGTTTGAAAAAAAAATAGTGCGTAAAGTGCCATTCCTAACAGGTCAAAAAACAACTGCAACCACCTAATGAGAAGCAAAATATCCTTAGATTGTGTAAAATATCGCCAATTCTTAAGCAACATGAACTGACAATGAAAGTCAGATATTCTGTACGAAATTAAAGTGCAAAATATTCTCCAGTGATGTCAACATATCCCCAGAAAATACATGTATGTGTAACGTCAGCATACTGAGAATAATGTTTTCGGCTAGACGAAGTCATCATTATCTTTTTAATATCAAAGTGTATAAGATATATCAATTATCATTTCTGTTTAATCAAAGTGTAGAAAATAATGTCTATTGTGAATTCGTTCTATTACGTCTCCTCCCGCTTTCGTCCGTATCATAACAGTATCCCGGTCACGTAAAACTGGCAGGGAAATACCACAGCATCCAAATAACTTTCACTTCTTCTGGTCAGATAGATTCTCTGAGGTATACGCTGGTTTGTTAGCCGACTCCAGCCGCCTTCTTATCGTTTCCTAGGCGCCTCCCTTGTTGACCCACTTCGCTGGTTTGCCTTACAAGGATCCTGTGCAGGTTTGGGAAAGTATGGCAACGTTTAGGAAGAAAGAGATTCTCACATTTTGTGATGTGAATCCTGCATTCCAATATCTTAACAACATTAGTATTGACAGAAGGGCACATATTTCAAGAAAACCATCGATGTTATAAGAAATCATTGAAATGCAGAATCACGGAAAGAGGACAGATTAACATAATGAATAATGTCATGTGAGACTTTCTTCTTCCACTTACGAGCATGGACCTACTACCTACACTTGTAGTAGTGGGTCCATGATTCGAGTGACATTACTCGTCAAGATCAATTTTTTATTTGTGGTTGCAAATATTTGTTTACTTGAATGAAAGGAGATGTATATATAGGATCTGAGCCGGCTGTTTGACTGGAAAACACAAAATCAGTAATTATGACGCTGAACAAGCGGCTCAGATGTAAACAAAAGCATCGAGTGATAATCATTCACATCGAATCAGGTAGTACTTCCGTGTTCTTAGGATAGTAAACGGTTACAGGTTTTCCAAGAAGGTTAGATCGTTGTTGTTTTTTTATCTTCATACTTTTCTTCATTGATCATCGGATTTACACACGATCACATTGTTATAGTGCGAGCTGTATGCAATCTATTGTTCATGAAGAAATCTGAGTATGTGAACAGCATTTCTGTAATCAAGCACTATGCGTTATTTTGACTACTGCCTTGCATCATGAACTGTTTGTTAAACATTGCTTTGTTTTGATTAACAGTCAAGAAACCACTTACAGATAAAAGCGTCTACACTCATACTTGGTCCTACAGCTGTATATCATCTTTTCTAAGCCAAGAAGAATCTCAATTGTCTCTAACAACCTGTGTTTATACATGTAACATCTATCAACTGACATGCAACTTGACTGTGGGGAGTAAATGAAGCATAGGATGGCATAGGAAGCCGGATTCATATCATAAGTTCTTTCACACGTGTAGACACTTCGTTTATTGTTCAGCCCGCCAAAATCATACACCGCGAGCGTATGTTTTATGTTACGTACAAATTGCATCGGGTGGGTACATTCTTAGGACATAACTAAATGACAGCTATAACCTACATGCCCCTTTCTCCAAGTCTCTCTCTCTCTCTCTCTCTCTCTCTCTCTCTCTCTCTCTGTTTCTTCTTTTTCTATGTCTCTTTCTTTCTCAATCTCTCTCTCTCTCTCTCTTGCAGAAACTATATCACCAGCAAACGCTCGTACTGTGCAGCCTGGTACATGTAGTTATTATTTTTACCTCTTGTGATATTGATATTATGTATTACCGAGTCAAATTGATATCGCAATATGAACCGTTATCACACAACATACTCTTTAAGGAGCAGTGCACTTTACACCCACCAACTCGTTATTACCGGTAGCTAAGTCTATTGCCTCGGTTAAAAACACAGATCATACGGTAGAAGAAAAAAAAAAGAATCAAAATCCGTTCCTCCAGGCGCCTTCATCAATAGCAGCTGAGAGCAAAAGAAAAACACCTGTCATTTCTATACATAGAGCCCCCACCCAAGTTTCCTTCTATCACTACCTATACATTTTCATTTAGCCTTGCTAAAATCTTTCTTCTAGTAAAAGAAATCGAAAGAGATTAGGTTTTTTCATCCGGGTACGGTAAAATCGCGGTACCCCTTAAACCACCTGGTCTATCACATCTCTTTCTCTATCTCTTCTCGTTATCTTATTCCCCCTCTCTGTTTATCTTACAAGAATCATAATACTCTTATCTCTTTCTCTCTCTCTCTCTCTCTCTCTCTCTCTCATTTTCTCTTAGAAAAATCACATATCAATCTCTATATCTCTCTTTGTTGATTATTTTCCTTAAGTACATAAGTGAAAACATATGGGGTCGGGCGCACGTCACGAGACCGACACCCACGAGTCATACAGCTCACGAGTCATACAGCTCACAAGTCATACAGCCATCAGTTCAACACTAAGCTAACAATGCCCACGAGACCGACACATTAAGCCCCGTGTTGTATCTGTCGAACTCGTGGACTGTTTTTACCTAGCGTCGAACTCATGGGCTGTATGACTCGTGAGCTTTATGACTCATGGACCTGTTATCAACGTCGAACTCGTGGGCTGTATGACTCGTTGAAGTCGGTCTAGTGGGATGACCCCATTTATTCATGCTTGCTTTTACGTCTCGACAAAAATTTTCATAATCATATTTGTTAACATATCAAATACAATAATTTACGAACATTTCGTATAATTTTGGTAAAAATCACAGAATAAAAAGCTATGGGTCTTATGAATTTTGCACGTGTCTACACAAACATCCCACTAATTAGCGCGATCAGCGTTGCGATGCTAATCCCGCTGAACTCTGGACGCCGTGACAGTGTGAACGCTGGACCAAAATATAATAATCTTGAGACTTTACATCCCTCATTCAAAGCGCACTTCACAACAGCGTGCGCAGCACACTACTGTGAGGCACAAGAACAAAAGATTTGTCAACCGGCAAATTAGCGGGCTATTTTAACGCTTACTAAAAAGAAAAAAAAAGTTTCCAGATTAGGAGCGCGATCGTCATCCCGCTATTTTCTACGAGTGAATATGGCTAATAAGACTGTTATTATGAAGTGTTTACTCTTTGTTTCGACCTCGAGGAGAAGAAGAGTGGCAAGAGAACAGCACACAAATTATTTCTGTGACACCCAAACTATAATAAGGTTGCATCATCATCAAATGTTTACAAAGAATTGAAAAATTTTGTTTGCAATGCCCCTCTCTCAAGAAACGGTTCATCCACTCTGGGCTTCTTCGAACCAATTCACGAGTACACGACGTTGCTTACCTGCATGTTTATAAAGGCTTTTACCTTCTCTGGTATACTGGTTTAAAGCATCATTGAATTCTCGAACAGTAGCAGTTGACAGTAGTAATGAAGAGTTAACGAGATTACCATTTAGTCTAGCCAGGCCAGTATTCTGGGAGCTGTTGGCAGAATGACATGTTAGTCGTCATAGTCACGTGATTTCCACTGAGTAATCCGTAGAGGACGACTGTTCGACAGCTTTAAAGACAAGTTGATTGGTCCGCAAGGTCGCTATAAACTTTGCTCTTTTGTGATGGAGGGAGTTTCTTTTTTATTACAACTAGTTTTTCTGCAGTCATCCCTCGACGCTATCATCAGTAGATATAGAACAATTCCTAGTATTCATGTGTTTACGGTTATGCGGACATCAGAAAATATCCTAACATTACAATGTTGCAAAAAAAATATAGGTATAATCTACTGACGCCAATATGTAGGTAGCCTACAAGCAAACTAAGTGTGGTGACAAAGTAATGGCATTAAGATTTGGTGGAAAGTCTATAGATACCTCGATGAAGTTCAAAAGGTCTAGACACAATGCATTTAATAGAGATAAACTATTGAATAGGCCTGATTACCTTACGATTTACCTGTGTGTTAACACATACTGCAATAAATGTTAAAAGTACATTGAATAATGGCTTGCTTTGATGGAGATTTATGATTCCAGGATAAAAACGTTGTTGTTGGGTTTTTTTTCTCCTGGCTCTCTCTAATTTTTTTGTCTCTGTAAGTTTTCGTATGGAGTGACTAATGGTAGTTTTACTTTCCTCTCCTTTTAAGAGATTTCATCCTTCCACGCTGCCAATGACATTCGCATTTCAGAAAACTTGTAGAATATTGAGGAAGCTAATTCATCTCTATTCCTGATTCTTTATTTGACTTCGCTATTTTTAAGATGTTTATTTCAGTTTTCTTGCAATCAAATTTACTGTGCAGTACCTCATGTTATATCACTTGGTAAGTTTGATGAGTCAACAAACTGCAATTACGTGTGTCGCCTTCACAGAAGCAGACATCCGCATTAGCTTTGTTGGTTGAGTGAAATATTAAGTAGTCTTAACACAAGACTAAGTTTGCTCTTTAGCCGCCCAAGGCTCCTGCTATAACGTTTGATGACCGATATGTGGGCTGTGGCACGTTTTGTCGTCTCGGCATGCCAGCGCCACACCGGGCCAAGAATTCCCCGCCAGTCAGGCACAGCGGTGGACGAAATGTCCGCCAAGACTGCCACTGTTTTCCTCAGGCAGCGACGTTTTGTTTGGAGCTCAGGTTACACCACGAAAAGAGAGCAAAACGTGACGTCCCAGAAAGGACATCTAAGAATCAAAATATCGACAACTCCAAGTGGCTTGAGATATTTGCCTGGAATGTTAATGAGAGGTTTTCAAATTGCTGCGCTGGGATCATAAAATACACCTGCACCTGCTTAGGTCACGTGACAGATTTCGTTCTGACAGACAAGCTTGGAAGGCTTTGGCCTGGCATCTCACTTTCTTACTTAGTCACTTTTCTTCGATTTTTTTTCTTTTACTGCACGATAAGTCGCTTCAAAGAACGATTTATTTCTTTATGTCGATCAAGTCTGACTAGTCTTCATACAAGACACTCGACCTCAGCTCCCCCTCCCTCATGACCGTTTATGCTCTGCAAACTGTGATGGGCGGGTTTGGTATCCATCAATCGACAAGATGTTTAGGCCTGGAAAATGTCTACTTTGTATATAGGCAGCCGCCATTCTGCAGCAAACAGTAAAAAATACTCGTCATGCATGAACTTGCTACAATGAGCACACGCATGACATTCACTCACTGCTAAGTATGAGGTGTGAGTATCTACTCACTGTAGCTAAATCTCAACTATCGTACCACTATTATCAAAATATGATTTTGGATAATAATACTGTCCCTCTCTAATCTTTCGATGAATCCAAACCAAACTGGTTCATTTTAATCAACGGTCTTTATGCAGAAAGCTCGATTAAATCTCTGTCTTCGAGATGACCTTATTTGTCCCTCTTTTAGGAGTCTTTCTAGTAAATGATGATAATCCAAATTCCTCATACCCTGGTCACTCACGTCTACTCCTTGGGCTCTTTCCTTTTTTGGTCCTAAAAACTTCACACTTTCTTACGTCCTCTACCCTATTAATGAAATACACCTGAGTCCTTTCTTTAAGACTGTATCTCACTTTTTCCGTCATAATCGAGATGGCCTTTCTCTTATAATTTTCCCTCTGTCTTCCTCCCTTTGTTTTTCTTTTTTTATTCTTTATATAAAATAATAGGAGACATACACAAAGGCCGTTTATGTCATGTCTTCTCTTACGTTGGATTCCCTGTCCTCGTTATCTTTATTATAATTCGTAACAACAACAACAACAACAACAACAACAACAACAACAAAACATGTTCGTTATTTAATCGATGTGATCAATTTCATCGTCAAACATTAAGGTAAGATCAGATACCTTATCCCTTTCTTTCCAATTTGCTGAAATCATTTAACCTCGACCTCAGTAATCACGGTGAACATACTTCCGTTTTGTGAGCGATGATTGCAGCTTCCTTTAAAAAGAAAAGAGCACTCTTTCCAAGATATGATTTCTCACGTGCACCTTTGAGTGTGCACGTATACAGTACCAATCTCGGATTCTTTACTCACGCGGCCCAGTGATTAATACTCTTGGTATATGACTTGTCTTTTTTTTTGTGTTTATTCCAATGCCTCGTGCATGAGAACATAGATGACCTTTTGCGAAAGGGTATCTTGCAATTACGGATACAGACATGGCATAACAATGTTGTATAGATGTTTTGAGCTCTAGTGTATCTTCTTGTTCGTTCTTTTCAGATTATCCTTAAAAAGGGTCAATTTGGGTGCATTTGAGAATCGTTTTACTATTAGATGTCCGCCGCTGATAATCTACGGGAAGCACGAATATTTGTATAAGAGGGGAAGAGAAGATGTATTTTCATCTGCACAGTTGCATTTTGCTCCTACTATGTCCTGTATCATTATATACATTTATATAGGAATATAAGCTTATTTGTTTGTTAATTTGTCTGTTTGTCTGTATGTCTGTGTGTATGTTTGTGTGTGTGCAGCATGATGAAACACATTTGATGAAGGACTCGTTTATTTACTTTCTGAAACGATGACAAAAACAGCACGTTTTGTTGGCTATATTAAAAGCATGATCTTGAGAAGTCATTATCTAGCGTCCTTAGGTTCAATCAAATTGTTCATTTGATTCTTTTGACAACTTCGACCTCAACCCTTAATGCGATAAACCCTAATAATCTTCGTGCCTTCTGAAAAGAAGTCATGTAATTATGAAAGTTTTATATAACGCCCTCAAGAGTCAATTCATCGCCAGCCTTGCCAACAGGCAGGGCGAGGTACCATCTGACGTCAGATGGTTTGCTGTGATGAGGACCATTAGCTAACGTGACGACAGAGATGGTAACTGGAGGAGATCAAACGCTACTTAGTCATCAGTCATCAGTAAACAAATGTTTCCTTGGCTCCTAGGGAAACGACCATATCAGAAACATTTCAACAATTTGAAGTATATCATTTAAAATATCTTTTTTATTACGTGTTCTAGCTCTGATATACTTTTGGCATATTAAGAAAATAGCTTTGAATATGTAGTATGTGAACTTATAAGATATGCATAATAACTTTAATGACTAATGTGCTATTTCTTAGCCTCCCCATTTTTTAAATCTAAGATAGTGTGATTGTCATTAGTTGAAGGAGGGAGTAACAGCGCTTCTAAGCTGCGCCGTGGTTAAGGAGTAAAGGTGTACACCACGCACGATATCACGTGACAACATCTACTACAGATTGCTAAATCGATATTAAAACTGGCGGTGACTTATTAGATTTGACAGTTGGAAACCAAGAGTAAATGTTGCAGCAATCAGTCCTTAATTACCAGATGTCACTATTTCATAACTTATATCGGTAATACACAGCTTCGTTTTCAATTTCAAAATTCCCTCCTGTACCCCGTTCCTTCTAGTATTTTCACATGACATTGCTATATCGCTCAAACAACACTTCAACACAAGATTATAATTCATAAAGAAAAACACACAAAAGCACACACATGAGTACGTCATGTAAGATATGTTCCGTGCATTTGAAAAAAAAAACAACCCAAACAAACTCATAGGGTGTTAGCAAACATGATGGCGTGTAAATAAAATGATTGTTTCATACACCTACCGATTTTTTTTTCTGACATTCTTTATCATGTTTATGGTGTTGCCGGTGCTATCTGAAATAACGCAATCAGTTTCGGAATGACATTGATTCCTCATTTTGAACAATATTTCAGGGCAATAAGTTATTTACTCTACCATGCCTCAGAAATGTATTTTCAACTTCATCCGGATGCATTTTTTTTTTTTTTTTGCGTTCAAAACTCTCGAGAGAAACAAAAATAGAGCGGCAGTGTTTATTTATATTTGTGAGCTGTCAAACCTGAACAGCAGAAGAAAAGCAGACAAAAAAAAAAAAAACACGTGTGAATACTTTTGTTAGACGGAATCTTCCCGCAATATGTGAGGGTAACACAATACCGTCTTGCAGGTAAAAGATCTATTTGAGTGACTACCTGAATTCTGACATATGATATCATAATGGCAAAATCTAGCAGTAGTAGAAACCACAGGCGAATATTGTTACAAGGAAGCCAAGATTTAACGACCAGGACATCGCATTCTGCGAGTATTGGGTAACAGTCGCCACCCTCTATCTCTAATGAACTGATTATGTGATTTACGTTCGCCAGAGGGTCTGTAAGGACAATGGTTCGATGACACCTCGAGGGATCAGCAGTGGGAACGGCGATGTGAAGACTTTCTCCCAGAAATCCCCTGTTGTTTCATCCGCAGTCAAAATCCACGTAATTCTATTATCATGGGCTTTTCAGACTTCCATATATAAATAAAATATATGCATGTTCTCGGGTAAATTATCAAAGATACAAGTGAGATTGTGAAATGACAGATCAAATTAGATAGATGGATGGATTTAAAATGCTGTTATGACAGAGACGAGAAACTAACCGGACCTCTGTTTGCTACGGGCAACGATGAGTCTAGTTCGATATTTTCATGATGGTAGCAAAACAATGAACATATTGTGTTCGAATCATTTTCTGACAAATTATTAGTTTGATTCATTCCCTAAGGTTCGCGATTTCACAAATGGCCATCAATTCCAAACTTCTCTTCATGAATTTCCTTTCAAATCTCTGCCAATCAGTGTGAATCGAGTGGACAATTACTTTCAACTATTTCCATGGTGATATTATATTTTGGATAAAAAGTTCATCCTCCAGTGATTGCTTGAAGAGCTTCACGTGATTGTAGGTATTTCCACCAATGTCAGAATGTTGCATGTTTGAAACTCCATGGAGTGCTATTTCTAAAAATGACGTCACTTCGCTGACGACATTTTGCAAATAGTATACTATTTTCAAATTGATGTCACTAAGCAATTCTGAAATTGTTCGCAGCTTTTTACCGTCACTCTATGAAATGTAGCAATTTTTTACAAAACATTTGTGACGTCACAAAGCAATTTTGACATTACGCACTGCTTCATGCCATCACTCTGTGAAATTTATCAAGTTTTAACAAAGAAAAAACAAACAAAATGTGACGTCACAAAACAATTCTGACATTACGCACTGCTTCGTACCATCACTCTGTAAAATGTAACATTTTCGAACGAAACGATTGCGATATCACAGGGCAGTTCTAACATCGTGCGCTGCTTCCTATAGTCAGTGTAGGGTCCCCATCACAGCATCGCATCCACCAAGCCACTTCTTGTCTTATCTTTTTTCCCATTTCCCTGTTCTTTTGTTCAAATTTTTGATCCAAAATAAAAAAACCAAACATTCTTTGCCCAATTTCAAGTTTCTGGTTAGAACTATCAAGACCTCGATGCTTCCAAAAGAACTATTCGTTTCGAGGCTGCGCCCCTCAGTGAACATGGTGAAGAATGTTTTGGGAGTCACCTCTGCTCATAAATCAGAAACCCTCAAGGCAAAGTATATTTTGTATACTATAATACCTTACCAGCCCTCTCTAACTAGTTATCCCTCTCCCTGATAAACTTTGTAGAAGGATAATATCAAAACTATCCTTCATCTCACAACTTTCGAACAATCTAATATCTGGAGCCCGTCAGGGTTAAACCAAACCGCTGCGAGTATGTACGGGGCATTATTATTATTATTATTATTATTATTATTATTATTATTATTATTATTATCATTATTATCATTATTATTATTATTATTATTATCATCATTATTGTCATCATCATTCCTATTATTATTATTATTATCATTTTTATTATTATTGTTTTCATTAATGTTATTACAACCTGTATTACTATCATTGATATTATCATTTTCATTGTAACCAGGTAGTATAACTTACCTAAACTTATCTGAATACCTCTATACCTGTCAAATCAATTAATGTCTTATTGACACTGGATTTGTGGGGGGGGGGGTTCCATGGGAGTAGAATACGGCGTAATGTTTTCATATTTTTTCTTAGTTAAAATTGGCGTCTTAACGCACGTGGGGATTCATCATTATCATGATATGTATCGCACACTTTTCTTTCCTGTATCGTGTACAACGAGTCAATGGTTGAGAAAACAACGAGGACGTTGTCTTCATCTCAGGAAGCCTACAGAGTAGGCTGAAGGTGCGTCAGAGCCCGGTTCACTCGGACAACCTCTCCATCTGATCAATGAATTACCCCGGTCAGCCACGTCCACATTATTCACCTATTGCCATCATCAACTCTCCGCAGCATCTGGGGTGATGTGCTTTATAGCCCTATCAGTAAGTAGGCCTAATCACCGACAATGTTACTATACAATGAACGAATACTTTAAAGTAGCATGTGCCTCTCTACTCGAGCGTGTGGTCATATGTGTATGTGTGTATGCAATGGTGTGGGTGTCTATTGTCTGGGTGTAAAATATTAGGATTTTTTACGTCCGCGGATTTTAGTATTCTGTGAGTTTGTATGTGTGTTGTTTGTGTGTGTGTGTTTAAAAAATGATACTCGGGGCACACGTCAAATTTGCTAAGACTCCATATTCTTGAAATGGTAATAGACACATTTCAAAAGAAAGCTTGCAGAGATTTCGGACTAAAATTTTTTTAGTAGGTCTTTAAGGACATTGTTAT
This sequence comes from Diadema antillarum, assembly GCF_040938485.1. Lineage (NCBI taxonomy): Eukaryota > Metazoa > Echinodermata > Echinoidea > Diadematoida > Diadematidae > Diadema > Diadema antillarum. The sequence goes on along the minus strand of NW_027271042.1, from coordinate 1,150,088 downwards.
TTAATATAGGGTGAGTCTTGAGTGTAAGACGAGGTCAGTTGCACTTTTCACATGCCTTAATTCTACAACCTGCAAGTTGCAATACACCAAAATGACATGAGCTCCCTATAATTTGTCGTGCACTGAGACGAGCATAATTGCATCAATGCAAAAACACATAGATGTGTATCACACACACAAATACACAAACGCGTGCAAACACATAAGAATAGTCATATGTGTGTGTATAATATACGGTATATATTTGTGTGTGTATATACATATATATATATATATATATATATATATATATATATATATATATGTGTGTGTGTGTGTGTGTGTGTGTGCGTGTGTGTGTGTGTGTGTGTGTGTGTGTGTGTGTGTGTAAGGCATATACATAAATTAGCACTAATTAAAGGTAATAAACACATTTCCGGTATATAAAATAAATGCAAAATAAAATTGACAGAGTTGACATTGCCTATAACAAAAGGAATGATACTCAGGTTATCTTGGTATAACATAATAGTCCTTGTACTCAAAGTTCTACAATCTACTTTTCTTTTTTCCTAAAGGGCTCACTTCAAAACCGTTAGATCTTACCACTGTGTTATTGCATAGTCCCTATTCCAAGGGGACTTTCTGCAATCTGAAGACTTTGAGATGCTTTATACGATAGGAAGGTTTCCTTGGCTTCGTTCCCAGAATCAGGCGATCGCAAATTAGTAGACACATCCATGTACAAATGGATAGGAAGTTAAAGGACATCAACAAGGAAAAGAAAGGATTCCCTAAATTAGTTTGTTTGAAACATTGGCGGCAAAATAGAAAGACGAATCAGTGGAATGTACTGGTCGGGTTATTTACAGTGAAATATACAATCTGCAAAAAGGTCGCCTGAGAGATAACACACAGCCAGCTGTAGTCAAACTTTTTTTTTCTCTCTCTCTTTTGCTATTTTGGCTCATCTCTCCCGTGCTTTCTGGATATTTTGTATTGCGGTCCTATGTATCCCTTTGTGGTCGTATATTTTATTAATGAAGAGCTAATTTGCAAAAGGGGCTAGATCCATTTTTGATGAAAATTTAGTTATTAGCATCACCGCACAGAATTCCATTTGAGTTAGTTACACTTAAAATTTCAACTCCAGACAACCGTTTGAATAGAAATCATCGCAAAATTAGATTTAAATTTTCCATACACTTGTGTACAAATTCTCACAAACAAACCAATTTTTCTCCAAAGTGCTAAAAGTAGATCTAGCCCCTTTTGCAAATAAACTCTTCAAATGGTGAAGTGTGTGAAAGCACTCTTAGGAGTCAAAAGCCATATCATGAAGTATCTGAGGCGGCATAGCGCACTCCTTGGCGTCGGATAAAAGTGTCTTGTCCCGTCCCTAAAATAGGAAGACGCACGATAAAGCAATTAGCGACTTGACTGATTGATTGATTTCAATTTCGCATGCTTCTGCATTGCTATGCACTTATTGAGAACTGTTTTCTTTTAGACGGCCATGATGGCTTCTAAATATGTTTGGATTCGAAATGATGAAAACATAGATTGTATACTGCAGTTGATTAGATTTGAGTTACTAATCTACTACCATACAAAGACCATGGTCATAACTCATTTAATGCTATACAGCATACAGTAGATTATTACCTTTGTCTTGGTAGATCCATTAAGAAGGTCCTTTATCAACATCTAGATGACTTTTAATCTTAAGGATTTTGATTCAATCTTCTTAGCATAAATGGAGTAATTTCATTCTTTAAAAAAGTTCATTCTTATTAGGTTTCCTTGCTAAGGGTACAGTAAAATTTCGAAAACCTCTAACCCTGAGATTTAAAAAATACATCACAAAACTTTCTTTTGAATGCTCAGTAATCCTATGTATTTTTTTAATCCGTAATCTTCATAAATTCTGCTCAAAATCTTAGTCGAAATATTAGCAAAATCAGCAGAATTATTTGTAGGTTTGTTTGTTTGTTGTTTCACTTTTTTTCATTTATGTAAAAGAGGATGTGCACTGATGGACTGCGGGAAATCACAAACAGAGTAACTCCGACGCAGATTATGGTGGAGTTATTAAAGAAAAAATCACAAAATCATTAGACCTGTTAGAGCAAGGAAAAGTAATAACTTTTCTTTCTTTCTTTTTTCAATTGCAGGGTTGTCATGTTGACATTATCAACAGATCAATCAGTTACACTTATCCCATGGTTTCAAGAGGATACTTTAATGAAAACCCTCCTTCAAGATTTCATTACAACGTACAATCTGTCTTACAATGAATACACTGATGTCAAACCACGAGCCGTGATAGCGCTTTTCCTTTCCTTCTGCACCCTCCTGTATGGGTTCGCCAATCTCGTAAAGAGTCATAAAAGGCGCAGAGCCGCGGAGCCAGATGTCATTACCTTATTGACATTCACCCCCTTCTCTACATCTCCAGTTTTCACATTAAATAAAGTGCACACAGTCAACATATTCATTGTCTTCTCATTTTACCGCATCCTATCACATTTATGGTTTTAGACTGAACGAGTTCTGATATTGCTTCTCGAGAAATAGTCAAATATTATATCAATAAATGTGAATCCATCTAAACGATTGATTCTATACCACCAAAAAGGAAGAACCTTTGTTTGAAATGAAGAAAGGTCACAGTGTTCCTCTAAAGTTAACTTGTTCTTACGATGGTCTGCTTTCATCATTTTCTTCCCTTCTTTGTAATTTGTCTTTCTTGTCAATCTCCTACATGACAGATTCTTTGATGTGTCCATGTTAGGTTAATATGGTATTCAAGGCTGAAAGATATTTTTTCTTTCTCTCCTCTCGTCTAGTTCTCTTGTCTCGTCTCCTTCAATAAGTAAGACACTGTTCTTTTAATCGTGTCATTCATTACATACCAATCTTATCCATCGATGGATATATCAATTTGTTTGTGTGTATGTGTGTATATATTTTTATTATAACTATTATAACTACATTTGCTATGTGCTGCTTACCGCATTGCATTGTTAATCATGAACGATTCAGCTTTAACTGCGGGAGGTAGTTCAAAATGAACCATAACTTCATCATAATGGGTCATTCAAGTGTATTCATCTTTTGATTAGCTAGCAAAGTCATCTTGTCATTGAGATACCTGTATCTCGTTATCTATGTGCCTCATCAGACACATATTGATAAGTTGGTTCCAGATTTATAGCAATTCACTTTGATCAATTTGATTATATATCTACACACACCTTATACAGTCCTTAGCACAGCGAGGCCTATAACTTAAACTCTTATACAAAGTCAACTGGGGACTGGTACAAAAAAAAAAGAAAAAGATAATAATCATTTATCTAAACGTTCCTGTATTGTAATCATTTTGGTAATCAGTCCAAGTGTAAAAGTTGCTTGCAATTAATTCTACCAGTTCTTAAATTAAATGTAACTCAATCCTTACTCATAAACATAAGTCCCAACTACTATACAACCGTTTGTGGCACCAAAAGATCGATCGCAATCCAAGCAAGATCATTGGCAACAGCTAAGATCTGACAGACATCGTCTATCAGCCGGGTACGACTGGCACCACATGGGGCAGGGTTCAAAGAAATGTATCTCCGCATGTTCATCAACGATAGTTCTCTTGGCAGGGAGCGGCTTTCTTCAGCTTCTCTCGATTCATACCGCTGTCGAAATGATTCCTCTACATCAAAATAAACAGCATCTGCCCTGAATTATTAGGCTCTGATCGGCCAGCACACATTTATCTACATGTATTTATCAAAAGTCTCGTTTTTTTCATTCCTCTGTTTTTCAAAATTGTGATCTATGTATGATATCAAACGGACCACGGTGAGATGGAATTTGGATTGCTATCGAATCGTTCTCGGTGACAAATGATTTCTAACCCGAAGTGTTGTTCAGCCATGATGAATAACTCACAAATGTTATAAATAAAAGAAACGATTATTTTTATTTACTGAAGTCGCTTAAGCCATAAAGATAACTGCAACACCGAGAGAGAGTAGAAATCTTTAAATGGCTGGTGTTTATTGAAAGAAGAGTGATTGATGTAAGAATAAGCCTTCCCTTATCGGGTGCAGAGGCGGTTGGTGAGAAGCGCAGTGTCTCTCACAACGCTTCATCGACAAGTTAAAACAGTTCAAAGCAATTAACCTTTAACGAAAGAACGCTAAATTTGTCGGTGTAAATTTGATGGACCCAACTGATAATGCCAGAAATCCACATGACGTGCAAAGTCAGTTTTGTTTAAGCACTAGTTTATGCACCACTTCTTAAATTGACGCTAGACCGATATTTCTGGGTTTTGTCTTGATATCTATTTTCGAGGGCCTGAAAATCTATTCTCGAGAAAGTTTTGCTCGTGAGCAAAGTGATTTTCTTTGGGTACGTGAACAGTCGTGTTACAATCGAACATATTTGAAATGGCATGTATACCATAGTTTAAAGCGCATGTATGTACTAAGAAATGCTGCCACAATATCATATTTATGACGACATAATATGCTAGTGGGAGACTTGCCTAACGTCAGCTAAACGTAGCTATATACAAATTATTGAGTCAAATATGAATATACTGACAATTTTAGAAATGTTTATACTTGCTTGAAGAAGACAGACGTGTTTGCCCAGTTCTGATTTCTTCTACATATCATAGTCAACGTCTAAGGAGGGAAGTATGATTTTTTTTAAGAGTAAATGTTTAAATCTAAAGTGGTTGTGTATAAGCCCGCTCACAGAGCCATATAGCTCCCAAGACAATCATTTTTAAATGTAGACACTGAAACGAGCGTTCCTACCAGGTAGAACACGTCTTTACGAGTTTTAGAGCACTCAATTAGCTTGTTGATGCCCATGCACTTATTGTTTAATTATTCAAGTAAGTGATTTAAATGATCTCAGTGATTTGAATATAAATAAATGGCAAGCAACATATTTGAAGTAAAACACCAATTAATATGATTTAGAGTCCAGGGATACAAACATTAAAATTTCTGGTTGCAATCAACAATTATAAGTGAATATAAACAGAAATTAACACTTCAAAAGTTAAGGGAGATGAACTCTTCGCTTTACAAATCCTCCTAAAACATTTTTTTTTTCTACATAGGGAAACGCTCTCTGTCCGTCCCACAAGCCAAATAAGCGAAGCAAATTTTCTTTCAAGTGTATTGTGAGTCTGCGGTCGTCTACACGATGCAAATGGAAATGTCTCGATCAGCTAGTCAACAGAAAATAAAAGCATTAATTCTTGAACACATGAACAAGCTTCACCACATAATCATTCAAATCGCTTGTAAGCCTTATCATTTACTTTGGTGGTTTCGAATAATTGTATTCCGTCCAGCAACCACAACTCTTTAAGAATTCTGCTCTTCTAGTAAGGAAGCCCGACAGGTGTTTTATCCAACAAGGAAAGTTGGGAGTCAACCACTCCTCGGGTGGAAAAAAAAAGCCAGTTAAACAGATTTGCTGCTTGATTTGCTGAACAAATCAAACGTTTCATCTAGCATTGATATCAATATGATAATGTCATATATTGGCCTCGCCTAGTCTGATTCAGAACCACTAAAGATTATCAAACATATTATTTCGATGGCCCACCCACTTTGCTATTGGGTAACCCACCAATCAGAAAGAGGGTCAAAGGTCATGGAGCGGAAAGAAATTGACACAAACAGTACATGACAGGGTAGAGTGCGTTCCTACTGATAGGCATTATGTTCAGACTGTGTGATCAGGCAGTGTGTTCTGACATCCGCACCTCACTGCTTTCTACCGTAGATGTAGATATCCTACAGCAGATTTAAAACCCATCGGATTAATGATTTTCTTTTTTGAATCGCCATATTCTAGGCCAAAATAATTGAAGGAATCGATCATCACAGCTGGTTAAAAGCCCAAGAGAATGAACAAATTGCCTCAGAATCTGTTTTCATAGGACAATAGATTTATGTACTTGCCTTTAATCCCGTTTGCATGTATTGAAGTTGTTCTGTGACGCACACTAATTGTGTGTGAGGAGACAGCTTCTGATGTGTAAGGTTATGGTTAGGAGTTTAGTACACAACCGAAATTGGTCTATGTAGGGTTCAAAGAAAGTCGTATGCCGTGTGATAAAGAAGTCATTTTGCACTTAAAACATTTTGAATTTTTACCCAGATGTTTTTTACTATTACAAGAATATAAAACTGACCTAACGTGTAAATCAATGAGACTTGTTGTTTCGAAGGGTCGTTAATCTCAACACAAAAAGGAAGTGAGTATTAACGAACCCCTGGAATCACGAATCTTATAGGCCTATTTCGTTTCGGGATGAAGGTCCCCTGGAACCTTCGGAATGATGGACTTTCAGAACACTGAAACCCATTTTCAGATTAATGAACCTTCGGAATAACAAACTGTAACCAGGACAACATCATTTCATTGCACATGCCGTTACCGCTACATCGCTGTTTCATAAAATTACTTAAATCGCCACCACTTTTCTACGTTAATTTTCTTCCTAATTTCATGATCTACTGTTCAGGTTCTGTCGAATTTCGATGGAAGGCACACTCGTCATGTTTGCTGGACTCTTAACGCCAACTTTAACTTGAAGAGGAATTTCAGTTTACGCAACCATACAGTCATTTTCCCAAGATATGCTCTGCTGCAAACAAAGTGCCACCTCACTCGTGAGTAAAGGGGGGGGGGGGGAGAAGGCGGAAATACTCCCTCCTCCCTTTTCTCACAAACACACACACACAAACTCAAATTCACGCACATACCACGGTGAAGTGTATAACGCGAAAAGGAAGTATCACATGGGCTACTATATAATGCTCGCGAAAGAAAATGAAAGGATCTGGTTTGTTTCTTTTCCGTTCTCCTAATCTCATATGTCTATCCCTCCCATTATCGTCATACCTCTAAATAGTAAATCATCTCCCCTATCCGCCGGTATTTACCCCGTCTAGTTTCCTGCCCCCCGCGATGGAGCGCCACTCAGCAGCACCCCTGATAGGGCATGACACGGCGGAGCGGGACTCCGGCCTCTTATCGCACCCTCTTCTTCCGCTCGAGTGGTCCTTGACCCCGCTGGAGGCGGCACACGCGTGATGGGTGGAGAGCTTTACGTAAACTATGGCGATTGCATGCTGTAAATCCGATCAGCTAGACCTGGAAAAGGGGAGAATCTATGTGGGTAGGGTGTTGTTTTGCTAAGTTATGTGGGGTAAGTTTCGTTACACGAACCTTAAGTGGCGTTCTCCGATGTCAGGTAATGAAATTACGAATGATGCACAAGGTGGATCAAGATGACTAATCACTTGCTTTTATCATCACTCACGTCTTTTCCTATCTGAGATAAGAATAGCCAACGAAGAATTTATGTCTTCATGTGCCAGTGATAAAAAGTCCTTGACAAAATATAAACAGAGTGAGATTCCTATCCGCAGCCATAGTCATGATGTTTTGGAATATTTCCATAGCGCGGATGGCGTTGAATAAACTGATAGGTCCATCGGATTAGGCTGTTGGTATGTTGCTTACTTTGTTTTACGTCCAGCAGGTGGAAACCATAATTCTCATCAATACAAGGTCAATCAATTTCAGTCGTTCAGGCTCAATGTTAACCTGAAAAAGGCTGACAAAGACCCATTGGCGCTTTGTGTGATTCTTTGATGTGAGTATAGCTAAATTTGACTCTCTCTGATATTTTTTACTAACACCTGATGATAGTCATAGAGTTATGACAAGCAGTTTATAAATAAGGATCGTCACAGCTTGCTTTTCATTGGACATGAAATCAGAATGTGGAGGTGTAGAAGGGTAGGCAGTGACACGCCAGACAGAGGTGGGCCACCAGGGACTGCTTGAAGAGGAAGTGCCGTAGGAAGGGAGAAGAAGAGGAGAGGAGAGAGCTGATTTAGGTTACCATGGTTACTGGTTGACTCCATGGTTCCTAGACTCAAGATTACAGTACGTAAGGTCAACCACCAGCCTTGTCGTCTATAAAGGTTCAACCTGATTTTTTTTAACAACTCGTCTTAACAACATGAAAGCTTGAATGATCATCCCTCTAACATAAGAGTAGCTCGGAAGTGAAATAGGACAGATATTAAATTTCAAAATGTATGATATCAAATCTTTAAAAAAGAAATGTGAAATTGGTGGACGAGGACAAGGTTCCATCACCTCAAAAGTTTTCTGTTGGTTGGAACAGATTTTTAGTTACACAAATATCATAATAGCGGATAAGCTGGTAAAATAAATGCTGAAGTTCAAGTCAAAAGTCGCCATGGTCAAATCATCATAATTCTGAAACATTATTAGGAGACGAAGATACGATTTTGTTTTCGATTACACTGTTAGAGAAAAGTAAGTAAAGACTCGTGTGACAAATACAACAGGACGATGGCATTGTCTCCAGGGGGTGTTTCATCAGCAATTTCAGCAAAATCCTTGGGTTTGATTGGCTGAGATGCTTTGGTCACTGACTGTTAATTACTGTGGTGATTCAAGTTGCCAGCGTTGACAAACGTTGATGAAACACACCCCTGATCTCGGTTATTATGCGAGAGTGATCGTCATCATTATTTGTGAAAATAAAAGCATGTGGAACCAGATATATCACAATATTTCTTATATCATCCTATTTTGATGAATCTTAAAACCCTCTGTAAATTGACTTTTTGCCTAAATTGCCTAACCACGGACACTGTAACATAATCACACGGCATTGTTGACGGTTATCAAGTACATCTTCAGTTCCTCACTTCATAGACGGGATATGATCACACACAAAAACACGTACATAATAGAACACTAAAGGTTATTATTGTGATTGCAATTCACGCTTCTAAATATGAATATTAATGAAAAACCGTGACATTCAATTTTTGTATTTTTTTAAGATGACTGTTGCTTATAGCGCAGATTGTGTTGAAATAACCTTTCATCAAAGTCTCGAAGCCGATCAATGATCTCTGCTATTCCGAAATCCGTCAACATCAGATTCTATTATTGTGTCATAAAAGCATTGCACCAGAACACGAAGTATTCTCTGATAATCACGTCACGTAGTGAGTACGAGGGACCAATCACATTGATGTATGTTACAGTCATTCCTCGACGCATGAGGCGTGACAAATCAGGTGGGAGTCTTCACTCGTAGAGATATTCACCGTCACATCTCGTGTATCAGTTTCCCGCTTTGCCCATTGGATCGACTAGTGAGTTCCCCATGGACTGGGGACGTGGGCGATTTGCGACAAGCTCTGGGTAGTGTTTCACCAAGAGACGGATAAAGCCACACGTTTGATTGGAGCGAATTGCTCCCTAAACACGCACAACTCCGTGGCATTACGCAAAATGATGAGTATGCCTTTACGCGGTGTCTCTCTGGTATGTACTATATGAAAAGCAGTCCATCTACATTTGTGAGAAGAAAACTACGCACAAAACAGCCATCAAATATCTTTCAGCGACAGTTGATTTGATCTGATTGAACATTGTTTACAACCTAAAAATCTATCAGTCAGTTGGCAAATCAAATCTTCGGCCTCAATAGCACAGCTGAAAATACACAGAGACTGGAGCACATTGCCTTGCCGTTTTCATTATTTGGTATACGTGTATTCAGAGTAAAACGTCTTCGTACTCTGAAAGGTGGCTCTCAAGTGAAAATATCCCGTCTCACACAGATGGGATATTAAGTGACAGAAGTTGATCTACAGTGTATCTATTAGAATAAACAGTAAATGTACGCGTATATAGAAGCCTGTCCAGATATCAAATGCAATGAACTGGTATGTAATTCATCAGCTTCGCACGATGTTTGAAGATAACTGCAGAAATACAAGGAAGAATTCTTGGTGCTTACAATAATGAGCTGTACATTAAAGAATAGCGTCATTACATTCATCCCTTCATTTGTTTTATTCAATCACGGTACTAACATCAGCCACGGCTGTTTTTTAGTTTGTCCGATTATTAGACATTTGTTAGTCGGTTTATTAGACATTTATTAAGACTACTGCCGTTTATCAGTGATATATGGCACCATTTATGGCAGTTATCATTTCCTTAAATTGGTTTTGTCCTGTCTCATTCATAAATCAGAGAAGATAATTCAGTCAAACTTGTTTTAGAGATCTAGGCACGAATGGCACATAGACGACAGAAGGATAGGATCGAGGTTCGTCGGTCATACAGTAAATAAGCCTACCGGATGCCGTCATTGACATTTCATAACATACATTCATCTCTAATGCGCAATGTCATTCCATGTTCAAGTCGGATTTAATAAAAAACAAATAGAATTGTAGATGTTGAAGAAATGAAAAACAAAACTAGTAATTAACAGAGAGCCATCTATTTTCACCAAACAACACTTACAATAGCAACCACGGTTGAGTGCAGGTCTAAAGACTTAGATTAGGAAATATAAAGAGTTAATAGTTGCCGTCACCTCATAAATCTTTCATTTACCTGTTCATAAATCTTCATTTAATTACCAGAAATCTGAATGCTTGTAATTTCTATGGCACAGAGGTTGCTATAATCTTCGTGAAAATAACAATGAAGAACTACTCTGAGAATGTTGACATCCAACGCCTCATCTAAATTTATGTACAAGTTTGGTTGTCATCTATATAGCTATTATGTGAAACTACGTACAAGTATAAATTCTAGAAACTATCAAGCTATGAACATAGAAAGTATATATTCATGAACTACCCAATTTTAAGCCCAATCAATATGATTCCCTTCCACCATTCCGTTCTATTAATTTCGCTCTATTATCTTCATTATAAAGTTTATTTACAAAGTCCGATTCGGTTCAAAAGTTTGTTGAATTGCGCCTCAGGTAAAGGGAGACGAAATAGGTCTGTGAAGTTATAAACTTGTAGACTTAGTGTAAAAAATATCATCTTCGCTTTTCGTGTTTGTTGGTAATCAAAATATACTTACTGAATCATTCATTCAGGATTGTTTTATGACCATCTACGTTTTTGAACGACAAAGGTTTAATGCAGACTTGTGCAACACCTGTGCATTTATTGACAAGGCAATGACCTTTTCGTAAGTTTATAGCGTTCTACTTCTGCCTATTTGCAAAATACTGTAAAACACAATAGACTTATACAAATAACGCACAGGTGAGAGTGTATTAGTGGAAACGAGGCACACTCGAGGGTATTTTCAATGGTGCAATATAAATAAACTCGACAGCACCTCATGCATAATGATCTCCCTCTTGCAGTCGCAGAAGCAAGAGCTTGCTTAAAGGGGCTGTACAGTTATGGTAGAGGTAAGGATTTAGCTTTTAAAGTTTTGCGAGATATTCAAAAACCACTCAATGAGATGTCAAAGAGCATGCAATTCTAAAGGGAATCAAAAGTTTATTTAATGAAAATTGGTTTTGAAATGGGTGACAAATCCAAAAACAAGGTGTATTTTATTATTACATATATCACTTTTTTGGATATCTCAGCCATTTGAAAACCAATTTTTATCACGTAAACGTTGAATTCTTCTGCTCTTTCATAGTTTAGAAGAGGTTTCTCATTATGTCACTTAGGAATGTTATAAACCTGAATAATCACCTCAACCAGTACTGTATAGTACCTTTAAAAGTTGTCAGGTGAATGTTAAGGGCAGCAGTAACTTATTCGGCTTCGACCGTCCTCGTCCCCTACCGAGTCGCCCTTTGTTAATATTCAATGCGGACACGTCTTTAATATTGCAGAGATGACTTTGTGTTGTCAGGAAAGAGTGAATATCAAGGTAGGCTGGTTCAAACTCTTACGGTGCCCTGACACGTGGGCGTGCAATAGTTGCTATAATCTGGTCTGCAACCACTTGAGGAATGGTTGCCTATTAGTCTTTGATTGGTTGGCAATAAATGGTCGGCAACCAGTTGCCGACCAATTAAATCGTCGTGCCAAGGACCAGAAATCATTGAAGATTAGTCTTTAAGAGGTTTGCGACCAGTCGGCCGTTATTTGGCAAACTTTTCAAGACCAATTAAAGGTCAACCAAAGAAACAAAAAACAAACAAAACAAAACAAAACAAAAACAAAACAAAATAACACAAAGCAAAACATTTCGGTCGGCAAAGGGATTTCAATGCAGTCTCCAAAACCCATCGCTGAACATGGATAACCATTTACCAAGTTCAAGGGGGAAAAAGTAACAAAATTGTTTGAGACATCTGGTAACCAGCAGCCGATCAGTCATTTTAAAGGTCGTAGAATGATCGGGAATGGCTCTTCACTTTCGTGTGACCAAAGTCTTAAACCTATTCTATGAAATGTCATAAGAACCTCAAAGTTTGTCCAAGGACCGCCGTATTTTGGCTATCAATCTGTCAGGTTTTACCGCGAAGGAGATTGCGTTTTGCTTTGCGCTTTGCTTTAAATTAGTAAATTGGCTTAATGTGTCAAATAGAATTGATGACAATCTTAAACATTAAAAATGCCAGCAACAGGTAATAATGGTCTTCTTTGATATTTTCAAGAAGAAAAGCGCCCTCATCGAGTATCTAGATAAAAGTATCGAATCGTTGTTGTGGGTTGGCTAAAGACAACGAGATGTATGAGACAAGCTGGAGGCGTCAGTGATCTCAATTCAATTAGCCTGCGGCATCGTCTGCTCCGATCATCGCCTCATCCTGATGTGAATACCAGGACTCGACGACGATGCGGGTCAGTGACCACGTGATCACATTCGGCGTAATTACATCGCCTCTTGGCACGTACGATGCGCGCAGCGAGCATTGAACAGTCACTTCCACATCACAGGAACAATATCACAAAATGAGACGGTTATTGCTTTAGATATTGACAATGACAGCTGTATATCCCTAGGGTCAAATAAACATCGAGCATCAGCATTGTCATCTTTCATCCTGTTCTAGTTTTAGATACTATACAGACTGTCCCTCTCTCTGACCCCTAAGACCGTATCGATTCAATAATTCCCCATCCAGGTTCCATTCCTGGTCCGTAACGTATCTGTACTGCGCTACGCTATAATGTTTATAAATACACGGTGGACAGCTTGCCTCATTTGATACAAGCACAGTGACCAGGTGACGAAGTTAGTGTCAGTCAACCCGAGCCTGAGTGAACTTTAAGAGATAGGAATGGGATAGCTGTGTGTATCGCACTGCTCTGATTCGTCAATTAAATCATCGAGTAACGAGATTTACATCCATTACGCTCGCAGCCTAATTGCGTGAATTATTAACATGATAACACCTATGTAACCCGCTTCCCACGATCAATTATCCTGTTTGATCTAATCGTCTGTCGATTAACGTGGGAACTCCGTGCACTATATCCACATTTTCCTACGTCTTTAAAATCGCTATACACTATTTTTGGTTTTTTGTTTGTTTGTTTGTTTGTTGTTGTTGTTTTTGTGGTTTTTTTTTTTTTTTTTTTTTTTTTGGGGGGGGGGGGGTGGCATAGCTGCAGGCACAGACAATGACCAACTCTGTAGAATACATCGCTTCCAACTTTACCGACAATGTGCCTGATCCAATGCAATTCATATTAGTAGTTATTGGACAATGATCAGTTGTGTGTGGATTATCAAAGATTCTCTTTTTACCTCTTTTTTATTTTTTGCTGAAGTCTGTTTCTTAATACATTATGTGTGACCTTTGAAAGCTTTTCATTTGCAACACCTGGCTGTTTCTTTGATTTTCCTGAAATATTTTTTTGTGAGTAGGCCCTATATTGTTGGCGATAACTTCCGTAAGATCAAACGATCAAAATCATCTCCCCTGTAATCGGTAACTCATTTAATAGACCAGTTATCGCTCTTACCAAATAACATGCTTTACAGGTCCTAACATAATAATCATATGAAACAGTTTTTTCCCCCCTGACACTGACTCTAGCAAGTCCCATACGTTAAAGGGTGTGTACAGTTCTGGTCGAGGTGAGGATTTAGCTTTTAATGTTTTGTGAGATATTTAGAAACCACTCTATGAGATGTCAAAGAGCATGCAATTCTATAAGGGGTATCAAAAGTTTATTTGATGAAAATCGGTTTTGAAATGGCTGAGATATCCAAAAACAAGGTGAAACAAAGAGATCCTAATAAAACGTGTGGTATGTCGCCTTCTATTATTATCACTTTTTTTGGATATATCAGCCATTTGAAAACCAATTTTCATCAAATAAACGTAGAATCCTTCTTAAAATCACATTCTCTTTCATATTTCATAACAGGTTTATCATTATCTCACTTAGGAATGTTCAAAATAGGATTCCACCTCAACCAGTACAGTACAGTCCCTTTAAGCTTGGTATAGATGTTGTTGTTGTTATTGTTGCTGTTTTTTTTTTCTTTACAAATGTATTCTGCATTGTATCTCTCCGTACCCACTTGTCCTTGGTCGTTCAGTGCGCTCGATATCATGGTGCTGTATTCGTTAGCACGCTGACTGTGTGTACGTCATTTTTATTACCATACCTGTTCATAGGTTTGTGTGTGAAATATCGGCACATTTGACTCATTGGCAGAGAACGAGTTAATCGCAGAATATAACCATTATTAGAAACCTATTCCCTCTAGACATCCATAGTATACAATCATCCTCAATGATTAACACAGCTTCAGCATGATACTGTAACAATGAGTTGGTGGTTTCTCCCGACTTCTGCTTTCCCTATTAAATGCATTCATCTCCAAGATCTAACATAAATGAATTCAATTTAATGCCCTAGTTTCGATGCCTTATCTTTGGCGATTTTTTTTTTTTTTTTACGCATCAATCTAACACTATTTTTTTTTTTTTGCATTTCAATAGATGATATTCCTTTCATTATCTCAAAGTATATGCCCGAATATGATATATCACAGAACGTTTATATGTTATACTGCATCAGCAGAATGCCAGTAAGTGATACACGGAGGCATGAGTGCCCGCCATTCTTCCAAGGAATACTCGGCGATCCCATGGGAGGCGCTGTCACCTAAAGTCCGGCTTGGTTGGCAGGGAAAATTGGTGTCTTTACGATTCTTTCCCCGAGTGCGCCACTCCGCCTTTCAATTAAACCTCGCATGAAACCAATTATTGACATCGCACTGGTTGTGTTCCCGTAGGAATCAAGGTGAGAGAAATGCGGATGGAGCCATGTGATCGAAAAAAGGGACGCGTGGAAGATAACAACGAAGAAGTTCATGAGGTCATTGTTGCAATGATGCATGAACTCAAAAGTTTCGAAGTATTTACTGTTAATCGAACCGTTCTTGTTTTTTGTTTTTTTTTTTTTGGGGGGGGGGGGGGGGGGGAAGATCACGCCGAAAGAGCTCAAAGGTTACTGAGATTCATGAAACTGATCATACTGTACTCTCATCATTACTCGTGTTCTGTTTCTCTCTAAACACAAAACGTACTCTTACTACACAAAGTGGCTATACACTATCTATGCGCACGACGCCCTTGCCTTTAGGAAAGGTGGAATCCGACTGTTGCCAGGGGTTCTACTTCTACGCTCATGCACAAAAAGAAGATATTAGAGTCGGTGCATATAATCTTGAATTGCTTCTACATGCAGATGCTCTAAATTTCCAGCGAATCAGACTGTCTGTCTAAAAGATTTTGAAGATCTGTCTTAGATCCTCAAACGATCTCAGATGCCTTCCTTTTTGAGAAAACCCGATCAAAGTTACGGACTACCGAATAGCAAAATATCTAAATATCAAATTGATTTGTCCGGATTTCTGGCACTGATCACTGCCACTTCAACATAAAAACTTTGATAATTACTATCATCCCTACACCATTGAGTGCATGGCCTTTAAGTGTGTTTGGGTGATCATTGGCGCAGTCCCCGACACAAATCAAAACGAGAGACTACACCAGGTTTGATAGTAGTGACAGGTGGCCTACATTTCCTGATGGGATTAAGGTGGTGATATTTGTGCGTGCGTTCTTGCGTGTGCCTATAATAATAATAATAATATGACGTGTGCTCGTGTTCTAGTTCGTGTTCTTGTTTTAGGTGCTCTAGGACTTGTTATTTAAAAGAAAACGTGCTATAAAGCGTCAAGCACACGCAGTACAATAATGATATTGTTCAAAAGTATTAGGCTTATCTGAAGGAACTGTAATAACAGTACCTGTGTAACTAAACAAACGCATCGAGTTTTTCATGTCTGAGTTTTGTGCAAAAGAAAGAAAAAATGAGCTTGGGTGTTATCAAATAGGGCGGTGAGTTAGCTCAGTCGGTAGCGCGTCTGCCTCACTATCCTAAGGACCCTGGTTCGATTCCCGGGTCCCACTGAGCAATGTTGTGTGTAATCATACCGTCCTACGTTATTAGTTTGCAAACACTTTGCGGCATCTATGTCAATAAAAATCCTAACAACAAAATTAGATATTAATCAGGTGATAAATAAACAAAAAAATATTCCATACCTTGTTTGGTAGGATAAATACAATTTGATCAAGGGATTATCATAAGTGATTGCTTGAAGCGACATTGCAGCCAAATTTAAAAAAAAAAAAATGCTCTCGTGGTGGTATTGAGGTTGCAGAAAACGAATATCATCATAATGATGGTAATTTGCCATTTTGTTCAATTTCAGTGGAAATAGCAAACGTCTATGGTGTACACGCGGAGTGATATTGCCATTGTTCAGAGGGGGATTTTGTTTGGTTTAATAAGAAGAGAAGATTCAATACATATGGGAGGGACACTCCCGGTACAAATCTTCTCAGTAATTTGAATTGGATTCCTCTGAAGGATTGTGGAGAAGCACAAAATCGACTTGAATTATGCCGGTACAAGATCCTTCACGGTCATCTGGATAATAACATTATACAACACACACACACACACACACACACACACACACACACACACACACACACACACACACACACACACACACAAACAAACAAACATAATCAGGAACAAGTTTACTAGAGAAAGAAGAAGGGGACACACCAAGCAGTTTTCAATATATCAGACTTCACCCAATATCTGCAAGTTTTCATTTTCTACACGTACTGTTAAAGCATGGCACAACTAAAATTAGCTCCGGCAACTTTTTCTCGAGATGACCCCTCCCCCCCCCCCCCCCCAAGTTCAAACGTCGTACTCTCTTTGAGACCCTATTTCTTCTCCTCCCTATATTGAAAGTCCAACCTCTACGCAAGCGCCTGTTCAGTTAAAGATTCCAGAGGTCAGATGTTTGGGAGATCTATTTATCCAAGAAGATGCAAGAAAGCATAATGATTCTTGACATTGAAATCAATCATTCATGGATGTATTTCAGCAGAAAGTGCTCCTTCATTAGAGCTTTAAAAGAAAGCATAGAACAGGAACCTTTTATCATTTAATTCAGGCATGAAATCTGCACATCAAAATCATTGTGCCTCATATTTACAGGAGAAGTCTTTTGTTTTTCAAGTGATTATCTGAAGAAAGATGAGCTGGATAAGAATGGACACTCATGTTATGATAGAGGCGTTTTGATAAAAAAAAAGAAGTCATCAATTATAGTACAGAGAGTGATGCGAAACGTAAAATAGAGAGATAACTTTTTTCAAATACTTAAATGTGATATCCTTTAAGTATTTTGAATTGATGAAATTATAGATTTATGCTTGCAATATTAAATGCCAAGATGTACAAGCCGCATCTCGTTTTGGGGAAGTAAAAAAAGAGAAAGTCTTTTAATGTTTAGTTTTTATAGAATGGACCCTCCTACCTCGAGCTTGACGATTAAAAGTCGATGCCATAAAGAATCGTCCTGCATCAAAGCCCAGAGGAGAAAAGTCTTTGTAAGATACCTTATAAATGTTCGTGTTACCACGGTAACCATCCTCTCTTTCTCTCATAGGCGCAGGTTGTAACTAATGCTGTGAAACAGAAGTGCATACACGATGAATCCTCCCTTGAGCGTCACAGCCACACGCCTCAACTTTCGATATTAAGTACCTTTGGGATCGACCATGAGGATGTCTTTGGAATCAACAACAACAATAATAACAAAAACAGAAAACCCCGAGTTTTAGACCAGATGAGGTGACAACATGTGTATTTTCTGATGTTTTAGTGTTATACTTCTCTGGCGTTATGTGACATTTTAAACGAGGGATAGAAAAGCGATTTTCCCCCAGGGTATATATTGGGAAATACGCTCGAAGACATCGATAAAACTATACATATTCAAGAGTCATAATATTGACAAGCCTGGAGGCAAGTTAGGCCAGCTGCAGCCTAGCCAGGATTCGTCTGATGTCACTGTCCCCATTTGTTAAAACAAAATGTTCTAGAAATTAACAAGCTGTTTAAGAGAGGGGAGCTACCTTAGTTTTTAGGGCGGGTCCGTTTCTGCTTCCTATTTTGAAGCTTCGATGACTTTCAGCGGTTATAACGATGGTGAAACACTGCCATGCTGTAGATAGATTTATCGATTTTTTTTTTGCTTTGGTACTTTTAAAGACAAAACGCAATTTACGGTGAGATGTATTACTTTAACAATGTCTATATATTAAACATTAAAAAAAATGAAGTAAGTTTGGACAGTTTCGTAATCTTTCATTGGATCGTCATGTTGTGACATAATAATTGACATACACCCATTAATGAAGCTGTTTCTTTCTCTCTTTTCTTAAGTAGAGGTGGGAGCATAGTCTAAAAACTGGGGAGAAAGAAGAAAGATAGAGAGAGAGCCAACATTAAAGGATTGAAGATGAAAGAAGCGTTAAGAGAGAAACTGATGTGAAGGGAAATTATACATTAGAGAAATCGACAGAAATATATCAAGTAGAAAAGGGAAAATTGCAAGAGTGACAGAAAGATATCGATTGAAGCCAGGAAAAACTTTGCAAGATACAGGACAAGAAAACAATCAGTTTACAAAGAATCCAAATAACCATTAGAACAAAAATAATCTCATTTCTCCGCAGCATGAATTCTTGAATCGTATCCACGAATAGGGCTAAGGAAAGAACCACTATCTGGTGGTTGATTTCCCTTCATTAATTTGTTTGTACCATTCATGATATCGACACATCCCATGTTATCAGAGAGAGATACCGAGATACTGGCGACGTTAGATTTTCTTCCTACAGAACGGATCGATAGACCTGTCTACCGAAGCTTACATTAAACCCACAGGGACTTGTCACGTGATCAGCTAACATAGCGGCCGTATGTCATTGAACATACCGTGGGCAAAGGCATCATGATCTGGAGTGTGTTGTCACTAGTACAGGCAATCTACAGGTTTGTATTAGCCTTAACGATCTGTGCAATGCAACCCAACCCCTTCTGAAATAAGCAATTTTTATCAAGCTACTTATAAAAACATTGATGTTATTCACTTTTTATTTGATTTGATTGAGAAGCAAAATAAGATACGAACGAGCAAACAATGTAATGATAAAAATAAGAAATGTTTCCTTTTTAACAGATGGTCTTTTCTATTTTTACTGTTGGTAAACTAGGACTGCATTCTATTAGATATTAACACATTACCCACTAATAACATCATGAATGTAATATTGTCATACGAAAATCATTTAGATGTATGTATGTATAGGCCTATGTACAAATCAACAATTTGTAACAGCGTTCCAATTACTATCAGAAGTGAAACCCACTTAAATCTTTTTTTTTTAATCACACCACAGAGATTCCGTTTTAATCAGGTGTAAACTGAGATTTTTACAAAACAAATTGAATAGCCTTTCATTTAGATATAATTAGCGCAATTCGTTGTATTCTGTTTGTTCAAATGAGTTTATGCAGCATGATCTCTGATATTTCAAATAATCATGCTCTTTCTGTACGCATGCTGCTGTAGATACGCGCTGCCTAATTTCAGTTCGATCCCTATTATTCCTTTACATTGAAAATATGTTCTTCACTTGTTTCAGATACGTTACATTTTCTACTGTATTGTTGTGTTGCTTCATGCTTTAAACCGATGTGCGTCCTCAGCGGGGGAAAAATACAGCCCCGAGACTCGTACAATGCATCACCCCATATTAATGGAGACGAATCAAGCCTTTATTTCTGAATCCTGCATTGTTTACACATTGTGTTACAGTTTGATTGTTTAAATAGATTTACTTAAAAAATGTAAATGAGGCATCAAAATTGTCATAATATAAATTTGTCTTATCTTGCTGACTTAATAATAAATATAGCTTCATCAATCAACTACGACCAGTGGGCACTCATCCGTAACCATGGTTACGAGACATCCTTACCTAATTCTCTCTTCGCACGTCAAGCTTTTCTTCTGAGCTTACTGCTTGCTAATGAGAGAACATTTATGTTTAGGTGTAAGCAGCTACTGGGACAAATCACTTAAAACTCCCTCGACCATCATACTAGACTTTTAGTGAACATTTCATATCTTTCGCTTCTAAGCAAACATGTGTCACACTAAATGTCACAAAAACAATCATACGCATGGGCGTGTACCCACCCATCCACACACGATCACACTAACAACCAAACATACACGCAAAACATTTCTAAACCCACAAAATCAAACGCGCACTTACGTACACAGAGAAATCTGCATCTCAAGTTTGTTGATATGTCATTGTGATACTCAAAATAAAGTCGCTGAAGCTTACATGATTATGACTTATATTTGTTCACCGGGTCAATGTCCGAATTAAGTCGAACGGGGTTGACATTTCCTCACATCGTAAAACGGTGAAAATCCGAGACATTAATATGTGAGTGCAACCTCCGAGTGAGATCTCCTACCAGTCGGCAAACATTGACCCAACTATCCTTGAGCAAATGTCACACGTCTGGCAATGAATTTTTATTAGTGTCTCAAACCTATTTGACATTATCGTTCTACGGGACAGTCCAATTTCGGGAGAAAAAAAAAACGACAATAAAGGATAATGAACTTCAATTACCTTTCGCCTAATATAGCGCATACCGGGAATAATTCTATATGTTAGGCAATTGATATTGCGGTAGAGTAACGTGCGGCTCGATGTGACTCGTCAAGTTATTGCGAATTATTACATGCATAGTGGGTCCTTTGTGTGCGGAACATTTTCCCTTTTGTTATTAGGATATGGTCAATCGTTTCAATTTTCAGCTCAGCACGAGAGATCGAAGAAGCACTGGAATTTTATTGGCTGAAAATGATCACCAGTATCTTTCATTTCCATCCGGGAAATGGACTTGCCTGACGTCACGGCAGCATTGTATCATTGACGTAGCCAGTTCGTTCATTACGTTGGGATGTGCTGTGACTGCAGGTATCACTTCTCCAGCTATCAATTGTCCTCCAATAACCCCGTATTTTTACTGACTTTATTCTTCCCCGCATCCATTTGACTTAATTGTCCGAGCATTAACAAAACGACCATTCCGGAACGTTGTCAGTCATGCTGGCTCCTCGCTCTGCCCGATGACTTCTCTAATGTCAACCTGCGCCAGGAAATAGCCATCAAGTCATCTCGAATGGATTCTTCCGTCTTTAATTGTCTTGGCAACTGATAGAACTCCGTGATGGCTTCTAGTAATTGTCGTCCAGGCCTTAACAGTCCAATTCCTCACAGTCTGCCATTTCTTAGTGCGTTTCTTTCATGTGATGACAGCTATTAACAGTGAATTATTTATAAGTAGCAAAAGCATCGGATTCAATGGATTCTAGCGCTCAGCCGAACCGAAAATGTACGGAACCTTCCTAGAGTCCATCACACCAAGCATTAGCTAATCCATCAAACGTGCGGACATGCACCAGAAATGGATTGAGAAGCCGTCTTTCATTCGTAGTGTCATTACTTCTAAAACCATTCAGCAGGTATACTTTTTCCACTATAATTCAATTACCTCATTAAAAGTAGGCGACCTTTTCCGATCGTGGTCATTATTTAAGAGGAATCGATCGGCAGATATCATGGTTCCTCTACTGAATCGATCTTCATTCGCTGTCCAAGGCGGCGGTATTAACGAAAACTACGACTACAGCAGGCCAGTTTAAACAGAAAGTGTGCAACAAACGTATCAAGGAATCCTACGTATAGACTGGGAGGTTGTCCAGAAAAGTTTGTAACTGCTCCATATTCCTTTCCGAATACCTTGAGCGTCTCTCAACAGCCTGTTGTTCGAGCTTTTTCCGAAGCGTTACGGGAATTCCCGAAAATATTCCGAGTCCGGCCGATCTTCTCAATACATAGTCTCCAACGATACCAGTTCCTTCAATTGTGATATTTTGCGCATTCCAGAGATTGGTTAGCGCGTTTGTACACTCGGTCACGTTGGCATGGTAACGGTCAAAATGATATGGTAAGGTTGAACTGGTGCAGTCTTGCTTTTTTTGGTGTCGCTCTATTTACTCAGCAGGATCCGATCATGGGGAATAATCTCCCTCCGAAGACAATGCATTTAGGTGCAATAATAATAACAAAGATGCAAATATGTTATTAGAAGGAATTTGTTCATCTTTATTAATGTTTTCATGTCTAAAGTTCTAAAGTTTGTTGACTTTATATCTTATTTTCATTTTTCGTAGGTGGGGGTTTAGTGTTTTAGCAACGATTATTTTGCGCTATATACGATAGAATTTATATTATCCTCAACCTGTTTTATAATATAATGCTTATTGGATTGGGTAATGTGCGTGGAGATAGCGGAAAATAGGATGGACACCTCAAAGAATTAATAAACTGCCAGAGCCTGAGTTAAACATGAGATGTAGATAGCCAAACGTGACAAGAGGTTTGTACACTAAGATAGCCAAACGTGACAAGAGGTTGGTACACTGGCGGCCCGCCATACTCTGACGAGAGATTTTTTGTTTTTGTTTTAGGTAGGCCTAATTAAATGTTCACAGACATAGAGAACATCTTATCCTCATATTTGTCACCCTTGTTAAATTTTGCTTCCCTTATTTCCATTTTCACATTTATTTTTAGTGGCTTAGAATGTGGGATAAGATAGTCAAAGAAAAACTGCACTGAGAACCCCCCCCTCCCCCACCCCCTCCGCCTCCCCCCCCCCCCCCCCCCACAAACAAAAAAATAATACATCGGCTAACCATTACGTGGTGTCTCGTGACGTCATCTCGGGAAGGAGTTAAGAAATAATCAGCGCACACAGTGCACGCATGGCGTGCGCTGTCATGGAGATTAACGCCAGCTTTTCGATTCACTCCGAACGTACACGCAGAAGCTTGGCCATTTTAGTTCTTTTTTTGTACCTCCGGCAATAGTGATGATGAAAGATAAGACTCTGTGAAGAACTGTGACATTCGTAATTGCCAGAAAGTTTGACAAAAGGGAGAAATTGTCCTGTTTCCAGAAAGAGAACGGGAGATCAGGCTCTATCGCTTTGAGCCAGATGATGATGGAGGACGAGGAAGATGATGGTTCTAACCTTCCCGACGATCCAAAAAGTCTGGACAGAAAGCTTGGCAGCAGATATTGGGAACAAGATTCTTTTTCTTTTATCGTAATCATGTGATTAACTTATGTGATTCAAAGTTCCTTAAAATATTATATACTCATGTAAGCGTTATGTATATTGCTTTGTATTACTTTATATGGAAATAAAATCATTTGAATTGAATTAAATTGAATTGAATTGAATTGAATTGAATTGAATTGAATTGAATTGAATTGAATCGAATAAAAACGGAGGAAAATAATACCTAAAAAGGTTCGATTGGAAGAGGCTTTGTTTGTGTTTGCATAACGTGAGTTGTATGAGGCGGACTGTCCCTGTATTGGGTACTAGCGGAGTCTCACACTTGAAACACAACTTTATGAGCAAAAAGACATGAAACAGTGATTAGAAAACCACAGCTGCTGAGTATTTCACTTTACACAATCCCAAATGCAAGGTCTACGGTACAATCGTTACGGGTTTTTTTTTCTTCTTTGTCAGATTAGAGCAACTGAAAACTGGTATGCATACTTTAGCCATGGCTGCCTACAGAGCCGCGGTGAGTCTACGAGCTCTCTGCTGCTCTAATCGCCGCGAGTGAGCGTTATTCTGACTGTCCTGCCCTTTTCAAACGTTCCTCTCGAGGGAAGTAATTCAAACTCACTTCGTTCTTACTGGTTTTGATACACAGGCAACAATTAACAGAGTTGTGGCATTTTGCATCTATAGAATTACCAAAAAAGAATCACTCGCAACACAAATTTAGAGGTCAGAATGTAACAACTTAGTAATTAGGCCAGTAAAACAATCTGCTGAGCTGATCGAAGAACACAGAACGAAGCTGACGAAGCAAGCATGAATCAGTCAAGTGGAGACGAAGCGTCATTATGGACTTTAAAGTTTTTTCTTTTAATTCTTGGATGCTCCATGAAAAACATCGGGTGCATCACAGAACTGACCAGACTCGGCGCCAAACACAATTTCGACACCTTTGAAAGTGAATTATCAGTTGATTTTTTTTAAAGATATGACTACATACCTGCATGACTCAAAACATCATTGCCATTTTCTCCCCATCCCACTTTAAGATACGTGTCAAACCAAGCCCACAACAGTTTTCGAGGGGTTGGGCTCAAATTATTGAAAATTATTGAAACATTATTGGAAAGTGGATGGAACTTTCCCTTCTTAATCCGCCATTTTACATTTCTCCATGTAAGGTTAATATTCAGAGAACGGCTATCCTCCAAACCTTACCACTTCATCTCGTATGGCAGGACAAGGTATACTGTACTCCATCACATCTGTGTGATTAGGGAAGATCACTTTAGGGCATAATATGATATGTCAACATTGCAGCAATGTTGACGATGTTTTCCTTGGATCATCTTTCATATTTTCCACAAACTATATTTTCCTTTTGTCCTGAATGTCATTTGCTGCGGAAGTGATGATCAAAATGCTCAAATGTCGATATAGAATACTTAAATTCTGTCAAACAGGAGCTGTGCTAGAGGGTCTTGTATGCTACATATATCTTCAATCAAATAGAGATACATACATACATACATACATACATACATACATACATACATATGTTCGGATACGACACATTGAGTCAGCTTCCTTTACGAGACAACAATAACAGCAAAATTTGGCAAAGCTAAAAAAGCGCCAATATTTTGGCGAATGCTCTATTAGGCAACTTAGGGTCGCGTGTGACATGATCTGCCCATTGGAGATGTGTTCTTGAAATGTCAGTGAAGTTGAAGTTCACGTAAGACCAAAATCTGTAGTGCTAGATGCAGCATTTTGTTGTGTTTCACGCTTTATCTAAAGCGTTTTCGTTGCCAGGATGTAATTTTGTTTCACCATTTGCAAAATCTGTAGTTTTAAGGCAGGTAATTGAGGGAGGGGGCGTTCGCAGAGCTCAGTACTCTGAGAAAGGAGTTGATAAACACGTCTGACGTGACTACGCATTTATCAAACATGTCATTTTAAACAACAACAAAAAAAAATCACAGCGAAAGGTTGGAGAAGGTATTATTCAACATTTTGTCATTCTAGAACATCAACACCTCCCAATCAGGATTGATTGAATTAACTAGCTTGTTTGATCGGAGAAACTTACCCCGTTCTATACATAATAATGTGATAAGGAAGGGTTCTTCGCACTTTTCTTTTTGCCAAGGTAATCGACCACTCTCCCCACAGCCAGGTGGGCTGTGACAAAACCTCGAGTTCTACTATAGAGATGTCACTGGTGCGACAAGGCGTGTACGCCACTAAGTGACGGAGCAGCAGAGGAGAGTGGGAAAAAACAACAACATCTTTTACCAAATAAACACGTCCGAAGCTACCCCTTATCATTCCACTCAAATTCGAAGGGAAGATGGCTGTAGAGAAAAGAGGAGAAATCTTAAGCTAACAGACAAGGTCCTGGAGGCCACAAATGTGTCTTCAACGGATGGCTATAAACCATGATATCTCAAGTCCATCTTTCGAATATCTCTTACAAAGTCCAAAGTTGTTTATTGCCATTAACTCCTTTTCCACCTGTTCTCACTCTGGCTATCATAAACCAGTCACACGTGAGTGATTTAAGACTTTACCCATCCTATCCAACGCTTTCAAACAGTCAATAAAATCCTGCAGACATTGCCAGAATAAGTTTTACAAGCACCATCCAGAAACAACCTCTTCTCCATTGGCTGTTCTTCTTATCGAAATAAATCATATGAACAACAGGTTTTTTTTTTTTCATTATTGATATCAGCGATAGAATGATCGTCTGTTCAGTAGTAAAGTCAACTCCACGTTTGCCTTAATCACATAATGATCATAAGCTAAATACATCTGGATATTACAAATCCTAGCACGATGTATAAAAAGAAACTCAATTTACAAACATACAAACAAGCAAACAGGCAAATTGATTTTTCGACATTAATATGTATGACTTGGCTACCGATTTGAATCAACTCTTTATATATCTTTGTCGTTTTACGATTGTTTCCAAATCAGATCACGGTGGTTGATTCCATTTGTATTCCAAAACTTCGTAACTTATTCTCGCCACGAATTTCCGTCTTATTCATGTCTGTTGCTCATTATCTACCTCCTCAGCACTTCGACATGGGAATAGTGGGGATATTGCGTGCCTTACGCCCTTCATCTACCAGGAATATTTCTACTTATTTGTTCATTTTGTTCAAGTTTTCCCTGTCTCGCCTCACCGCGTGATCATGACATAACGCGGAGTGATACAGCGGGGATTTGTGGCGGCTTCAAACATATCCTGCGGTCGCGATTACTTGAAGATCGTATTGTATTTCGAAAGCCACACCTTTTTTTCTTGAGAACACTTTGTCTTTCATGGAATTGTTCAACTTTTTTTCACCACTCCTTGCGGATCTAGAATCTTGAGCTTCCATCCTTCACATCTCGTTCTCTCTATCACAAGTCATTCAGCTTGTCGCACTAGTACTATCAGAACAATTCTGATTTGCTTCTCTTTCAGCAAACATTGAACTTACCTTGTTTTCTTTTTTTTTAACTCACTACCATCGATTCCTCCTACCATTTTAAATGTCACTGACTTTCAGTAGATGACTTCTGAAGTTTGTATATCCGCCATAAAAATAAAAGTCCACTACTTTTCTTTTCGTATATTTGACACTTTCATACCAAACCATTGTCTCCCTTTTCCTTGGTACTTTATTTAATATGTTCTATAATCTCCGTCTTAAGGGCTAATACTGACTCTAATTTCGTACACTGGTTTGGAGATGTGAGAAAAATCTTCTTCACAGCATGATGAAAGTTTTAAGGTTTGCATTAGTCGAAAAGATTGATGTTACATTTTACAACTTTGTCTAAAAACGAATCAGATATGTAAGATAGCTAAAGTGGTCCTCTCTACATGAATGCACTCATCTTATTTTGGATGGATGTTAGTATTGTTTGCATGCGACTTTAAATTTCTATACCATCACATGGATTATTTTTACTGCGTGCTAGTATTCCATACGTGCTCTCGTCCCCACAGTTACAATCTCTTCCGCTGGAAAGCAGCTCGACAATGTATCACTTTCGAAGACGCTTGGATATTTGTCTCTGTGGGCTTTCGCCCTTGGTGATTGCATCAAAATTATTTAGGCCTTTCTTTCTCTCCCTCTCTGTCTCCCCCTCTCTCTCTCTCTCTTTTCCCTGTTTTTTGTTCCCTCTTTTCACACTTTTGCTTTTTTTTCTCTCTATTCCCGACTTTCCCAGTTTCCTACACTCTTTGTAGTTGTAAGCTTTTCACCCCCTTATTTCCCCCTTTCCTTCCGTGGTACCCACATAATACAAGCCTGGTCTTTTGAGTGGGTACCTCCACTTTTTTTTTTTCGCAGAGTGTACATAGAATGTATGTATCTTTTTTGTACTGATCATGTAGACATGAACATGTTATTAATCCTGTCTGTTTATGTATATTTTGTAACTCCCATGTCAAACTCAAAATATTGTTTCTTGTACATTCTGTTAGAAAGAAAAAGTGAAAATTAAGTTTGAATTGAATTGAATTGAATTGAATTATAGGTTTTTGAAAGTTCGTACTGAAATTGACGTACTGCCGTGAATTTATTCCATGATATGCTAATGCTACCAGTGGTAATTTCCGGCCATCATGACCCATTTACATTCAGAATGTGATCCAGTGAACGGGAATATCTTTGCGCAGTAAATTGCTCAAGGGCAAAAAAGATAGCATAGTTTCTGATATTGTTTCTAGATAAGAGACATAAGTTACATCACCGTTTCTCTTTGCGCCGATATTTTCCATTCTAGGTAAACTATTTTTTTTTCTCTCTCTCTCAGGTACGTCCAATATCAAGTTCACATATTCCCCTTAATGTCACAATCTGCTACTGAAAAAGATAAGAGACAAAAAAAAAAACAGCCAGACAGCCATGCTTCCCAAAATACATCAGCTAACATAATTCATATTACGTAAGGAGCATGAGAGTAGCTAACAAACAAAACAGCATAGAGAAGTGAAAACTACAATGTGACTTTTCTCTTTGAATGTGCTTATGTGTAAATTCTGTTCCGTGGTTGAACATTAGTTGGTCCAACGCATTCTGTGAAAGTAGCTAGATGAAGATGAAACTGGTATAGCTGACATAGGTGGCTTTGGACGTTCTTCATGTTATTAGCTTGACAAGCCCATGGCACTGACTGTGTGAAAACATGACTCGATCTATGAAAAACATTATGCGCCTTTCCTCGCCCACGGCTCGGGATCAGTTTTAAAAGAAATAATAAAGTCATCGTTTTCATCACAGCTTTCGCGCCATTCCTTTGATGGAGCAGGAAACCATCAGCCAAAAGAGAGCCACTCTTGCCAGCCTGGTACGTGGCTTATACCTGCTAAGAGAGGACTTAGGGGCTTTTAAGGCGAGCATGACGATGCATCGAGGATCAGACGTCCTGCAAAATGTTCATTTCTAAATTGCGCCTTTGTGTTGAACGCTGAACCCTCCCCTAAGCCCAGTAATATGACGCCGTCTAATCAGGCTGCATCTTCCGTGTCATGGTGCTACCATGGCTACGGGGGAAGAGCCAACATCCGAACCTAAATGACAGTTGCTCCCAAAACTTCAAGACATCAAAGGCTTGGGTGAACCAAGGCATCCGGTGTGATTCTCAGCCTACGAACAGAAGTATGATTGCACGAGACAAAATGTATAAGAAAATAACGAGGTTCGTTATAGTTTTACTCTAGAGTAGTTACATCAAATTGTGTTTGAAACAAATCTGCGTCATCATGCCTCTTAAGCCAATATCTTGAACTCTTGTACAAACATAAAAAGGTATTCTAGGTATGATCTATGTACGTGGTTTTCGTCATTGTTTCTTTTTTCCCAACAGCGTTCGTATTTATCGAGGGCTCAGCTTAATGGTGCATGGCTGATGTTTAAACTGAAGAGGATCCTAAGTTGAGATGCACATATTTTTGGTGTTTGACTTGTTCTAGGTGCAGCATTATTTAGGATTTATGGCAGAGGAAATGTTAGCTCCAACCCTGGAGAGCTGTCAAGTGTTTCTTATCCCGTAGTAACAAAATGTTGAGTCTCCTCGACACTAATCTTCATGATTTCTAATAGTCCGCGCTGAGAAACCTCGAACTACAGATAATATTAAGCATCGTCAACAGCAACAGCAACAGCAAATAGCTGCCTGGATTCACGCCATCATTTTTGTTTATAGTGTGTCTTCCACCACTGTCTACTTCCCGTGCTGAGGTATGCTGGGTAGATCCTGTCGTTTCACATATTTGAGAACTTCACAAGTTACATTATTATTGCTTTCGTGGAAAGACCTTGGAGTGGTTAAGGAGTTACCTAGCATATAAAGACAGTTTGTTTCTGTTGATAACAATGCGGTACAATAAGCGACGTGGTGCACGTTAAGGTAGCATTTTGTGCCTCCTTTTATTCTTTTATTTTGGTACATCGATAACTTTTATAGATCTTCCTATAGACTCCCTTTGATCTTGTTTGCCGATTTCCTTTTTCTATTCTCATAGAGATAGCCTTATTCTATTACAAATTTTAAATGAAGAGTTCAGATATGTAGCGCAGTCTACATGAATTATCTCTAAACTTGCAAAAGACTATTTTAAATTCATACTTTTTGGCAACTCGCTTTAAACACTGCTAGGCAATGTTGTGTTTGACGACACTTCGCTTAAAATGGTTTAGTTCGCTAAATTCCTTAGTGTCAATTTGTACAGCAAAATACTACTATCTATATAAGGATATATGGGCATCATTCATAAGTTAAAACAGTTTTCATACTTATACTTTACTTGCCCTATATTATGGTCTTATATTACCATCACGAAAACTATTTGGATTACGGTATTTTTCATGGGAAAATACTCATCAATACTTGCTTCATGAATAATTGCATTCATTTTATAAAAAGGCCCTGAGAATTGCAAAATATTCCATGGACAACAATGCATTCACATTAATTTTTTCTCAATAACAAAATTCTCAGCTTTACAAACTGATAATTGTATCTATTTTGACGCACTCTTCGGTGAGTCCCTCCATTTTTCGCGCAATGCTACTTCACTTTGATTACTTCAATAATAATTACAATGTAGGCCTATCTTTACTATAAGCTTTCAATAATATTGTTGTTTATTTTGTACATTGTATTGTTTACATTATTTCTGTCACTAAAGAAAGTGAGATGTATATTATGTTATTGTCGACAAATTGAAATAAATTGAGTTACCGAGAAATATTTGATGTAGAAACAGTAATGTTTATAAATGCCTTCTAACGATTTTCATTTATCTTCACTCTGTAATATTTTCACGCAATATGCATGTGTTTATATTGGACGATAAAGTGTTTGGAACAGTTATTAAATGATTTAAAATGTATCAAATCTTTATGAAGAAAGATGTAATAACTGTATTCACAGTGAGCAGTAGTAATAAATCTATTGTGATTGTTCAAGTTGTTGCCGCAGTACAGAGTAAGTATTACAACGTAAAATAATGTCAAACACCTTTATGAAATAAGGTATTCAATTCAGCCTATAATGTCAGTCAGTTTTACATTGTCTCATTAAATCACATGAATCATCATTCTTCATATAATTTTGAATCAATTTTAGACTAGTAGTAACTTATCTTTGCTGCATTTTACAATGAATAAAATGAGGGGGTCGTAATAAAAGAGAAAGAGTTATGTATTTTGTAAGAGTAAGAGTGACTTTGTAAGAGTGACTTTTCTCTTTATTCATATTTTTCATAAACATAACACTTAAGGATAATGCACGGATGGAACAAAGCATTAATTTTCAGTTTGAAACTCATGAGAGTGACAAAGATGCTGACACGTAACCTTAATGGCCTAAAAATTAGTACGTTGCATTTAGCAAAGATAATAGGTGGAAAACAGATCGTTTTCTATTACAATCAGGTTGAAGTCTGGTCAATTAGGATGATAAATACAACTGAGTAAATCTGGCCTGAGGCTTTTAGTGAGAAAGCAGCAGTAAATAGCCGGCACCAGTCACTTAGAGGGTTGAAAGAATAGACGCTGGGCACCAGTCACTTAGAGGGATGAAAGAATAGACGCTGGGTTAATTGAGAGAGGAAACCGGGCAGCGTGAGGTGGAGGATTTAAAATTAAAAAAAAAAGGCAGATAAAAATCGGAGATGAATAGATAGATAGATAGGTAGATAGATAAAGTTATACAGGTGGCTGGCTAGAGAGAGAGAGATGGGGGGGGGGGGGCTAACGAATACTCTGAACATAAGAAGGTTTGCTAGTATACAGCATTGAAGCACTTGCGGTGATAACGTATCATAATCTAATATCTAAAAAAGTTCCCACAGTTCGACCCTGAATATATACAAATATGTCTAAACAGCACAAGTAAATTTCATTAGGTGAGCTCTTTGTGCTTATGGTAATGGTAAATTGCTAAACAGTGATAATGCAAAATTAAATACCTCGATTGTCAGCGGAGATAGTTAGAATGGAGA
This sequence comes from Diadema antillarum, assembly GCF_040938485.1. NCBI lineage: Eukaryota > Metazoa > Echinodermata > Echinoidea > Diadematoida > Diadematidae > Diadema > Diadema antillarum. The sequence goes on along the minus strand of NW_027271042.1, from coordinate 1,118,141 downwards.
TATTGTGAGGTCCGTTATTCATAACCTGTCTCTACTTGTGATAACACCAGCTACAGTCGCCCATGGCTACCCTTCCGTCACAGTCATTTTTAATAATGAAAAGATGCTATATCTTCATAATCTTTGTACTTAGCACAGTATGGGCGGGAAAACTTGGCAAGGAGATGGAACTGGTATATCAACGCAACACGCCCCTGGCACTGGTTGCCATGGTAATCAAATTGCACTACGTTCATCATCATGCAACATGTGGTTGAGACGGGAGCCATGCACATTGGATAGCCATTTGCCTATTTCAATGATGTGCCAGGTGTGGTAGCGAGAAGTTAGGCGTTCATTGTATGTGTACACATTAGATTAAAATAATATCTTTAAGGTCATGGGCGGTGAAACGTTTTTCGGAGGGGGGCTGGCACGAGGTGGGAGGGGCAAGGGTCCATGCTCACTCAATCATCAACATCTCTTCTAAGGTTTTTTTTTTTTTTTTTTTTTTTTTTGGGGGGGGGGGGGAGGGGGAGGGCTAAGAGACATAAATGTGGTTCCACCCGCGCCCCTCTGATTCCGGGCCCCTGAGGGTGTCACATGTCATAATATGTAGACACATAGCCTACAAATCTCTAGAACTGATGTCTGCAGGACCCATTGCGACCTGTATAGAGTCTACGGCGAGACGCAGCGTTGTATAAGATACTCTGAACATGAAATGATCATCTCTCTCTACTGCTCCTGTAGGGATTCTTTAAAGCAATCATATATACCAACTTGGCTGTTATCATGGCTATTGGGCATGACTATCAAATGTAGCGTGAGACTATATTTAATGATGTAATACTAGTAGAATAGATAGACTGCCTTAGTCTGAAACTAACTTCATATCTTACTGCGATAGCTGTTTTACAATCATTGAGTTCCATGAAGCGAAACATCTAAATGCGCTAAATGAGCTTTATGTTTCACGCTAATGACTTGACTCAGTATAAACTTTGGCCTCACCTTATTTCACCCTGTACGATCCAGGCATGAGGCTGTATCGCTTGCTAATCATTTCCCGTGCCAATGCGCTGATCATGTTTCATCACAACAGGATATGACAAGAAACCAACACTCATTTCTTTTTAAAGCTCCGACAAGATTCATTGAGAAAATTGAGGGGTAAGATTCTAACAAGAAAATACAGTATAGATGACTGGCTACTTAAGCGATTCACCCGTGTCGGCCGAGATTTCAATTAATTTTCCATTACTCTATTATACCTCATTAGATATCATCTGTGCACAGTATCAAATGGTGTGATTTTTTCATCCGTAATTCATATTGTAAACGGATTTTATATCACACTATATCTTTTTTTCTTAGTTTGGTGAGATATATAAGCACACGTTCTACTTCCCCTTCACATTATTCTCAGTACAAAGAAAACTACGAAATGACAAATTTGTTTGCAAAAACCGATAAGTCCGTATTTGCCAAATGGAGATATTTGCGATTAAAGGTCAAGAAAAATAGAGAGAATAATAAGAAAAATGTTACTTCTTTTGACCATAACTTAAGAAATATACCTTTTTATTTAGTGACCAATATATCATTTAAAAGGTATTATTTTGTACTTTATGACCGAGATCGTACTTCAAAATCTTAAAAAATGGACTTATCGGTTTTTGCAAACAAACCCTTCAAATTGTCTTTCTCCAATTTCTGCTATGCTTCCACTAGTCTTGATGTTGATCTTAAGTTTAACTAAACAGGTTGTTAGATATCTCAACACATAGACACAAAAAAATCATGCCTATGAGCAGTCAGCGGCGAAAGCCTTAGCGATACTAGTTTTCCATATTTATACCAATCTCTTGCTCCAAATGTAGTTCGGTGTTAATCATTAATGTTCAAATCAACAGGCAACAGCTGCACGCCACTCGTAGTTTCAGTTAATCACCCCACCACGGTAATTGTTAATGTCTTCATTGATTTCATTTGTCCGTTGTGGATGTTACTGCTGTTTGACTTAGGAAATCAGTGATTTAAATGGACGTATTTCATTTTGTTTTCTAATTGTTTCCTTTAATGTACAGTTGATATGAGTTTATTCACAGTCTAGAGCTACTACTCTCAGTCACGTGAGGAATTAATATTGCGATTCCCACGAGACATCCGGGTGTCACGTGATATGATCACGATATTTTTCATACAACATGTGAAAGTGGCGAAAACAAAGCCAATGAATTAATACGTGAATAGTTAAGTAAATGAATAAGTGCATTTTGATAAATGAGAATATGCATATATAAATAGACAGATAACTGAAGACCTACCTAGGTATATAAATCAGTTAATTAAACGCTCATGTAATCTGCAGTGCCGCGGAAAACATGAGAAACAAAATTTGTCACGTCACCAACGAGGCTTGCAATGTTGGGTATGAAACCAAAGACGTGTTGAATGCATCCTACCAGTAAGTCAGCCTTTGAGTAGCTCCAAAGATGATATTTAGCTTGTCTTCGCACTTCTCTGCACACGAACGCAGATTGTGCTTTTTTGAAAAAGAATTTCATCATAAGATGCTATCTTTCCACAAACAGAATACCTAACGAATCGTTATCTAGCGTAGACTTTATATAAAAGAGTACGTAGGGAACAAAATTATAGTTTACGGAATTAAAGATTTCCTTTAAATCGTGGTAAGACATAAACGGTAAATAATCGTTTGGATGCACTCAAGTTGTGATTATTCATCTCAGTGTATGGAGGGCTATACAGTAGCTGAGGTCCTCTCAGCATATCATAGAGACAGACACGCAAGTGTTTCAATACCCTAGAACCAAAGTTGTTCCTGACTTCTTCTTAGAACTGCGTTGATATGTATGTTTTCCTTTCGTTCTTTGTTGTTTTCTTCACGTTTCATGTGTCACGCGAAATGAACAAAGAAACACGTGTTTTGGTACTATAGAGCAGGAATGCAATTCAACCGGAAGTTTTGTTATATTCTCTCATACCTTTGCCTCTAGACTCTCTCCCTCTTTCTCTCTGGTCTCAAGCTATTCTCTTCTCGTCTCAAGCTATTCTCTTCTCGTCTCATTTCCTCCTAGTTGTATTCCTGTTCCCTACATCCCTTCGGCTTCAAATTTAATCTGAAATTCTATATCGCTCTCAGGCCATGCTAGCTAACAGAGAGATGCGCATCGCAGCGGGTTGAAAACACAACGTGACAATGTTGTCCTCTCACACTCGTAAAGTTCTTGTCCAGACTCAGTTGGGTAATTTTTCAAATCATTTTCCTGGAAAAATGATCATGGTAGACAAAATATAGTTACTAACTTGATATTTTTTTATCTTGATTGCATGCAGGATCATGTTTTTAAAATGCAATCATCCTGTTATGCACACCTTGCTATACACAACGGAAGTTTTCTTGAAGCGTCTGATAATACTCAGGTCAGAAAGCACACAATGTAGCTACGAGGACAGAAAAAAAAAATCAGGAAAAAATCGGCATGAACTAATTAATGATTTAGCATTCTTACAAAGTTGGGGAAAACGATATTCAAACCTACTAGATAAACTTCATCGGTCATGGTTTGACTTGTAATCCTTATTTCACTGCAATATCGTATAGAGCAATCCACATCAGCTATAGTGGCCAAAACAGGGTCGAGGCAAGCGTTAAAAAGTAGAAAATATATGAATTACTTATCCTGTGTTATGCGGCTTGGGAAATTACAAGTTACAATTGTGGATTTGCTGACAAGCACAGCTGTGCGATTATGATACCAAAACGACACCGCAGGACTAGCTCTCTATTCTACTAGTTTACACTGACTCAGCTGCAAGCCACTAGCTTTAACGTCTGTATCTCCCGCTGGTGTAATGAATTTTACGCCAGATTTTAAGGTACCTCAGCAAGACTTCTGGTCACCCTTTTATGCTTCTGGGTATCATTGGAAGTCAACGCCGTAACTTTGGGAGTCGATGTCATGTTCTCGTCTGTGCATCAAAGCATTTTCCTTCTCTCCGTTATTGCTATGTTTTCTCTCTCTGTCACTGTCTCTGCCTCTCTATTGTATATATGTGATAAAAACCTAAAATGGCATTAAAACACTTTATCCTGGCGGGGAAAGCGCATGTTTTAGAAACAAGACACCAAACAGGTTAGTCATCGCATTCTTCATCAGCGACCAGGATGGTTAGATTAAAATCCGTTTCTGAAGCAGACATACACGCAAGGGTATACGTCTGCTTCTAGTCGTATACCCTTGTATACGACCAGGAGTAGACATATACCCTTGTCCCTCTCTATTACATTTTTGTATATACTGTAAGAGTTTGTTCGCAAAAACCGGTAAGTCCATATTTGTCAAATGGAGATATATTTGCCACCAAAGGTCAAGAAAAATAAAGAGAATAATAAGAAAAATTTTGCTTCTTTTGACCATAACTTCAAAAATGTACCTTTATATGTAGTGGCCAATATTTAAAAGGTATTATTTTGTACTTATGACAGAGACCGTACTTCAAAGTCTTCAAAAATGGACTTATCGGTTTTGCGAACAAACTTTTCCTGTATATATGTTATCATATTGTACTGTATTGTATTATATCATATTATAATATCATATATTATGTTGTGTTATATTATATTGTATTATAGTATATTGTATTATAGTATAATTGTATTATGTTGTATTATATTATATTATATCATATCATATCATATTATATTATATCATGTTATATTATATTATGTTATATTAAATTATATTATATTATATTATATTATATTATATTATATTATATTATATTATATCATATTATATCATATTATATCATATTATATAATTATGTTATATACAATTATGTATGTGTATTTATGTATCTACATCCATCTCTTTCTGTTTCTCAACTCCTCTGCTTCTCTTAAGTACACGAGTCTGTCCCTTTCTGTTCTAATACTACTGAATATTATATTTGGTCGTTTCATCTTTAACCTCCTTTTTACAATCCTCTAGTTTTTGTATTTCTTCCATTCTGTTTTGCTGATTTTCACGTGATATCAACACAGCTCAAGACGGTCCCTATGGAAAGGAGGGACAAGTCATGACCAATATCCTATGATCCTGACCCAATGTCAGGGTGCGTTTGGAATCAAGGTGCCGGTTTCGTAGCAGACATCAAAAAAACAAATCATCAGAAGGCAAACATCATGTTTTGATTCTGTTGCGACTTTAGTGAAAAGTGCAATGGTTCCTAGAGAACATGTGTGGGTGAGAGAGGGAGAGAGGGAATGGGGGTGGGGGAATCTTGTTTCAAAAGGCCAGATGTTAGATATGATATGAAACCTGGCGGAAGGTATATATGCTTCATATTGAACTCGCTCAATTCTTCGCTTCATTTCCCCCTTTTATAAATCCGCAAGATTAGATCAACATGCCTGACAGATACAATTTCTGTCCTGTGAGAATCACCTGTCTTTAATATTCCCTCCCCCAAAGGAAAAAAAATCAGAATTGCGCAAAATTGTGTTTTACTGACCAACTCCGGTCCACCCCCCCCCCTTCCCCTTCTGATCTCTTTCTCTCCCTACGTATTTCTATCTCTCTCCCTCTCTCTCTTCATTTTGAATCGCTTGCCTTGCTTTAAATCTTGCGCGACCAACGCCCAAAGCAACACCGCCTGCAATTATTGTGCACGGTTGAACAGTCTTCGGAAAGAAGCCTGTCGCGCGTTTTGTGAGGTCTGGTTATATGGTTAGGAAAAACCCCCATAAACTTATCTTTGGTAAAATGTGAATAACAAATCAGGTGATATCTGAACACTGGTTCTGTGTGATGGGAGCATCTCGATCGACCTCCGACATCAACAGAATTCCTCAGCCCAGGTTTTGTCACACCATGGATCACCACACATTGACTGTTATTTACGGTTGCGATAGGCATGATGTATAAATGACAGAAAGCATCATATAATTCCCTCCAAACTCTGTCAATTCAGTCCAGTTGAGTCTCGATGCCGCCTGGACACAAGTATCAAACAGCAATTTTCGAAAGGTCACGTTGTTATTGCTATACTTAACGAGCAAAAGACTGGGACAACAGAACATAAGACAACAAAATAATTGCCTGACAATTTTATTCTTGAAAATCTTGCCCATCATTTGATGGATAGCTAGACTTTTGTCATTGGGATTCAGTGCTTTTTTTTTTCTTTTCTATCAAAAAAGCTATAAAAACTTATGTGATGAAGAAGTGCTTGGAACTTCGAGTTTCGTGTCCGCGTAAATTTCCGTTGTGGTGAGAGGTATCATCTTTGGTATCCAACTAGCAATCAGTTGAATATGCTTTAGCTGATGAATTGATATTGAAGAATGAGGGATACCAAGAAGTCTAAGAATTGAGGAGACAATGATAGCTTTCTCGTTTATTAGGCATTGTGATGATAGCCCATGTAAATTATTCTAAGCCATGTTTTTTCACAATGTGTCCTTCTTCGTTATTTCCTATTCAGATTCCATTAACTCTCCTCATATCGGCTGAAATCAAGAAAGTGTGGGTGATCTTTAAAGACTGGGGAAAATCCCATAGATTGTGCCCCACCCCCACACTTACGTCCTTCTTCTTATCACACGATGGAGTGAGATGAAAGAGAACCACATAATTCATTCCATAGAGAAATGAAGAGAGGAGTGTGTATCATCGCAAGCTTCCTTTTTGTTCTTGGAGAAATTAATTCAATTAACAACATTACTCTTTCTTACAAGTCGGACGGATTTGTATTTTGAATCAATATTACAACCATTATAATTCACCTCAATTTACATCCGCAAAAGTTTTGTGATGAGAATCGAGGTTGTTTCATGACGAGAACTACGCTCTGTTAATAAGGAAAAGGGAAAAAAAGTTAATACCGACAATTCCTGCAGACTGTGCCATTCTGACTCCACGCCATGTATGTATCATTTGCTATCAATCAAATAGTATTAGAGTAAATAATCTTCGCCAATTTACATAATCTTCACCAGTCATTCATCGGCCCTGCTCACGAATTTCAGTCATCGTTTCCATGGTTACCAAGACGTGTAGGGTTTCTTCGCTCTCGCGATTTGTTTACATGTAAGAGCTTCACAACTTATTTTTGTCAATAATTGCAACCACTAATTTAGTAGGTCAACAGATTTCCACATTGCCTGACATCAAAGTAAAGGAAAGACAATGAAGTAAACTAATCAATCAGTCGGAGAGAGCTTGAAAGGAGCTTCTGATTTTATCAGCAGCAAATAGCTCCGGGACAGAGTCTACCAGGTTTGCTTCCTACTCTTTTTCCTACATGGGGGGGGGGGGGGGGGGTGTCTTCTCTTTTCTCTGATTATAGCACTGACGCACATTTTACGAGATCGCTTCGCTTTCTTTAAACTCTTGGAACTCGGGACCGTTTTAGTCTGCTGAGTTGAGCGTTCATAGTCTTTAGTATCTACAATACACTCGAGCTCAGAAACTACTTATTTTTTATTCACATCTCTTTTGAAACGACATTAGGACAAAGTGCTTCAAATACCAAAGCAGCTAGACACATGTAGTATGAAATGGAAAAGAAGAAAATTACTAAATTGACAGTAGATTTAATCAACTATGAGAAAAGAGGGAGATATCTCTTTTAAGTATTACGAATGGTTATGAGATCCAGGGAAGACCTATGCTCTTTAATGTCTGCTGGTTGACTGCCTGTTGGTTGAAAGTTTGTTTGTTGGTTACGAACATCAAGGCTCGCATTTACTCATGGTACCCTTAAAAATCATTTGGAAACCTAATGGATTGATTAACAAAGTAATTGCCACAATGGAGAGGAAGGTAGGAAAAGGCTTGACGAGGGACATTATTGCAAGGACGTGTTACAAAGAAAAATGAAATTACCTTCTTTTGTTAAAATTTCCCCTGAAACTCATTTGCGTGGTTGGCTGGCTAGGTGGCCATTATACTTGGTCCCTAAAACTGGGTCTAAAACTGGGTCTACAGTGAGAAAAATATAGATCGAGCGGCTTTCACAGTTCTGCAAAAGTCAATTAGCACTAACAAAGGTTCCATTGAATATTTATGATTCATTTCACCAACCTGTCCCTGATGGTCCATGAATTTGCCATAAATACATATTTTATAGCACTATAGCAATCTGGCCATGCAGTGTGTGCCACTTTGTATTCTATAATTTTCAAATATCATCCCCTCTCTCCCTCTCTCTCTCTCTCTCTCTCTCCCTCTATTTTGCAGGGACTGGAAAGATAAGAATACAGCCAAAAGTATTGAGATTAATCAGGAACACTTTCAGTGTATTTCGAGAGTAGAAAGAATGCATACGTAATGGTTAACCAATGATATAGAATAACATGTCAAATACATGTTTTACCATTTGTTTCAAACCAATTAAAGCTGTTGAAATCAAATTGTTAAAAAAAATGTCATGATGCATCTATGTAATCATATGTCATTTCATTTGAATGCGTGCATGAAGCACGTGGCAGTCAGCATACAATGGCGAGTAACGCTCAGATGCTCACACTATGTTTCTATCTGTGCGTGAGCTGATCTAGAATTTAACCCTATCATACTATTAGACCGGACTATCACGAGGAATAGCATTGGAAGTCAGCTAACATTGTTCTGTCATAACTAGTCTTACGACTTTGCTGATGTTGCTCTCACTGACTACTTACGATAATTGTGCCATAGATTAACATAACGTCCCTTCTAAAATAGAGGTCAGCTCATGATGAGAGTCTTGGATTTAGCATCCCAAAAAAAAAAATTATGCCATAAAGTCATTAATTAATACACATTAAGGAATACAGAAGTGCCGACACTTGAAAATTCCTATTAATTATACTAACGTAACTGAGATCTGCACTGAATTGAGTTTGTAATAGGAAATAACAAGTCGCATCTTTTTTTTTTTGAAGTGTAAAAACAGTGTTTTCCTTTCATTTTGATATAATTCGTCAAGCTGTAATGTACTACACTAAGATTAATAAGGATTCTTGATAGTGACATTGAAGCGAAACAACAAATAAAGAATAAATCATATTATCTTCATGAACAACGCAGTGCAATGTCGCTTAAGTAATGTTCGCTTGTTATTATCTCAACATAATTATAATAGAAGAATATCTGGCGATTATTGTATGATTCCCCCTCCCCATAAAGCTGCTAAGATATCAGCTGCATGAGCAAAGAAATGCTCAAATTGTCTTCGCTACTTTTGCCCTGTGTTCCAAATTATTTCATGTTGCATGTTTGCTTGTTTCATTTCAGTTATTAAAGTAAACATGACGAAAATCCGAACTGTTTTACAAAATTAGTGATACTATATTATATAATGCAATATTACACATACACACTCACACAAATACACAAGCATAATGTTTGTATATACCTCTTGATAAAAGTTCTTCCTACTTTTGTTCCTATTGATTCATCGATCTACCTAGTGACAATGTCCTGTGTCTGTACCCTTTCACTCGATTATTCTCCATGTATTGCTTGCCATGATTATCCTTTCTTCCGGAATGTGAATACTTATCCTCGGGGAGGGACCGGGTGGGAAAGAGGCCTCATGCCCGCTGCCCTATTATTTGTACATCGACAGGCAGTGACAGGGATCAGGCAGTTGTTCTTCAGAATGTTGGAGAGGAAAAAGGGCAAAGTCACCCTGATTACGAGATCTCGAGAAAACTATTGCATTACTGAAATAAAACCGCGTGGAATTTCAATAGGAGCCAGAGACAGTGATAAAACTCCTGTCATGCTTGTCTGTATTCCATAAATACGTCGGTTAGAAAATAGAGAGGTGCGTCAGGACCACATCACAATATCAGTTGCAGTTGCATCCTCTGCATTGAAGAGATGTTATTTGCGTTACTCAGCTTCTAATTCAAGGGAGGGAGGTGGGGGGGGGGGAATCTCTTGCCTCGGATTTTATCACTAGTTCTCATTTCACCAATCCTATCTTTTGGGCCATTCGTAACCCTTTGTGTGCTAGGGACTTTGGACGGTGTGTACAGTGCTATGGGGTTTTCTGTACCAATTGTCACTAAAGGCACACAGAGGGTTCATAAGGTCTCCGGTCTACCACCACCACCAAACATTTCCTTTACCAGCAAGAAAATAGGAGTACCTCCCTGCTCAATACAATTTTATGTTGTATACGATGGACTACGAATCTAACAATCGAATTAAAATCAACTCAAATCGAATCAAAATCACAGAAGATCCCAGAGTAGACCTGAGCACCAAACAAATATATATAATATATAGTTATATATGTATATATATATATATATATATATATATATATATATATATATATATAAAGAGAGAGAGAGGGGGGGGGGGGGGGGGGGGAGTGCGAGAATGGGTCCCGACCGTGTACAGCACCAGTGTAGCTCCTTCATTATTTATTCACTAGCTACGTCCACGAATGCTCTTCTTCTCGTATTATGGTTATTAAAAGAAAGTGTTTCAAGTACGCCATGGATCCAACGAGAAGTTTTTTTATTACAAAAAGCTGAAGCTGTAATTAAAAAAAAAAAAACTTCTCGTTGGATCCATGGCGTACTTGAGACTCTTTCTTCTAATAATTACAGTATTCGTAGTCCAACGCGTGGAAAGTTCCAAGATGTATGTAAATATATATATATATATATATATATATATATATATATATATATATATAACAGACTACTGACATCGCAAACACGTCAGCTGTTTCTCTTTTTCTTCAGGTTTTCCCCTTTGAAATTTCTAAATTTCTGATACATTTATTCCAGCCTAAGTTTTATTGCATTATTCAATCAAATTGATTTGATATAGAGATCTATGTCTTGTCACTTTGAGATAGCAAAGTGCTCTATGCTGTGAATTCAAAACATTCACCATAGTTAATGTAACGTTCATAACATAACTTGTGATCGGTTGCATTGGCACCACGTGAAATTCATTTTTTTTTACGACCATGCTCAGTTACCAGTGTAATCAGTGTAATAGATACACTTTATTCACTCCCACGTAATTAATTTTGTTCTGTCATGCACAATTCTAGATTTATACACTCAAATTGGGTAAGAAGCCTCCTCACATTCAATATTACATCTAGACTGCAGCAGCAGCAGCTGCTGCAGTGACATAAAGCTGCAATAGAGAAAAAAAATCGTATATTTGCGTGCATACAGTAGGGATCGTGCACTATTCATACCATAATCCTAGAAAAGTAAACACATGCAACGTATACTTCATGAAACACATAGGCCCGCTCGTTCTTCCAAGATCCTCGTAAAAGTCTCATATTATCGCCGTATTTATCTGTATCATGCGATTAAAATGAACATCTAGGAAAACTGAAGACTTGAGTAACATCTCTGTGTTTGTATCATTACTAATCACTGGCATGATGTGTGTGGTGTGAAGCAAGGATAATGGTGCGTGTGTGTGTGTGTGTGTGTATATATATATATATATATATATATATATATATACATATATATATATATATATATATATATATATATGTTCTTTGTGTTTTTGTATTCCAAGGTTCGCTGCTAACAATGCCTTCAAATTCATGCTGTGTATAGAATATAGACTGCTTGCGTTACCGAGTGTACGTGCCAATGGCCTTCAGAAGGGAAAAACCCGGTACCAGCGTTCACTGCTCATTTCAAAATGTGTCTCTTGTGATACTGTAATAAGAATTGAGCACTGGATGAAACAATAGTCCACATACCATCTAGGTGTCACAAATGGTAATTGCTTCTACTCAATACACCCCATTGAATCCGTCATGTCCTTATCTGTCTGAAAGCTAATTCATTATCAAGGGCACAAAAACGTATTGTATTCCAGTTTTACGACAATCTCTGATTGGAAAGGAGCACAAACATATCTGGTAATAATATTGGCGTGATAAATTATTATAAAACACAATTAGGTACATATAGATTTCTATCGAATGTTTTTCAAATCAACAAAAGAAAAGAGAAGACATTTGCTCAGTTTGTTCAAAAGACATTATAACATCTAGTCATAGGACACGAAATACGTATCTACGAAACTAAATCAATTATTAATTCAAGAACTGAACTTGCCATATTAATCAGAGAGAGATCTACAGATTTTATTAGTCCCCTTCTCACGATACACATATCATGTGTATCGTATGCATTATTGAATACTAATCTGAAATTGAAGTTAGTAGAGACAACCCTACAGATAAAATTGCATCCTGAAAATCAGACACCCAACACTCGGATCTTTACGAATTTAACACTTTCCCTTTGGGACTTTGCTTTATAAACAATCATAGAGCTACAATCAAAGGAGGTGTGACAAGCAGTGTCTTAAGGTGTCAGCAAGGTAATGGTTGATGGGACGTTGTCTGTGCGCTGTACATGTGGCAGATGAGTCCTGGTACTGCTTTAACACCCCGTATTTCTTCATTACTAATCTGTTCCGGAACAACAACAAAAAAATATATATATATATTGCCGCACGATTTCCAAATAAGCAAATTGTTCCTTCTTTAGTTATGAAATTTGAATAAATGTATGGTCCTAGTATAAGCGAACCTTATGTTAGTCATTTACTGAATAAAGATGGACAAAGAAATCAATTGGCCTTTGAAAGTATGCATGCTAGAACATGTATTCAGTATCAATATCTATTTATTCAAACTTATTATAGGTCTTTATATATTTAAGCATTCATTCATGTACTTTTTTATTCATTCATCTATTCATTAGTATAGCCTGCACGACTGTTTATCAAATCATTCATTCATTCATTCATTCATTCATTCATTCATTCATTCATTCATTCAGTCATTCAGTCATTCTTTCATTATTTGTGAAATTATCCCCTTTGATTGAAGTCCTAATCATCATAGGACCTTTAGACATTCGAAGTAAGGAAATCAGTTCAGGTGTCATACACACAGTCATGGTTAAAGCATCCCGCAAAATGCATTCAAAGGTATTAAAATGAATGGCTCTAATAAAATGGAAAGTACACTGAACTTGAATATTAAAAAGGCAGAAAACGAGCTATAGAATGAAGGACTTAAAGCAAAGAAACGAGATAGAATTTTTTTGACTTATTTTCAAATATTTTCCCGATTGACCAACTTCAGATGCCAAAAGTATAATCCACAGAATACTTTGTGTTGTTGAATAAGATTATTGTGATATTGATAGAATGAGGGGATGAAGCTTTGTCGATATGTTCCTTCAAATTCTGAAAGTCTTAAAGGTCCCTAAGAGACCACTGACAAATAAAAGCATATGCTAACATGTTGAAATAATGTCTATTGATAATATATTCAGAGATGAATATGCACGACACACTATAACTGTCACAGCTTGACTCATGTGTTAAGATTATAAAATATATTCTGACAAAACGTCAAGTATATCATTAATGCAGAAGGTCATACTGTGCACAGAACTATATAACTTATTACAGGGCAGAATAAAGATAAGATGATCGTTGAAGTACACCATCGTTATTGGGCAAAATAAAAAGAGTAATACGACAAGAAAGACGATGGGGAAAACAAGACGAACCTTGGAAGGAGCAGCAGCCAAGTTTTCGTCACACTGTCTTCGCCTCAGGGTGGATGCAATTAACGGCTTGTCCTGTTGATTTTCACGGATGAGTTTAACTTTCTTCTTCATCGATCGCCCGATGCGAGGCTGCGCGGAAGAGGACAAACTATTTTCATCAAGTGTGCGTTTCCTGAATCGTTGATTGGAAATACGCTACACGAGAGTAAACTCGAAGCCTAAACTCAGCATTGATTGATGAGATTTAAAATGGTGACATCAATACCATAGGGTTGCACACTTGACCAGTTTTCTCTCCTTTCTCTTGGATTGGTAGAGTAGAGGGGAGAGTTCAGTGGACAGTCAACCGCAGAGTCCAGCCCGGGTGAGAGTAGTGATCTCTAAAGCAGCAACGTCCCTGTATTGGCGTAGCAAGTACCAAGAAGAGCCCTGATAAGGCAGGCAGCTCGACGTTAAACTATTTGTTGGCTTGCTTTTTATCTTTTATCCCTTCGTCCCTGCAAAATGAACTCTTTTTTCTTTTGTTCAGCGATTTTTGTTGTCATGGGCGACCGCCGTGGTGGTTAGAGTGGTTGAATCATATCACGATAAGAGAAAGAGAGCTACGTGCTCGCTGTCAGACCATGTACGCACTCATCTGACGACTCGCAAAGTGAACATCGTAGTTTTGTTACGCCATCTCTTCTTACTGAGCCTGCGCATACTCGCGTAGGACGCCGCTAGTTTATAAAGCTGGCTGGCCGCCGGATAGGGCTGGCAGTGTGCTATTTCAGGCTCGGGTCTCAGGATTGGGTGCCTACAAGAGCAGCGCAAAGATAAGAGAGGCGTTCATCCAGCTCATTTCATTGAAGCTGAGTCGAGCTGCACGCAACCCGTCAAAAATTACGCCCGTGCTTGTTTATCTATGGGATATCACAGACCTCACACCTAATAGCTTTACATTTAGGATTTCCTTTAACAGAATAAAGACAAAACAGCGTAAGAGCTTCTGAGTATCGATCTGTTTTCCACGGGTGTCAATAGATGATTTAATAAAGTCTGCATTTCAAACAAGCAATCACATCTAACACAAAAAGTCTCTTCTCCTGTAAAATACTTGAGTGCTGCTGCTCCGATACACTACTTTTATATCTACTAAAGATTTCATTTTCCGCCATGAAGTAGTCTTTCATTTTCAGCGCCCATATCAGTTTCATTTTCCATGACACATTGGTCAGAGTGAAACAACCCAAGTATCATACTCTAAACTATATTCTAAGCTAGAGATAACATAAAACAAATTAGCCATGCCCTCAAAACTGCTCGAATAGCACATGATATATTTGTTTTATATCTTCAAGCAAATTTTTCGAAAACTGCAAAATGCGTTCACTTACAATGAAAGTCACTCCAGTTTTTACATATTGCGGCAAAGCTCTGATGATCACTGTACTGCGAAGCAGTAGTCGTGATTTATTTTACCCAATGGTCTATGAGTATATGAGACCAATACCGCTATCACTGCATACACTATCGATGAATATACCATAAATATGACGTCATATGCATGGTACCATGGCGTCATAATGCACTATACCATGAATATGACGTTCATATACGGTAGGGCACATTTTTCTCAATCGGTATTTGTCTTCACCATAGCAATGTTATTTTGGTCACATGACGTTACGTAGACTGATCAGCTGACAGGATTTCATTATGAAGCAAATAAACGTTTCTGAAATTACGTAGCCGCAATTTATAAGTTTTCAGCAGAATTTGCTTAGAAAAAGATATTATCGGTTTCATAAATGGGGAAATAGAACACAGTGTTATCTTATCCTGAAATATATATGATGCGATGTGATATCATTCATTACGTAACTGTACTAATTGATGTGATGGACAGGTGGGATGTAAATATTTCCCCAAGATATATCCACACCCCCTCTCTCTCTCTTATTTGCATATAGGTGCTATTGTCAGATTTGAAAATTACGATCCAACATTTTCTCTGTACAAAGTGTCAGTACAAGACAAGTAGAAAAGGTTAAGTCTCGGAAAAGGTCTCAGTAGCGGTTCCTTTGAGCTCGATAAACCAAGTTTATGTGTTACAAAAGGATATTTGATGTATAGTGGTTGACTGTCAAGTTGCCTCCATTCGTGTGTAGTCAGTTTATCTTCAACCAAGAACACTGGCTGCCTAGCAGTTTTCAATCCAGAATCCAATCAGTCACGTATATATTACAATCTACGTTGAACTATTGGATGCCAACGTTAATTCAAATATTTTGGCCAGTGGTTCGTGTTCCTCTCTTAGCTGTCATTTTTTAGCTGTTATCCTGATTTTGATACATTACTATAAGGTACATATTTGTCTGTCTGTGGAACTTGTCTGGTGACACTGTTTATTTTCATACGTTGTCGCTGTTTTAGTTTTCGTCTCTGGCGTTCTTACACATGTTTGGCATGTTGCCGTCAAAGTAATCTGATAATGCTTTCAGCGCTGAAATGCACATGACTGATGCATGTTCGACAAGCTAGGCAAAATAGAAGGGGAAACGTTTTTTGTTTTTCAACTTAATCAATCCATTTTCTCTTAATTAGTGATATACACTTTAATGCCATTCCGTTGTGTTTATTCCTTGCAAGGATGCATTTAGTATACGATCAATGAATGTCGTTGATATATTGGAATATTCAAACAATCACTATAGTAAGCTGTCAGCTATATGTCATCGCAGGCTATAGTAATTAAAAAAAAAAATCCACCAAATGAGTCTCAATGATTTATGTAGAAATAAATGAAGTGTGGCAATACAATTGTACTTAATGATATTCGAGGAATCAAATTCCCACGTTTATTGAAATGTGACAGGTAAAACTCATGGTTATGAAATAGTAGTCAACTATTTCCTTATAAAATTGGAGAGGAGAGAATTGACTGAATAAAGGCGATTCATGTGTGGGTTACACGAAGATTTAGAACAAGATTTTTCTTAATGCTACAAGCATTCTACTTCCCATCGCTGCACCTTCACAGTGAAATCGTTTTCTGCATTGCAAATGCCTTTAACATCGAGCAAATTGTCCTTTAAGCTTTCTCTGTGTATTCTCGTTTATCATATAATTGCAACATCTCGTTTACTGCTCTACTGTAATGGGATACGACACATTAGCAAAGAACTAACAAAGCCGAGTCCATTCGTTAGGAGACGGAATACTCTTGGGAAAAGTTGTCATCTATCAAGCACCAAGAAGAGAACAGTAGCTCCAGCTCACATACTCACATACCAATTCCGAATTTTGTTCAAAACAAGATAATGCTGCTTACTAGCGTCACACTAAAACAAACAAACTAAAAAAAAACACGTTGCTAGATTCGAGAGTGATTAAAATGTTTCTGGATTAAAAGAGGAGTCTATTTACTAATGTTCATCAGGGACTACCTCTTTCGTGATTCATTTACCACAGTCATCTATCAGGGACTATCTCGTTCGTTATTCATTTACCACAGTTTAAAAATGATGTGACCACAATCCGTCTTCAGGACAAACTGACTGAATCCCAAATAATCATCCCACAAGTTTTCTAAAATGTGACAATAGTTCCCTTGTAAACACAGTAAATTTCAGTCATTATCATACTTGATATCTTTGATATGCATGACATACATGAAAAATAAAGAAATGCAAGAATGTTAATGGAGCCTACAATAATAAAGAGCAGAGGTAGCGATTCCACCTGTCAAGGATTAACATTTTGGTGACAGGCGAGATCATTGCGTTTCATCTCCGAAAACTGTTGTATGATACATTGTAATGCCAGGAACCTTTAAACATTTAGTTCCCACGTAGAATAGGGTAGTAAATGGAATTGGCTATGATTCCGGAATTTACGATATTTGGGTTCTACCGGCGGCTTTGTCAACCTTCTTCCTTTTTTTACCCCAATTTGTGAGTGGGGATTATTCAAGTTTGTGTTGATTACTGACACCCCATCGGCCACTCGACTCGTCGAACATACCAGCATAATAGTATTTCTTAAGTCTTAAGTACTTCTTGTTTCTAGAGTCGCATAAAGACAGTCAAAAACAGGAATGCTCATCTTATGAAACGTTGACCAATCAGCACAAGATATGAAGAAGAAAAGGAGAAGAATCCTGACAAAAATACAATTCCTGATAATTTTGAGATGGGGGCAGCTTACTGATAGTGGTTGTCACATTACTAATGCTATTTTGCAGACACTATCCACGTATCTACGATCGTCGGCTAAATCCCAAAGACATTACAAGCCCATGCCATCCCTTCCACTCCCAGGATGGTAGCCATATCAAGACACTTCTAAATATACTGTGTCTCTAGGAGACATATCCCACATCCTTGATAACATTAGTGCCCTTTTCCCAACTCAATCAGATGTGATGATCTGTGATAGGGTCATAGTAAGCAAAAGCTATCAGGTGTCGAAGTAACAAACGGCAGGCCAAAAGACGCCGCGAGGAGTTTAAACGTGTACAACATTAATTCTGGCTTACTAAACAAAGGGAACAAATGCCTAGGCACTGTGTAGAGTGCAGTCTTCACTGAAATGTCCATCAACTCTTATTTATTTGTCTTCAGTTTTGTCGCTATGGTTTCTTTGTTTACTTTATTGTTTCTACTGGCATCATTCATTTTGGCAGGGGTTTTTGATTTGACGTAATAATTGCATCAGCGGTGATCTGTCCCATTTGCACCTTTCACCTTCTACTTCTTCCAAAACATACCCCAGGCCCTATCCCTCAGTCTACCATCCTCCAAAATCCAAGCCTGTTTGGGAATTTTGGCGCGTAACGGGGATGCTGGATATTGAGAAATTCGATGCTCCCTAGTTACACACCACTGCCCTGCAGGTGGATTTGAATCAGGCAGTCGGTGTTAGCGTAGCGAATGCGAGCGTGAGCAGCTTATAAATCGCAAACCTCATGACAACCTTATAATGAATGTGTCGAAGAAAATATTACACCACTTCCATCATCTGTGCATATTGCACCTCCTCCTTTGCTTTCATACAATTTTGTGTAATAGAGGAACAAAGGAAAAGTGACTTCTCACACTCCTGTACAGAATATCCCGTCATAGGAGGGAATCACTGTACAGGAAAATTCTTGAAATAAGTCCTTTATTTCTGTCTTCATCATGAGTGTCTTTATTCCAATCTTCTCTTTCTCTCTATCTCTCTATCTGCTCTCTCTCTCTCTCCTCAGTTTATAATATAAACTGTAATGTATGTAATTAATGCGTTTGTGTGTGTGTATGTGTGTGTGTGTGTGTGTGTCTGTATGCATACTGTGCGTATTTTTTCTGTGCTGCAGTAGTTTTGTTTTTGTTTTTTGGGATTTCATGTATTACTAGAAAGTATCATATTAATTTGTACTAAAATTCGCCTGTATATTTCTGACACAAGATAAATTTTGATGTATAGTTTGTTGTTTCCTTCTCTAAAAGGCAGCGCACTACATGTCAGGAATTATTTTCAGATATTGCCTCCCAAAGACTAGTGTTTGAACTCACTTGACTGTGTGCACTTTGTGGCATTATTGGCCACTGGGTAACAAATATTTCATTATTGATATCCTTGTTGTAGGTGGCAGGATGACAGCCTCCAGTTTAACAATAATACATAAAGCTCGTGTCATTATTGACCATTTTCCGCTTCAGCCCTCATCACTAAGTACTCTTTAGTGCAACTATGAAGCAGGAGCAGCGGGATGCGAATTCATTGTGAGGGTGAAGGGGGTTGGGGTTAGAAGTTGGTTTGGTCAATTTTAGGGGCAATATTCCCTGACGACCCCCCCCCCCCCCCCCCCTTCGAGGAGGAGAATCTCAAGTGGGAACTTTCGAAAGATGAGGCTTTTTTAGCGTTTTTTTTTTCTTCACGTTTTTTGTCCGTTTTTTTTTTTTTTTTAAGGGGGAGGGGGTGACTTAAATTGTGGGGAGTTGTAGCACCCCCTCGCTTTCGCGACCCCTGTGAAGTAGGGCCTACCAAGATTCTGTCACCATCAACTTGCTATCCTGTTAAGAGAGTGAGAGTTAAATGTATTCCTAAACACTCACAGGCTGTCGGTGGTTTGCCAAAATCGCAACCAATTTTGTAATGACATCGGGACTTTTATTTTTAATCCGTTTTTTATATAATTGACAAACCACGATGAGTCTGCAGGATTCAGTGACCAATCAGAAGACAGAAATCCATGCACGTGTGTCATGGTCATTTCATGACGTCACTTTGGTGAGATGTCGGGTTGTTGTTGTTGTTCATTTTCCATCTGTGAAGATGGCTGGATAGCCCATAATTATTCAGCTACACTAAGCTGGTCTTCCATGGGGTCCATTTGGATGTGGGGTGGGACCACTTCACCGGGTTAGACACCCTGCTCTTTGCGATGAATGAATGAAGCGGGATCTTTTACGTGCATGAGCTGCGACTCTCTCATACACGGGACCTCCATTTTATGTCCTATCCGAGGGACAGTCGAGGTTCACTCCTCGACTGAGGGTGGCTGAACAAATAGAAAAAAAAAATGATTTAAAGTAACCATTACAACATATAGCATGTCAGAAAAAATGTTGGGATTATAGTGATGCTATCCAAAGTACCTCTGCAATTTGATTTTAAAATGCTGTTTTAATCTGCTGTTGGTGAGGTTTTCAAATTCTTTCCTAATCTTCTACATTAGAATGATATTCAAACAGAACAATGAAGACCAAAATCAATTGCTAAAAGATATGAAATATACCTGAACTAAATATCTTATTAGCGTATGATACAGCTACATGACATTTAATTCCATGTACAAAATATTTACATATCATGAAATGCGTATGATGTATATGCATTTTGTAAATTAATCAAATCAAATCAAATAAGAATAAATCATTTCAAATGTTTTCTTACTGTTTGTGTCTTCACGAGAATTCAGTGAGTTTTCCGGAAGGATTGCATAAAGTCGATCGGTCATCTTGGATAGCCCTATTACACACCTACCCCTGAGGTATTGCTTCTAATGTCATCCTTTGCACTCCCCTCCCCTCCTGATTCGATGTCATTACCTTGTCCGATCTTCTCCCTAAGATATAATGACAGGGTGATAAGAGATTCGTGGGGAAAATAGAAAAAGATATTACTACTGGCATCCAACTCAGAGTCGTCTCGAGGTTTGAAGGACAAGGAGTGGTAAAATGTTGTGCAGAAATCGATAAGACGTCTTTTTCTTTTTAATGCTATGCATGGAAGCACTAGTATCAGCAGTATTTCCATGTAGGTAAAAAAAAGATATATCAAATTCTGATCGATAACATATCTTTGTTGGCTCCTAGAAATACTGAAAGACATCAAAGGCATGTTCTTCCCTTTCCTGTCAAGTTACCATGACAACCATAATTATGTTTGACTGTACACAAACGTACTGTTGGTACTGCCTTTCAAGGTCCTCATGCTTGACTGATAAGTTAGTTGTTTTTTTTTTCATCAATTAGCTTAAAATCGCCAGATTTCAATGTTTCTTGCAATCCGCTAATTCTAAAGATGCAAATACTAACATAAATGTCGAATAAAATAGGTAATGTGTCCAACCAAACACAAACAAAAGAACATTTTCATAACTCTGCATACTTTGGTAGACACTGCAGGACTTGCGTAATGCTTGAGTTGGCTATAATATGCAAACAATGCTTTTTAGTGGACCCCTTATTTTTTTCATCTCAGAACAGAAATAATCCAATAAGATTAGTTTGAAACCATGTACGTATGATTTTCACTTGTTAATTACCACTAATTTCATGCAGTCAAACAACATACGGCCAAGACCGTTTGTAATTTCCTGATGTTCTGTCGGGGAAAATATATATATATAATTGAATTTAATTGAACTAAAACGAACTGTACAATAGATGTTCTAAAGTGAATTCAGGGCAAAATGTTTTTTTTTTTTTTGGAAAAAAATAGGTTGATGGTATCATCGTCGTTAGCTAGTGGAATCGCCATGAAACATAGCCCTGTGTGCAGACAAATATTAGGATGATGATGAAAACTGTTTTGACTGGTTCGATACCCATATTTTTGGTCTTCATGCAACTTTGCCCTTAAATTTCGGAATCGGTTGTGGGCGATAATTGTCGGATATAGATAAGGACAAAGGTATAGAATAACTGCCAACTGTGTGTGGGTTGACGGTGTTGAATTAAACGGTAACACATAGACTTTACAGATAGACATAACAACATTTCCTCGGCCCCGTCAGGTGACCCCGAATAGGCAGTATAGCGTGCCTACCTGGCGTCTCTATACATCACCGTAATGGACGCAACGGTGTGGAGAGAATAGGAAACTTCATTCTGTTTTCATGACATCTCATTGTGATGTCATGGGATCTCATTGTGATGTAAACACGGACGCCTTGGGCTTCTTTTGTACAGTTGGAAAATTAATGTGAAGTGGCCAGGTAAATTCGTTTCGGATGCAGCTACTGAATAGAGTAGAAGTCCATAAACCATGAGAATCGCTGGGAAGCCATCACCTCAGCTCTAGGACAAGCTGTCAGAACTGTAACCAGCTATTCGGAAACTGATACAACACACATGGTAATACTCAACTATCATTCTGTGTAAAGCAACGTCTACATAAATAGGTCAATTAATGGAT
This sequence comes from Diadema antillarum, assembly GCF_040938485.1. Lineage (NCBI taxonomy): Eukaryota > Metazoa > Echinodermata > Echinoidea > Diadematoida > Diadematidae > Diadema > Diadema antillarum. The sequence goes on along the minus strand of NW_027271042.1, from coordinate 1,095,883 downwards.
AGATGAATAGACACATAGACAATAATGTGTAGGTGAGAGATAGATAGATATAAACATAGAGGATAGATACATAGATAGATAGATAGATAGATAGATAGATAGATAAATAGATAGATAGTTAGATAGATAGATAGATAGAATAACAGATAGATGGGTGGAAGAAACATAGCTGATGGACAGATAGAGTGGTAGATACATCTAAAGCTATGTTTATTTCATGGGTGTATAGATACATAATAATTAACACGGATTGATATGAAATTAGATGGCTGGATGTTTTACGAATAGATGGCTTGATAGCAATCTTTGGGCTTAGATTGATGGATAGATTGATTGATAGATGGGCAATTAGATAGATGGACTGAAAAATATATATGGATGGAAACAATGGGTATATAGATTGATAGGTTACGTGGTAGAACTAATGGCAGGTGTGTGGATACATGAATACTGTAGATAGATAGATAGATAGATAGATAGATAGATAGATAGATAGATAGATAGATAGATAGATAGATAGATAAGATAGATAGATAGATAAATAAATAAATAGATAGATAGATAGATAGATAGATAGATAGATAGATAGATAGATCGACATAATGGGCTTACAAGAAGGTGGATCTCCTATCTTTATTCGTTCATGTTGTGTACTTCAGTACAGGTAAGTTTTTGAAATAACACAACAGATGAATATACAAGTAAGTAGATTGTTACACACATAAGCATACAAACACGGATACATCCATAGAGATAAGTCTACTTAAATAAGGCGCCCGCACATGCTGGGAGACACATATTGTTATCAAAACCTATTTCTTACACAGTTTATACAGAAGACCTAATGATGCATACAAGCCTGTTGGTTTTGTTTGTTTTTTTCAGCTCTGAAAAATGATCATAAGTCACGCGTAATTTCTTTCATACCCTCCAAAGCATCAACAGACACACGTGACATCACCGTAAGTCACTCTGGACATGCTGGAGGCCGGAGTTGGTCGTTGACACGTGATTGGTGATGGGAGGTGGGAAGGTGAGACAGGGAGGCAAGGGGAGGGAAGGGGAGAGTGAATCTACCTTATCTAACTCCATAATATACTCACGGTCTTTATTCAATGTGGTTTAGATTAACTTAGAAGAGTGAGGTCAGCTGACTGAAATCGATGTGTTTATATTTTACATATGGTTAACGAATCAGTAGAAGAAGAACGCCGTAAAAAAAAAAAATAAATCCTAGATCTTGAAGATCTTAAAAACGGAGCATAGCTCTCAAATACTGAAAGGCAAGGTCACACTCTTCATCAGTGCCCATGGTGTGACAAAAGATCCTAATCAAACCCGTTTCTGAAACAGACATGAAAACACGTCTGATCATGGGCAGACGGATTTTGAAACTCACCTTTCAAAGAAGTCACCGCGCTAAACAGATGGAGGTAGCGCACAGTGTCCAATATATATATATATATATATATATATATATATATATATATATATATATATATTATATTTCATGTATTTTATATTTTGTGTTCGAGTACATGTTCGACGCTCTGATATGTTCTGAAGGTGCTATATACATGTTCTTGTCGAAAAATAAAATAAAATTGAATTGTATTCAATTGACGTTACTAGATAATGCTTAATCATCATGTTTGTCGCGTTTACTGTTTTATTGACTGATAAGTGAATTCGAGAGACAGTAAACGCTTCATATGGAACTATCCCCGATGCTTTTTACTATAAAGACTATGAAAAAGAAAATTCACTCTTTGAATAAACTATTTCAGGATACTTGAATGATAAGAGTGATAGTTATGAGTTAGAAAAACATGAAGACAAAGGAGAATGGTAATGACAAGATCATAAAGGATGGAAGGAAGAGGAGATGAAACGTAAAACGGAAGAATGAAAAGAAGTGACAGCAGAAGATAAAGAAGAAGAGGTAAGACTGCAAACAAATTTAAAAAAAAAATGAAAAGCTAGAGCTAACGTTTTCCCTGGGTCCACATAAGCGGAGGTGGATTCTCGAAGAGCCCTTCTGATCCATGGTCTTGGATCCCTCTCCAAGTTTGACTAGATTTTTTGATCAAACGGCTACAAGTATGAAGAGGACTAAACTCTCTCGGGACAAAGAAATAATTCGGATTGGAACTGAGAAATGAAACGTTCTGTTGCTATCACTGAGCGAACGTGTATGCTCGTCATATACTGGATGGCGTCGTTGAAGTTGGATGGAGTCCAAACGGAGGCTTGGGGTGTAAGCATGCCGTAATTTGACGGTCTTCAAATTGTCCCCATGCTGAAGGATGCCAGCATTATCAATACGTGCAGAGAATTTCGGAACAATTTCTTAAAGGCAGTCTATAGTCTGCGATTGATTCTATGCGTATTCCAGTTACCAATGTCAATGACAGAAGAAAATGAGTTCAGTAATGAAATGGGGATTAGGGAATGTCGTTTACCCCCAACGAACCTCCCCCCCCCCCCCCTCTCTCTCTCTCTCTCTCTATCTATCTATCTATCTATCTATCCCTTCTGGAAGGTCATTAAAGGAATTAAATTCCATTTCCCTGAGAAGGTTAATTACACGAACAATTTTGCTTTGTAATGTAGAGAATGTTCTTCTTCCTTGAAAGAGAACACATTCTTCCCTTTTTATCAGAATTGTCCTTTATAGAATTGTTTCCTCTTGACCTTTCTAAGAATGTTTTGTTAGGTCGCTCTTGATAACAGGCAAATCAAATTTGTTGAATACAAAACAAGGATTAGTGCACCATGCACTCTGGAAACTAATACTACGACATGCATTTATATTCTACAAATGTCAGATGGTATCACGAACATAAACTTGCCAAAGGATTCTTTCCATCTTGACATTCCATCCACTCTCCGATTTGATTTGTGACATTTGAGCCGGTAGATTCGTCTGTTTGGACTTAGTTTTTTCTGATTCCTGTACTCCAAGACTTGATTTTAATCTTACTCTGAATTTTACTCTAAATTTATCCAATTGTTATAAACATCGTTCAACATTTGAGAAGTGGGTTGATAAAATATCACATGATAATCATTTGGTGCCCATATTACAGTGTATGGAGGATATCTTTGCAGACCGTAATTGTCAAAATAACAGCGACTGTGATGTGAGCAAGGATGATTCATGTCATTATCAGGTGACCACTGACCGGCAGCGTCCATCTCATTTCGTCACGTGACTCCGAAGAGTGCCGGGCTTCATTAACATAATTATGGAACGCCCTTGTTACAAAGTCAAAAAAGCAAAGATATACCTCTAATCAGTATAGTTTTATCGCTACAAGTACATCGCAAAACTACTTATATATATATATATATATATATATATATATATATATATATATATTTTTTTTTTAACTTTTCACATGCTAAGAGTATCCTCTAATCAGTAGTTTTATCTCTGCACGAGCAAAAAAAATAAATGATCTCTACTAAAGGTTTCTATTGCTGCTTTTTTCACAAGTTTCTTTCAAGGAAAGCGAACTACAACAGCTGTATATCTGTTATATAAAGCTCCCTCAGAGTTAGAAACATCTGATTATTAGGTTTGCATTCTTCGTGTCTGTTTTATGTTAAGTGCTGTCTGGGGCAAATTATTTGTATAGGGCCCCATTTTTCTCTTTCTTCTTTCTTTCTATAAAACAACAACAACAACATTCTTCGTGCATATTTTACTGTAGATTTTCTGTTTCTTGCGCATAGTAAAAAGCACTTATCTTAACTTTAAAACCACTGACCAGTAGTTATTCCAACTTTTGCACACATGACGTTCCATACGTAGCTGTCTCTCTGCGGGCGTAGATTTTGCTGGTGTTTGTCAGGTTTTACCACGACGTGCTGTGAAGAGAGTCCGTTCGTGTCGCTGATACCCAATCCATCATGCCGCCGGGCCTTCTTCCCCCTTGAGAAAGGAGTAATCTCTCACACCGAGCAAATATGGCAAGTGTAGGTGAATCAATTCCCCTTTGTCGTAGACGATGTTATTTGAGAAGTCTGGTGAAACCGTCATCAACAGGAATTGATTCCAAGACGCTCTGAACAAACGTACCCGTGGACGATCAGGCGCTTCGTCCACAGCGTGTCAACAAGTGGTTTGTCATTACCCGGATTACTTGGACCGACACGGAACGACGCACAATCCACCCCAAAGTTAGCAGACTTCTTTGAATCATGCCACCATTCAATTCAAAAATACGTCATAACTTTTTGTCATGATTGCTAAAGCAATTATGTCCCCAGATCATAAACGATAAAGTGCAAAGAATACTCCTAATAGTAACGCTACTTCTAGCTTTAGAGGAGACATACGTCATCAATACTACTTTACCTGAGGGAATAGTCAGAAAAATTATAATTTTGTCTTACAGTCCAAATGTAACTCTTCTTTACCATTTTATACAATGATATGTTCACATGCATTTGTTTTGTTTGTTTTTTTCATATTTTTAAAACTGAATAAAAAATCAGATCCAAATTTGTTCAAAAGTGTTTTTTACAACTGGTAAATTGTAATGAATCATTTGTTTTTCAGGAAGTGAAATCTTCGAAAAAAACATACATTTTCTATATGTTCCATTAATTTTTTAAGCACACCTAAAATACACACCATTTCCCCCCTTTTTAATGAAATCGTGTGCATGTTCCCCATATTTTAAGTAAAGGGGTGCTTTTCTCGCAAAAAAAAAAAAACAAAACTCGGCCGGAGAATTTACCTAAAAAGAGACTGTATATGATTTTTCACTCAGAGATTTCCTTTGAAAAGAGTTTCACCCTCCCCCCCCCCCCCCCCCCCCTCTCTCTCTCTCTCTCTCTCTCTCTCTCTCTCTTTGAACTGCTGAGGAATTTCAAAAGAAGGTTATGAAGTATTTTTGAAATCATAACAAATTCTTTCAAATCTCTAGATATTTTTTTTAATTCCTGCCAAGTTTGAAAGACCTATCTTTTTCAAAATTATTTTACTTTGAAAAGTAAGGCAGTTCTAACTCTAAATGTGTGTTATTCCGAAGGTTCGTTAATCTGAAAATGACATTTGCTTCGTTTTTCAGAAGGTTCATGTTTTCGAAGGTTTGTTAATCCATAAGACAAAATGAGGTTCGTCAGTACGCACCTTCTTTTCATTTTCGGATTAGAGGACTTTCTGAATAACAACCTTATATCATTTTCAGATTAACGAATATTTTGGAATAACGAACCTTAATTCATTTTCTTATATAATAATCAGAATAAAGAACATCACCCTTGCGAAAAGCCTGCAATAATGGGGGAAGGGGGTTCAAAAGCTTTGACACAGTGACTCCTATCAAGAAAATGGAATGTTTTCAAACTGAGGAATCAAACATGCTTGTACCCTAAAAAGTACTGGGCAGATCTCATTCGATCAAAGTCCTTGACAATGTACTAAGTATGTAAATGTTACATTTAGTGAAGTGGTGATATAAACTGCGTATCGCTCGCTCTGGCCTGTTATATTTCTGTGTAAGAAGATTTCTCTTCGAAAAGATTGAAAACGTGGACCATAAATGGAAAAACTAATTGGCAGCAATTCAAGAGCAAATTCCGGAACACTCTGATGGTACATTGTCATAATGGCCGACTATCATGTGCAGTGTATACCTGGCATTGCTGGTAGCATTTGCAGTGAAGTCAGCATTTCAATGTAATCCGATGCTTTTTAATGGCATTGCCATAATAGAAATATCGCACCTCAGAACGCATTTCTATGGTCCTTTCTTCCCGCACTGACACCACCAATGTGACATTTTTGCAATTAAAAATGAAATAATTTCGCTGCATTATCTTTCCCAACTCACACTCATCTCACAATTCAGCTGAGGCGAGGGGCCAAATAAAAAGTGGTTAAATGAATTTTTACTTTTCTCCGTGGCATAGGATGAACTAAGTGAAGTAGAGGAGCAGACAGTCACCGGGACTCAGTAATTGATAGAAAGTGGGAGGGCGTGCTGGTCATCAGACAAGGCATTGTGTGTTTACAGTCATATTGATTGTGTAGTCACGTCAAGTTTTCTATCGGGTACGTGGTACGAGCTCTCCTCCTATCGCCGAGTTTTTCGTTCTCATCAAATATAGATAGTCACTCTATCGGGCACCAGCGTATCAATGCACGCCATCACAGAATAATCAAGGACACGTCAATAGCCTGGTGTAAATGGGTCTTTCCTACAGGCCGGAAGAAGCCTCTTTGAAAAATTGTCTGAAAACCCCAAGGCCGGCTCCAACTGTTCTATTTGTAATACAATTGCCTTTAGCTGTTTCCTACTGACAGAGAAAAAAATGGAGTCAAATAGAAATAGAGGCGCTAAAAAGTATTCCTTAATTTTCAAAGCAGAATTCATCAATATTGTATATGTACTGCAGCGAAGTATGCCTCATTAATGATTCTGCGGTATATTAAAGAATCTTGTAAGAATCAATCTTAGACTACTTGGCTCTCTAGCGTTTAACATCTCTTAGAACAATGCATTAAACTTTGAGCATGTCTGCCGCTATAGTAATGCACACTGTCGAAGGAAAACGGCCTTCTAAAATACAAGAATATGTATTCGATATGTACAGACTGCTTTATTTTGATTATTTTTTCATATTTCATTCGTGTATGACCATCAAATACAAATAAGATATCAAGTGTCAACTATATAAGAAGTACAACACGTTTATTTTCAAATGCATCAACAGATGTTCATACAAATTTAGAATTTGTGTGTGCTAACATAATATGAAAATAAGAATAAAAAGTGAGAGTAAGTCTGTGTGTGTGTATGTGTGTGTTTGGGTATGTTAGCAAACAGAGGTTGTGATGTTCGTCAGGTCATAGATAATGTATTGCTTGGTTTACTTACAAATCAAAGAATAAGTTGGCATATGCACATTTCATATATTTCACATATATTTCATATATATATATATATATATATACATATATATATATATATATATATATATATATATACACACACACATATATATATATATATATATATATATATATAGAGAGAGAGAGAGAGAGAGAGAGAGAGAGAGAGAGAGAGAGATATGCGCGCGCGTGTGTGTGTCTTTACTACCATTGACCACTCTCGCATAATCTGACATACCTAACCATAATGCTTATATCCCCAATGTGCAAAGTTAGAAGTTCAAATCTATTTTCATTTCCTTGAAATAAACAGAGAAAATTATATACAATGCATAAGCAGAACACTATCTTTGTAATAATTGCAAAAAGATAAATTAACAAAATACATGTGATAATGAGTAACGAAATGAAGAAAACATAACTGTATTTTAATATGCATATATGCAAATGCATAGTACATATTAAATAAGAATGGGAATGGAAATGGAGGGTCCCACTAAAAAGCAAAGCTTGTACGATATGGGACCCTCAGGAAATACATAAGAAAACAAATAATGAATTAATGAAACTGCAAACAGATTTAAAAACAGAATCAAAGGAACCAATGTCAACTGACATATGATCAAATTAGGAAGAAAAAAAATGAAAATAAAGGAAACTACAATACATGCCATCGTGGACACAAACAAACTGGAATCCATCCATGGTGTATGAGTAATGATAAAGTGCAACCTGGATTGACTATATTGCCAAACTAGCAGGATGATAACAGGAACATCTGAGAACTTATGTTTGACAAACTATTTTTCTTTAATAAAAAAATATTAATGTATCTGCATAATTTTAAAACAATTGATGACTTGATTGAGGTGATGAAACGAACCTAATTCGGTTGTATATTATAAGATTTCAGTAAAAAAAAATAAGAATTCAAAGTTTTACTGTTTTCATATTGTTATGAACTGAGTTCCAATACTTTTGCCCATCGTATGTTCAAGTGCTGCTCTGACCAGCCTATATTCGCCTCGTCTTGCTACGAGACTTGTGTCGCAGCTTTCTGCACAATAGTTTCGCATGAGACTTTGCAATTTTATTAACTTTCCTGTTTAAAGTCGGACAGATCGTCTACTACAGTCTTGATTTGATGTATTCCATTTATAAAATCCAACCTGAACACAGTGTGGAATATTATCATCGTTATTATTATCATCATTTTCATTATTATCAGAATCAGCATCTTGCTCCTCATTATCATCATTCTTAGCAATTGCACTTTAGGCGCAGTCATTTTTTTTTTATACCTTCATGTTTTTATTCGTATCCACGTTAAAGTAATTAATCTGAACAACAAGTTTACAAATAACTAAAGAGATAAAGAATACATTTTACAAACGGGGTATTAGAGTCAAGGTGAGTATAATTCATATAAGAGCTCACCTAACAAACGTAGATATACGTAAGGCATCACACACACACACACACACACACACACACACACACACACACACACACACACACACACACGCATACACTCCCCATCTCCACCCCCTCTCTTTCTCTCCATCAAGTTAAAACACATTCTAAAAACACTTAGTATTCCATTCAATAACCTCAGGAAATCTACATTATATTCATTAGGACAACTTATGAAATGAACATTGTCTTCTCAATTTTTGTACTTGCGTTATCTACCTTGCTAGCTTACATGATTGTCATCTATGATCTTATATGGAATTCAATTCGCGAAGGCAAAGAATGTTTGACATACGTAGTTTATACACCTACAACTTCCTATGGTATCAGTCATAATGTAGAGCGTCCATTAACACGTCGAGGATTCTCCTGTACGTTGACAAAAAGAGGCAAAAGTTAAAGTTCGTTTTCTGTCTTTAGTTTTCAGTTGCATTTAGAGAAACGCAATGTGATATAAAATTGGCCCCTGGCATTATTGTTGTGGACGAATGCTTTCTACAGCTCAGTTTCCATGGTTACTGAGACAGTTTGCTAGAATGGACTTCTTTCTTTTGATGTCCGTCAATCTATTTGCAGCTCATTGTACTGTTGTATCTCTCCGGTCCTTCCTTCTCTCCCTCTTTCTCTCCCTCTCTCTCCTCTCTTTACCCGTCCCTCTTTTCTCTTTCTATTTTTTTTGCCTCCATCTGTTTCTCACTGCACATCTCACTTTTTCCCACATCTCCCTACTTTCATTGTTTTCTCCCCTTTGAACTGTTTGGTATTTCTGTGCAATATAAGCACGCTTTTATTCTTTCTTTAGTCCTCTTTAGTACATTTTCATTTTTTCCCAATACCTATATATTGTTGTTTAATACCAGTGTTTCTTTTCCCTCTCCTTCTCTTCCACCCCCCCCCCCACACACACACACACTTTTCTGGTGTCGATCTTCCTCCTCCTCTGTTTATATATATATATATATATATATATATATATATATATATATACGTGTATATTCGTCCTTTTTCTGTCACTATTTTCACTCTTTCCTAAGTCTCTTTTGCCTTCGTCGTTGTCTGTTCGTTTTCCTCCTCTTCTCTCTCTCCCCAACTCCCTCTCCCTCCCCCCCCCTCTCTCTCTCTCTGTCTTATCTATTTTTTTTTTCTTCGTATACCGTGGTTTATTTGCTAGGTATTTCCCTTTTTTCTACTCATCTAATTTTCTTTTCAGAGAACTACAGCAAATCTGTCGAATTCACTGACATAGCTGTAATACGAATTAGTATCCATGGTGGCGTTAGGACTGAATTCAATGTCATCTGCCGATCGCGCCTTTTGTGTCGGTGTCAAGACGCGGAGCTTTTCAAGCATGCCGCGATGTGGATGTACGGTCAAACAAAGCGCAGTTCTACAAAACGCCAGGATGAGACACTTATCTATAAAATGACTGGTTTTGAGCCAGTCTACTCTCTTTCCTATCTCCGTGATTGCTAGATAACACCTTCAGCAAATATTGCTTGATTTGAATCTATGGAGATTGAAGGGCCAGCAAATACAGCGAGTGTTTGGGAGCGTAAATGCTCCTCTTGTTTTTAGCGTCGGGTGCGAGCGTGCGCCAAGCGGAAACATCGGGGAAAAAGCATATGACACCGGGATTATATTACACGAGAGACTGAAGTCCATGGCGGGCTAGACTCTCTGTACTCTGTCATTTAAGAGATTTTAAGGTGTCAATCCGACAACGCTCTGCCAAAATATTAGGTTAACGAATTTGATTCATTTCACTTTTTGGCACCCTCAGGCAAACTAGGTAGAGTCAATAAGAATCGTTCCCTTCAAATGAACAAACACACACTCACATCCCACAATTTTTTTTTTCTGATAGGCCTACTCTTTATTTGAATTTCATCGATATCAGGCCGATATTCACAATGAAATTAATATAAACAAAAATAAGCAGCTGTATTCTTCTTTCTTGTGCTACTAAATCACACACACATACACACACACACACACACACACACACACACACACACACACACACACACACATGCACACGCAAAACGTACAATATAATAGACAAAGAAGTATAGATAGGGCCTACGTATACTCTAAGTTTACTAGAGAATTTCCCAAACTACCACCGCTTTACTTATGACTTCACTAAACATTTTTAAAGTCGTATCACATTCGATATAGTTCAAATTTTCATGTGATACTAGAGGGTGATGTGTGATGAAAAACACGCTAGTAAGGACTCTCAATGTATTGTACATATATTTTGAAGTCGCAGTTACAATCTTTAAAAAAAGTTCTTCGGTCACTTGCAATGAAGGGAATCAGCGTCAGAAAGTCATGACAAAACACTCGATAGGTACAACCAAACAATGCTGGAGTATTAGAAAGATAAGAAACTGAATACAAGGACTTGTCAGAGATATTATGATCAAAGTCAGTGATTATCATGGAGCTCTTGTCATTATAAAATGATGAAACATATATCCTAATCAAATTATTAGTTGAGAGAGTATATACGAGACCGGGTATTTTCAATTTGCCAAGCAAGTAACTTTGCTTATGTTCGATCATTAGCAGAGTATAATGACCGGTCATTAGCACTACCATTAGAACTGGTGACCGAGCGACATTTTATCGTTTTATTTGGACTAGCGATTCGGGTGATTTATCTAACGACAAGGCTCTGCTTTATCATTTTATAAAGCAAATGATACACATCTTTTTCTTATCAGTATGCATGTGAAGAATATGACGACAGCACTCGGTATCTCGAAACATTCTAAAGTACTGTATGTGTTTTCTCTCTGCAAATCATCATCATCTTTACGCAATAAAATAATATTTGTTGTATTTGTATGTTTTGTTATTAAGGAGGCAGACTCGACACTGGGTTAAACATCTTATAAAAGAATTAGACTAAGTCATAAAATATCTAACAAAGGTCAAACTTTGTTTGTATCTAACTCAATCTATACAAAACATGCAGAATAGAGAGAGGACTCCACACGTTAAATAGTAAGAGGGAGAGATGAGATTCATTAATGGAAGATATTAATTCATTTAGTTCTCAGAGTCGCTATGGAGGAATTCTCTTGAAGCAAACTGCATATATATTGAATGCATACAAGTTGAGCATGTCTTCATTCTGTTCGTGTTGGTGGTAAAATAAAGGAAGTAATCTTTAAAGAAGACCTCAGGGTTAAAGCGCAGACATTTTCAAGTTTGATGATTCATAGCATTGTGAAGACTTCCATACTGATGGAACTATCAATGAGAAAGCTTGAGGGAAAACGGAACAGGTGAGTTGAAATAAGTCATTGTAGAATAGAATTTTGCTCGAGAGCATACATTCTTATCGATGTCTTTAAAAGCGCAAACCACGTTCTTGGCATCTTGATCTAATTGCTATGTGGTAAAATGATGAAATCACTTGAGAGTAGTGAATAGAGCCGTATGTATTCACAATTACACCATCTGATTGGAATCACCATGTGATTTATTCAATAGGATCCAATGCAAACTTGTCATGTCAAACCGGATGACACCGTTACTATGATGGATTTCTTGAGATCAATGTATCTACAGGCAAACAAAGTTTAATGGTTTACACCCTATAATACTGTTGTTCTAACATCTCTACCTGTTAATGATTCATTCTGTACATGTTTTTTAGCCTTAACCGTTTCTATTCTCACTGAGGATCAAATCTTGTTACATGACTATTGTGTTGTCTAAAGGCACTAAAAAGTGTTTAATAATATGCAACAACATTGAGCAAAGTCAACCTCTGATCGGCTGACACAATGGTATGCGATCTACTCTACTTTATTGTCTTTTGAGTCCAACTTGATCTTCTGTAGCTCCGTGCTCTCTCTCTCCTAATCTAAGCGGTACTGATACCCCTTCACATATCTTATGCCATGTTGTATCTGATAATAATTTGTTGTTATGACATTAAACCTCGTTTGGTACCTCGGAAAGGATGGGGAATGTGATAAATGTGCGTAAATACAAGGCTCAGGTGGTGTTATCAGGCGATGTCTGTGTCCGTCAGATAACGAGCTGCATTAAGTAGCTACTTTTGGATGTGTCACGTGCTCAGGATGTGATCACTACGTGTTGTGTTCGTGTTTTTTTCAAAGATAATTGTAGCAAGTTTTTAATGTTTTTCTTGAAGGACATATACCATAATTACATTCTTGGATGAGTTGTAAAACTAAAAGACTGTTGTATTAATTGCCTATAGTATGATTAGATAACGTAAGGATTCGTCATTTTTATTCACTTCCATTCATTTGTTTTTATTTGGTTTATATCAGCAGGTTTTTTTTTAATTCAATTCTGTTCATGTGGACGATGTCGTAAGAATCAGTTATCAATCTTACAAATTGCTCTTTTACGCGTGACGTATATTGGTATTACTTTGATTTGATTATGGTATATTGAAACAAACATGCAAAGTAATAGCCCGAAGGTTAAGTTATAATGCATCATATCAAAAAACATATCGATTACATCAAACAATATACATTTTATGAACATTTCAACAAAGAGAAATACCGATTACATTAACATAACAAAATATACATCATCACGTTAAAAAGATTAACAGTTAATACAAATTATAAAGCAAAATACATTACTTTAAAATGATAACCATGGTTATCAGTGTACGCGTACGCACGCACACGCACGCACATACACACACACATACATACACACACACATACACACACGTACACATGCACGTCACATCTACATGTCTGTATAAAGATAAACCCATATGCTCATCTCATGCAACCATTCAACTCTTGCATAGACAGTCACACATCAAACGAAAAATATAATGTCCAGCTTATTATGATTAAAAAAAAATATGTGTTATTACGGTGTACTTCAGGGGTCACTTTGTTAACATGTTTGCTGATTTGTGTCTTTCTTATATTTCGGTCATCTTTTATTGATACTCTCAATTCGGCAAACATATTTTTACATAGCTGATACATATATGATTTTAGTACATAATACATGCGAAGCGTGGAGGAGAAAAAGTTATCAAATAGAGAATAGTTATGATTGTTTGTTTGTTTGTTTGTTTGAATGTTTGCTTGAATGTTTGTATGTTTATGGCTACAGTGTATGGTCAATCCCTGTAGAAACATGCATTTCTTGTTGTGTGATGATTTATCATTATATGACGTTATATATTTGATCTTATATGATTATGGCCAATGTTGATGATTGTCGTTATCAAGTGCAAGTTGTCTTTAGAATCATGTGATTGATATTGTTTTGAAAAGTTATTTTCTCCACTCGAGGGGGAACACTGGTCTTCTTTACTAATTTTCTTTGCAGGTTCGATGTCTGTAAACTGGCTGGAATTACGGTGGTTTGATTTAAGTTTCTTTGGTCGTTTTGTATTCTAGAAGAAATTAGTACAAAGTAAGTACAAAAGAAATCTGTCCTGTTTCCAATGTGTTTCCAGTGTGGTGTGAGCTAGTCCCGAATCGTGCTTGTCAAGCATGAGACGTATTCTTAGCCATAGTTTATTCTTTGGTTGCAAGTCAATAGATGGCGCGATTCTAATGATCTGTTGTTTTAAATGGCAGCTGACTAAAACAGTCGAATCGAAAAACAAACAAATAGAACAAAACAAAACTTGGATTTCAATATAGGCATGGAAATATATTTCTCTGCAAATCTCAAAGTAGTCTTTTTTTAAGCCCGACATAGATTTTCTTTTTTAAAGAGTTTAATCTGTCTGATTCGCATTTCTGACGTGATTTTGATGTTGTTGTTGCTGTTGTTATTTGGTGCACTTTCTTCTGTTTTACATCAAGTCAAGAAATGAATAAAGTCAACATAAATGATTTAAGATTTGAACTTTTTAGAAGGGCTTGCAAAATTAAATCAAGTCTTTTATTGCTGCCGAGTAAAAATCCCTCAGTATTAAGGTTATACTTTTCGTACATAATACCGAAGACGTTTTGACAAAACATAGATTTTATATAGGCCTATCATTTATATTTTTGTATAATATGTCTCAATGCTGAATTAGCTGCACGATTTCACACCGTAACACTGATGTACAAACCGAGCTCAATCAATGGAGTTAGTATGATATATGGAACACGCGGGCTTACACTAACACTCAAACACTAACACTAACACGAACCATAAATTAACCCAACTGGATAGGAAATTAATGTGTGTGTGTGTGTGTGTGTGTGTGTGTGTAGATCGTACGACGGATGAATCTTGGCAAAGTCGTGTAGTGTACTGTGGCCTTATAAATCCATTCTCTATAAAGTAGTACATTGCATGTACCAGGTATTAGTGATGAGAAACACGAAGGCCCGCTGTGAATGAGAAGTGGCACTCCTTGTGCACACGCTACTGTGACGTCATGACAGTTGGAAACACAGCAGAACTTGCAACAACCGCAACAAATAAGATGTCTGTCGCATCAAATAATTCATTTCGTAATGAATTACCAGTTCCTAGATTGAATTCGCTTCGAAAAGAGAAGATCGTATTGCTTCACTGCCCTTACAGCCTTAGAATAGGTAGATCACGTGACAAAAACGACAGGAATGAGGAAAATGTTGATTGAGGCTGATTAACGCTTTAACGAGCGAAGAGATTTCACTTCGTAAGCTCACTATGGAAGAGGGAAATTGTTTGTTTTTCGTCGCGTTGTATCCTCTGAATATGTAATCCATGATTCAACATCTTCGGAATTTTATTGGCTGTGAGTAAGTAGATAAAGATTCATTGAATACCTATACAAAAGGTCAAATGACGCACAAGATGGGGTATGCCTCAAACATGTCAGAATGGTTAAAGGGTCTTACTGAGTAAAGCTTTGTAAAGATATCTGTGTAGAACGTTGTTCAGCTTTGAAGTCGATAATGAGAATGGTGACGGGTTTGAACGGAGAATTCAGTTTTATTACTTTTATGAACTTAAATATCAATTTTCTTTCGTATAATGCTTTCTTGTAAACCTAAAGCTGTTTTTTTTTGTGTCTTTGTATTTTTGTTTTTGTTTTTAGAATCAGCGGTAAAGAGATGGTGTTGGAATGTCATTCCCCGTCAAAAGTTATCATAATCTAGTACATGTGAAGATAAACCCACATAGTATTTTGTTCTTCAAAGCATAAATTGCACACTCTTATTTCTGCGGCGTCAAAAATAACTCGGAAAGTGTGAAATGTGACTCGGAAATGGCGCCAGTTTGGAGTCAACTCCTTCCGAGTGAAAGCTACTCGGACTTCCGAGTCAAATGATTTCACTCGGATTCCGAGTCATTTCTGTGGCGTCAAATGAACTCGGAAAGTGTCAAATTTGACTCGGAAATGGGGTCAGTTAGGTGCAATCTATTCCAGCAAAATGACACGGATCTCCGAATCAAAAGATCACAATTTCACTCTGATACGGTGTCGTTCCCCGCATTGTAAGCAACCCATTTTGGTGTAGTAATGACTCGGATTTGGTGTACACTTTTCTAGAGGAATGCGGAATGGAGGAATACATAGGAGTTTTCAATGGTGAGTACCCACCTCATTCATAACACTTATATAAATAATTGCCTGAAACATGGTCTAAACAGTCAGTTTTATTTAGGGCAAAATGAACTTTCGACACGGACACATTGACTGGTAATGGCGTAGCCGTAGGCGGCCGTACGGTAGCTCGAATTAGCAATCAAGATCGTGTATGTATTCTATGCATGCACAGTGGAGGTGTAGCTATTTAAGTTCACATCTATTGTAGATTGGTTCTAACGTATAGCATATAGCCCAGGGCTACGTACAAAAGGTACGAGCTACCGTATGGCCGCCTAAGGCTACGCCATTACCTGTCAATGTGTCCGTGTCGAAAGTTCATTTTGCCCTAAATAAAACTGTTTAGACCATGTTTCAGGCAATTATATATATGAGTGTTGTGAATGAGGTGGGTACTCACCGATGAAAACTCCTATGTATTCTTCCATTCCGCATTCCTCTAGAAACGTGCACACAAAATTGTTCATCTTGAAGACAAAAAGTTGCAAGTCATCTCGCGGCCGCGGCGGATCGTTGAGAAATGACGTTTTTTTTTTTTCTCGGGGATACTAGGTCACATAGGACACATGACATGTTTTGTCCAATTGTAGCGCGCGTATGTCATGTACACCGTGCTGGGTATTTCTGATGTGACTCTGCGCAGGTGTAAAAAGTCCGATAACCAAAACGATAACTCGGATTTGAGCCAGAAGTACACGGTTGGTGTTAAATTTACACGGATCGGAGTGAAAATTGTTTGACTCGGATTCAGAGTTGAAATTTCGACTCGGCAGAAATAAAAGTGCGGTTCAAGTACAAGATGAATGTACTCGTCCTATTAATTTCGTTAATATCTAGAAGAGGGAGTGATGTCTAGTTGGGTGATAATGCTCCCTCTTACATGACTGTTTTTAAATCGGTAAAAGTTTGATCAAAACCCAAACTTTTTTGTTTACTAAGCGGCCTCTCGCTTTGATCCGGCAGTTCGAGAGAACGTATGGGGGAGAGTGTATACTCTTCGTGCAACTCTCGTTTGTAATAGAGGGCTCTGTCTCTAACGCTCTACGAGCGCCAGCTACGTCGGCTAGCGAGAGAACGTTCTTCCCACAGTAAAATATGAAACTTGTAGATCCTTAGCAGGCGGAAGTCTCATTGAAAAGGTTATTTTCGACTGATTGTACAAAAAAAATCCTTTACACAGACGCATAATGTTATGCTGCTTTATCACACTTAACTATTTCTGACATGCCTTGCGTTTACCGATTCGATAACTCCTCTATATAACTCTATTTCAGCTACACAACTCATGTTTATATATCAGGTAATCAACACAGCCCGAGCAAGAATGTGCAATGTTTACAATGTAATAACACACAAAACGTGTCGTATATGTTATGCTTTTGATTGAAATTGCTTAGATCCTATCCCTGCTACCTGGAAATTCGAAAAAGAAAACACTCGCTTTCCTTTGTTTCAGTAAAATGCAGAAGGCAAACTGAGTGGCCAATTAAAAGAGATCAATTTTGAATCACTCACTTTGCTCGCTTTGCAAAGGATTTTCTTGGGAGACAGATACCTGTTATTTCTTGGAAGAGGTTTATCTGGTTGGTTATTTTTTAATTAAGGCGAAATTTCGTTTGTACACAACCAAAGAAAATTATTTACCTTGCGTGAGCTTTCGCCTACTGTCTGTAGGCTTCATCAGACTGGCGTTGACTCGCCGTAGACTGTAAGACTGCATACACCCCATCTACGGCGAGTCAACGCCAGTCTGATAAAGAACATTTGAACCGAAAATTACCTAAACCTCGGTATAATATTCTGTGTTTTCTCTGATGGGATGCATCAATAGAAATGATTCAAAGAATGATCTAATGGTGAAATGTCTTCTATACTTTCCTTTACCTTTACAATATCAGAAATGTTTATCATAGAGGGAGGTCGAAACTCTTTCCAGATTGATTTTTTTTTTATGATATGGGGAAAAAATCCCTGTGCAACTACAGTTTGCATTTTTGTTCTTGAGGCCATCGATATGCCAGCATTTAATTTTTGTTAGGTTAAGCTTACCTCAAAGAACTTGATATGCAATAACCATACGTTAAGATCTATGACTGAATTAACACATTAAGTGGAGGAATGTATGTATATGAAATAATGAATGAATGAACGAATGTCAAACAAACGGATTAAGGAAGAATGGAATGTAAAACCATGGATCATTACACTTTTGTGATGCGCACTTTTATCACTTCTTCATACGAATATACATACACTTAGTAACCACCTGATATTTAAGTCGTGTAGGTTAAGGGACTGCACGATGAAGAAATCATAAATACTTTGTTACGAAATTTGTTAATATAAATTCAGTAGAACAATGTGGTTGTGGTTACTTCATGCTAATTTATAGATGTAACAAGCTATGCATTCTAAAAGAGTATTTTAAGGTTCTTTTAAGTCAGTCATCTGTATTGATGATTATTTGCCAATTACTGACTTTTGTAAAGATTTAGATAAATTGATAAGAAAAAAATGATGATAAGTGTAGCGATAATTTCAAGAGTTAGTACAAAGTTGTGTTACAGAGGTTTGGTACCATCATTTAGAATTGTGTGTGTATACGTGTGTATACAGGTGGGCCATATGACACATTTTAGACAATTAACTTTAATCATTTATTATATGTGATCCGTTATGGGGCTGAAAATGGTTTTGGTGTGTGATTTGAATTATTCTAATCAAACTCTGAAGAGTTCAAAGGGATAGCTTAACTCTGTATAAAAATGAATAAAGAATAGAGGAAATTTTACAGGAATTCGATAACCATGTCTATAATAATTCCACACAAATTATACAAGCTACCTTGCCTCAATATTAGTGAGTCATTCACCAACTCATTCACTAATAAGTGACTCATTTTTCACATTCCTCTTTTTTTTTGTAACTTCGGTAACGGGCTGACCCTATGTCAGAGAGAGGAGCTCAGCACCCTCCACCCCCCTAGCTGTCTTTTTTTCTCTGCTCTGTCCTCACCCTTTCCGTTATTCTTCTATCATTCCCCTCTTTCATGATGTCCCTGCCTACTAGGCTAATAATAATTTTACACCTAGGCCGATAAGTCACTAGAGGCCCCTGCCCCAGGAAAGGCCGAGACTTCACCGGCGTCGGCCGGTGGGTCCTCTACCTGCCTGGCCGACGGGAACGGCGTAACCCTGCATTTCTCTAGATGCAGGAGTAGGCAGATGACATCATATCCGGAACCCTGTCCCTTTTCCTTCCGATGTACATATATCACTTGTAAATATAAAAATAAATGTAACTGGTTTTTTTTTTTGAATAATTAGAATTAACTTAGGTTTTTATAATTAAATTTAAGGGTATTTTTGAATAATTATATTGTTTGGAGCAAATTGCTCACCCGGCAGAGAGCTCCACAATTCAAAAGAACAACAACAACATGTTAGTGAGTCGTTACTTGTAATGTCATTCATACACGTATGGATTCTGTGCATAAAAAGTTGGTAGTCGAAGCTTATAACTAAAGAGAAAGCGTCGTGTCTATGTTTTGCGGAGCACATACCGACACTCTCAACGTGAGTATGTACACACTGTGCCTGTAAAGTTTGTATTCCGGTACATCGCCTCTGAAGTTGTGATGCATTCGTGTTCAGTATAAGGTACAGTTGGTTGGATCGAGTGTTGCATGCCGATGAAATTAGGATGTCAACCGGTGGTTATGCTCAAAAAGACAACACGTCCAGCAGCCTTTGCGAGCATTCTCGAGCATTCTCGAGTTTCGCTACAATATATATGTATATATATATATATATATATATATATATATATATATATATATATATACATATATGATGTATATAGATATATATATATACATATAGATAAATTGATAGATAGATATATGTATATGTATGTGTTTATGTATAGAAATACGTATATAAATGCATATGTTAATCATATACGCCTATGCACAAACTCAACACTAAAAACGACAAACAGGACAAACTTATTTCAATAGTAGATAATAGTTAGAATTTCTTCATGTTTATAATCTTATAGTGCAATATTACGTTTCATATTCACTTTTCTGCTCATTCCAGGGCGAAAGGTTTTAGAAACCAGCGTCCTAAAATTATGAGGTATACGTAATCATAATTGCACAAGGGGGGAGGGGGGACTCAGAACATGTCAAACATGTAGCTTCCCCAGAGAAAAATTTGGCAATGTATCTGCAATATATTCCTTACCAGTTCAAAGGTTGAACTCTTTATAGTGCCAGCACTATGAATACGATTCTGTCCATGTTACCCTTTTTTATGGAAAGGGTTCAAGAATGTAGCAAATCAAAAGTACT
Source organism: Diadema antillarum (assembly GCF_040938485.1). Classification (NCBI taxonomy): domain Eukaryota; kingdom Metazoa; phylum Echinodermata; class Echinoidea; order Diadematoida; family Diadematidae; genus Diadema; species Diadema antillarum. The sequence goes on along the minus strand of NW_027271042.1, from coordinate 1,075,585 downwards.
GAAATGAGTTAAGTGTTAGCAAACGATTTGTATGGGGTCATCCTACGAGACCGACACCCACGAGTCATACAGCCACGTGTTCGACATTGAAAGACAAGTCCATGAGTCCTACAGCCCACGAGTCATACAACCCATGAGTTCGACGCTAGGCAAATAAGGTCCATGTGAGTTTGACACTATAGGTACAAACAGCCCACCAATTCGACATTATGACACAGGTAGGTCTCATGGGCCATTCTATTTGCTTAGTGTCAAACACATGGGCTGTCTGAGGTGTCGGTGTCATAACGTGCATCCATTTTGATAAACAATGATTAGGCCTATATCTATCTCTTCACCTAATTCCGCATAAAACAAAACGGGATAAAGAGGTTATGTAATGATACACTTGTTACTGGACATACGCGTCTGCGATATGCTTGAACAAGGTATCACAATGCATATTTTGCCTAACGAGTACCTTAATGTAGGGCTTACAATGTATCCTCAGGCTTTTATCGTGTTGGAGGACCTGCTCCAGTATCGGCCGCACATTTAGGACGGAGAATATAAGATGTAATATCCAGATATCGTTGTTCGTCGCAGGTGCTCCAGTAAAATCTAATTTTCCAAGCCATTAATCACACGATATTGATGTGTTAAAGTTCAGGTGCATATTTACTCTCATAATGTGGATTATCATTCAACTTGTATTTACGTACCTTTAGGGGTGCAGTATGGGTTTGCCTGTTGTCGTTTACTTTAAAGGCATAATTTATCATTTGCAGATGAAACAAAAACCCAGCATTAGTGCTTTATGATAGTTCTAAAATGTGAGCTTGGTATAGAAACATCCACTGTAAAAATTTGAATCCATACACTCGATGTTAAGTATTATTAAATACACAAAATGTGAACAATGATTATGATAAAAATGTTTTCAGACTAAACCATCTACAGTTATGGTTTAATGAGAAAAATACTGATATCTCTTTATATTCTAGGCTTTATTGCGAAAATTTTATATGGTAGGATGTTTTGTGATACAACAGATCTACACATATACATCAAATGTGATATCTTGAACATTTATTAAAATCACTGTTCCCAAAGGTAAACAGGACCTTTAAGTGTTAGACTCAACAGTTGTATTGTTAATTTGTTGTTTTTTCATCTACATTTTTCAAGTCATTCCTGGTCTTCTCGAGAGTTGCCTTTAGTGTTACCCCTTTGAAGGCGAATCCCGAGAATACACGGAACTAGCAAAAAGCAGATACAAATTAAAGCAAACTTCAGCAAAAGTCCGTTTTCACTGATATGGGATTCATTGAATGATCACTTCTAATCTAAAGTCATTAGTGCTCTTTATAAAGGGACCAACCGATCTGTCCCTCGAAAAGGACATGGGGGGGGGGGGGTGGTCACGTGTACAACTCCTGCCCGTTAAAGTGCAAGTGACTCCATGTTTAAATTGCCTTTGTTAAAGTAGTTCAGTCAATAAAGGCTTCATCCATTTCGGACCTAAAAACAATAGATACATATAGTTTATACATGTATATCATCACGAAACAGTAATATACAATCACAATATGTACATTATTATCGACCAATTAAGCATGATTTGAATGACATTTCTCGGTACAAAGCAGTAAGTGTTTTGGGATGATGACATTATCCACTCACTTATGTGAAGATGTGATCGCGAACAAAACCATTTGCTACTCCTTGAAAACATGTCAAACTGTGTAATGCCTTAGAGCCTACGGACAACATTGAACGACACTTACTGTTTCCAAGACAATTTTAATATTATTAGTTATAATGAACCAGATATGTACATACATTGAAAGTGGTTATGGGTTATGATAAACTTAAAGTGGACGATTAAAAAAATAGGATAAAATAAGTCCTGCATATCGTGGACACCTGTCCACGTTGCAGCAAAAGCAGAAACTTTTCAGGTGATCACAATGACAATTATCAGTTGTCGCTCGATAGGATAATTTAGACAGGTTTTGAGCTGTACTCTTTAGTTCTCAGGATGCAGGCAAAATTTCAACACATATAAACTCCCTCATCGTCGAAGACGTACGAATCACCTTCTCCTTTCGTTGCGTCATATCAAAAAAAGCAAGACATTCAAACCACAGTGCCGGTGTAGCGGCAGATAGCGTTCCGCGGCGTTTTTTGCTCTAAAACAGTATCCGCCGGCGGTTATCGTTTCAATCCGCGATTATCGTTCCGACGTGGGCTAAAATCTGCCGCGATAAGTTACGGCAGATATACTGTACAGCGGCGGATTTTGTATATACATGTACTGACTACTACGTTAGCGTTGCTTATTTTCCTGCCGCGTGCACCGTGGTCTTCGTCATCCAATGACTGTCAGAATATTCCCGCGCTGCGGATTAGGTTCCAAGTGGCCTGCCTACCAATAGTTGCGCGAGCTTTACGGCAGCCATTTTAGTAAGCAAAATGCTGCATGAAACCTCACGCGATGGAGTGAATTCTGCCTCCCTTTGAATACGCAACAGGGACATATAAAAATTTATCTGCCTCTCTTTGAATACGCTACAGCTAAAAGCTATATAAAAGAAGTACACTTGTCTTCATAAAAGCGTTCTTATCCCATTTGTATTTTTCTCTCTCCCTACAGATTTCATCAAAATTTGGTACAAGGCACCCATGTTGCTTTAGGTTTCAATAAATCTGAGACTTGCTCTTCAGCCATGTGCTTTGTATGTGAAATTGTCCCAAAGTTATTTCAATCGAGATATCTAATGCACAATTGTGGACAACCCCCAAATTACTATTTTTCAATAATATTTGAAGAAATTTGAAAGCTTTAGGTGACTTTGATATAAACTCTCCTTGGTATTTGACATAGAGTTTGCCGCTCACATTTTTCACTGCCCAAAAATCTCTAAAAGAGATCCTGACTACAACATAAATAACATAATTATCTTTTCTCATGCATGGCCGTTTCCTATCTTTTATTTTATGCTAATGTTCAGTTAGCTGATACATAGACCTATTGCTGAAATATACTCCCATACTTAGTATGTAAAACTTGAATTCTTCACTTTACAAGTGACTTTCTAAATCAACATTTTGTGACTACTTTCTTTTAGGATAACCGTAAGAAGAGCAGAGAAAAAAATCTGGGACAGCCATCAGTGTCCAATCCAGACCTTTTATTCAGAATCTGTCTTTTCTTTTTCTAAATTAAACTTCTGTTTTGATGTCCAAATTAAATTTTTTGAAAATCTTATACACACTGAACGATTTCATGTTCATTTAATAGACAAATTTAAAAAAAAAGGTTTATGTTTCCAGTTTTTTATCAGTCAATACAAACAGATGGGCAATGGGATTTTTTTACCCTGATCCTGAAGAACTGATTATGATAAATTGAAATCCACTACTCATTCAGATTTGTGCAAGTCAAAGATGATTTAGAACTCACAATCTTTTAAACAGTAAATATATACATATATGTATGCCATACCCGAGTTGCATTGCTTCCGATCACGTGCCCTGGTATATCAAGAGGCCACGTACGCATGCACGGATCCCGCCTTTTTTTTTCGTAGGCAGGCGAGGATTATCTTATGAATATTTATTACTCAGACGGGGGGGGGGGGGGGGGGGGTAAAGTCTCGAATATGTAGCAGAGTGAATGGGGATTATCAGTTTATAGTGCAACTAGACATGTAGATGTTCAATACATTGTGCACGTGAATAATTTTGCTATTTGATATTTTCTTTGGCTCTTGTATCATAAATCAATGAAGGCGTAAAACATATGTATTTTTGTGTTCATGGCATACAGTCTATAATAATCATGTGCATTTTGTGTTCAGCAAAATAAAGGTACATCAAGCAGAGATCGCAGATTGTGAGTTTGGAAGTTGATAATGTAGTATAGCAGCTAGGATCATGGAATGAGATGCTTTCCACCTCCATGGGGGGAAAGCGTGGATACAAATATACAGATGATCTTTATTTATTTTTTTAATAGGATATGCTATTGTGAACCATAGTCCACAAGGTGTGACTCTAAGTATCAGTAACATGCATACAAATGCTGAGCACTATACATGACAACCTCATGGCCTATACTAAGCAATATAAAGGTTCACAGCATGCAGTTTGTTGAGAGGGATGCTAGTAATAAAAAGAAAATATAATGGGACCTAACAAATAATGTGCTATACAATCTGGAAACAATCAAGGAATCCGGGGCATTTATCAAGACATTGATGTGAAAAGCCTACCAACTTAACTAACACAGAACTTCAACTATAAGTATCGGGTACAATCACCAATTATCAAGGGTTCGAAGCACACAGCTTATTGAGAGGAATAACAATCATAAAAAGAAAAAAATAATGGGGCTCGATAAACAATATGCTATTAAATATGGAAGAAAACATTAGGTAGCCAATGTGAAAAGACTGCTCAACCACTACGACAGAACCGCAACTATTGGGTACGGACGATCACTATACTATAGGCAATATTGTTGAGTGCATATTGTATAGGCCCATCTCTCTCACTGGTGCTTAATCACAATAATTTCATTTCATTTCATTTCATTCTATTTATTCCCATCATTCAAGGATAAAAACACATAACTTACAAATCAAAACAACGTGGACACAAAGTATTGATACATAAAATGCACTATACAAATCAGCACAAAATTCACAATACATGTAATGATGAAAAATGAAATGTACATAAGAAAGCTTTTATATGGCTTGTAAGACAAATCTGAAACGAAAAAAAAAAATGCCATAGTCAAAATACATATATATAACATAAAATTTAAAACCAATGCTTTCACACAGAACATCAGTATGAACTCAGAAGATACTTTTTAAACTTTTTTTTTTCAAATAAATATTATTGAATTGTATTGTAGAATAAAAATATAATTCACATTCAAATCATACCACAATACAGGTCCAGTATACCGTAGTGAATGTTTAGACTTATCGTTTTAGTGCAGGGTAGGGCCTACTTAATGCGCCAATGCCACATGACTAATGTGCTCAAGGCGAACTGGGAAAAAATGAGTGATGAAGAGCCAAAATCATTACGTGCACATTGGAAGTGAGTCCAGTTGTTAATCCTCAATTGTACTATGACGTGTTGTAAGATATGTAAGATGTTATTAAATTCTGCCGACGCCCGATTGGGAGTATGACAGTCTCAACAAAAACATATTTACAATAATGAATAAGTGTATATTCATGAGCATATTTTCAGTGATGAATATCTCCTAAAAAATGAAGATATATACAATAATGAACACAAATGTTTGCATTGCGAATTCATTAATTAAAATATCCCTGGAGCTAGTGTTTAGCAAAATTACATTGTAAAACGCACTGGTTGTTTAACCATCACCCTGCCGCTCACCAGTAGTTACATTCACTGTGATAACTGTTGTATTATTATCATTTAAAAAAAGAAAACTCTCATCAATTAACGATTTAGAGAATACAACATCTACATTGTAGTGAATTTTACTTTTGTTTATGTCACCTGTTATCGCCACGCAAAACAATCTACCCATTTGGTAAGCCCCGGCACAAGGTTAGATGAAATATTGTTTTGGTATGTAGGCCTACAGCGACTGTGTTTCTCTAGTAAAGAAAGAGCACACAAATGAATTAAATGGAACTCATCTCTTACAATCTAGGCCCTTCATTTATCATCATTCACTAAACTCCAGAAATCGATTGTTAGTGAAGGGTAACATATTAGACGTGCATCTGAATTTTACACAATGTAGTTGCATCGATCAGTATCACTTAAAAACTGGAATTACGTCTCAAAAGCCAAGTCTTTTTAATCATCTTATAATTCGAACAAAGACGATTTGAACATGTTGCTGCATGCCAATCTTGTTCTGTATTGTATCCTTTAAAAGAAACTTCAAAGCATGCTTTCCGTAGTATCTTCAATGTAACTCATCCATCTTGACGTGAACTACATAATTGAATCTTTGTCCATATTAAAAGCAAAACCATGATAAATCAATAAAACGTGTTGCCCTCCTGACCTCTCACAATTCTGAGCCAAAATCCTGTCATTTTACAGCTATAACATGACTTAAGAGCGGAGCGCCCAGTTTCTCCACACTCCATTGTATCTGGAGTACATTTATAATTCTCTAACGTTAAACCTTTCACTGAAAATTTTCGAATTGAGCAGTATCTTCATAGCCTTATACTTCACAACCATATATCAGTATTTATAAAATCATCCGATCAAATACTAGAAGCTCCATCGCTCTACAAAGGAGGTACAATAATCATTTGCCCAAACCGCGGAAGAGAACCTCTCCTCTTCTTACTTCCAGAATACAGACCGTGGTTGGTGCAGACAGCTACAGTGCACAGATGAGTTGTACACGCGTACACACACGAGCACACATACACACACAAACACACACACACACACACACACACACACACAAGATTCCGAAGAAGAAACCACAGCGAGAAGTAACGATATAAACCGATACCTGCGCTTCAGAACAGTATCCGCCAGTGTTAGGACACGATCTGCCGGCGGATACTGTTTTAGAGCAAAAAACGCCGCGGAACGCTATCTGCCGCTACACCGGCGCCTCCACCGGCCCCCATGTATGCTCCTGCACATGCACCCGTGGTATTCCGAAAGTAAATGTTGATATTTTTTTCCGGCTGTTGTCACTCTCCGAGGATTTGCTTCATATGTCAACTCCTGCAACTCCATCAAACATATTCCGACATAGAATATACAATCCATATTACTCATTAATTGTGATATTCCTGTATTGCGCATTTCATGATGAAACTATATATTTTCAGTTATACATGTATCATAACTTGAATATTTTTTTTTCTTGGTACAAACATTACAGATACCAACAAATGAAATGGAATGTGAAATGATAAGAGTTTCAGTCTTGCGTACATAACGAAACGCTAACTGCATGTCAAAGAATCAGATATTACTATCCTGATGGTTTACCAAAGGTTAACAGTTCGGTCTACCAAACTTACGAGAAGAAACGACCATAGCATTTCGACATGAGGATATGGAAAAGAATATAGGCCTTCACAATGTTCCTGATTTGAGCACGATATGCTCTTGAAAGTTGACCAGCAGCTGTAACCGGTGCAACTGATTGACAAATCGCCCTACATCGACGTAAATAAGCACTGAATTGATCAGTGTTTAAGTAGTAGCCATCATAAAAAAAATAAATAAAAATCATGGGCGCACATAATCGAGCAGGATTCGAACCTACGACTTCGCGACCTCCTGAGCTGTAACCGGTTTTGTCTTGTTTTGTTTTATTTTGTTTTGTTTTTTTTTTTGGGGGGGGGATTATAGGACTTTCGTAGAATCATCTTAGAGAAGCATGGTTACACATACTGAGGCAGCGTAAGTTTTCGAACTAGCAGAATGAGATTAAATGTTGCCCATATTGCCCGTGTTTAGCTGTATTGATTTCTGTTTATGGGTTGCAGTGTCCACAATGGTGTACAGGTACGGATTAATTGATGAGTTAATTGGTAGGACAAAGACCACTAGCCAGGCGTAGACGTCCGAGCTGAGTGTGACAAGGTCACTCTGGACTAGTACTCCTAGAATGATGATAGGCATCCAGCAAAAGAAGTCCGTACCGACCAACAGTGACATCTTAGCAGCCATCTTGATTTCAGCTCCTTCACTGTCTTTGCGTCCCGCCTTGTTCCTGGTAAACCGCACCCAGATAAAGATGATGATGTAAGCGATGAGTACGACCGACAAACAAAAGGAGTTGACTCCAAGGAACAGGACAATGGAAAACTGCCAAGTTGACTCCGATGCCGTCGCAACGGTGGCATACCGCACAACACCGATCTGATTGAATAAGCGTTCGTCAACAACGCTATTGAGGTGAGAATTCTTGCGAATCAATGGCAGGCCCACACAGACGTCACTCAGGCTGTAAGTGTCAGGGTTGAGATGATTTAGAACAGCAGCACAGGTACTGAGAAGAAGTGCTAGTCCCCAGGTCACTCCTACGACCACACGAGCTGATTTTACACTAAGGCGATGTTCACTGAACGGAAAGAGGACGGAAATGACTCGATCGAGGCTGATGATGGTAATCAAGAAAACCGACGTCTCGCTGCTGAGTACAGAGATGAAGCCCGCCGCCTGACAAATACTGCTGGTTCGCCACTCTTCGGCCCGCCCCTCCCAGAAGTAGGAATCCGAAATAACGATGTCCATAATTGCTAGGATCAGGAGATAGATTCCAATTAGGAAGTCAGAGATCGCAAGATTCAAAATTAGGACGGACTGGACTTTTGCCGTGTTATGTGAAAACTTAGCTCGAAGTCTCTGAACAATTACGCAAGAGTTTCCGATAAGTGCGCTGATCCCAAGAATCCAAATGAAAATCTCGATAGGAAGATTCTGTAGGAAAGTCATTCGACAGGTGAAGAGGGGGTGAGCTGGTTCCCCCAACGTACACACAGAGTCTCCTGGAGATATGCAACATATGCGTGGGTCGTAGACGTTTCTGAAAAAAAAAATAGAATATACAATCAATAACGTTAACAAGCATAAAAAAATAATCATCTCAACCAATCAGACGTTGACTTCAATAGAGATGTGCTGACGAGGGTTAATCTAAACTATGTTGATGTTGTAAATAGTGTGAAAAATCAAACTATAAACTTATCATTATAGTTAGAAGTGCTTTAATCTGCATTGTGTCTTTGAGGGGTTTTTGTAGGGTTTGTTGTGTTAGATTTAATTTCTCTATTCCTCCGTTATACGTGAGTGCAGGTAGGTGTCAGGGTGTGTGGTTCAGATGAAGTCAATTCTACTATTGACTATATTGCATATATGCAAGTGTGACATGTGCAAGATAGTTTTAATTCTGAATGTAAATATCTTTGGTATAATTTTCGCCCTTGTATGGGTATGACAGTATCAAGTATATGTATGAGATATTGAGACATAAAATTTACAATCATGGACGTAAATGTGTCAAATCAAATTACATTTATATTCTTAGGAATAGCCCATAACAGACGAAATTTATAGCAGAACACAGAATCTGATGTTCGCTGGATTATTTCGACAAGAAGTAATTATTCAAACGTGCCACAAGAGACAAAAAGTTCAGGATATGATGGAATTACAAATTTTCTTTTAAAAAATGTTTTAAACGAAATCATTTCTCCTCTTACATACATTTTCAATCAATCCTTATTTAATGGCAAAGTCCCCAATAAGATGAAGGTCGCAAAAGTTGTCCCTATCTTTAAAGGAGAAGTCCGGACGATTTTGAATAAAATTAACCAAAATCTACATAAATAAACGACCATTATGACTAAGTTTCATTGAAAAAGACCCTCCCAACTCGCCACAATCGATTTTTTAGCATCACTAATTTTGAGTCGTAACCGTTCGATTTCTGTACGCCGGCGAGAAAGATCACGTGACAGCGTGACGTTTCATCCTCACATTGCTTTTTGCTTGGAGCGTCAGCTGGCTCGGGGGAGCCCTGCTTGAGCAATGGTGATACGGGCCAAGCAAGCGGTAGTAGCGTACCGCTCAACAGTCTCTGACCACACAGCGGATGCACGCGGCATGATCTATTGCTTCATTAAAAAAATGCCGATGTGTCAAGTGTTAGGGTGTTTTCAATACTTCAACTTTACTAGTAAGTCTTCAAATTGAAGAAATATTTCGATTTTAAATTGATATCTATCCACGATACTACCTTTACATGATCCTGAATGCTACAACACGCAGCCCGATTACGCTGTGTGTATTGGGCTGCTGGTCGTAGTTACCGGCGCGGCGCGGCGGCGGTACCAAGCTGGCGCTGGCGTTTCTTCCTCGGTTCAAGTTACATGTATACTGTCGTATTTTATCACCGTCAGACACACTTTTCAACAGTCTCGGACAACAAAAGAGGCAATAATTCTGACATTGACAGACTGATTTCAGATTGTTCACACTCAGAAGTCGAAAAAACGATCGCGGATTGTGATAGCACTTGGCAGCAGCAGACGTAAATGTATGCCTGCACAGCCCGACAACAGCTAATGCATTGTAAGTGATGGGGTGGACACTAATAAGTACGGCAGTATTATAATACATACATATTTCAATTTAAACGAAAATGTTATAGGATTGCAACTATTTTACATTAATCTTTGAAGATTTTATATAGATATATAACGAAGATTATTTGAATAAAGGAATACAGCGTTTGGCAACAGCACTCCTAAATCGGTGTACGGTCTCCTGCAGTAGCGCCGACAAGGCACACCTATGCAGGCATGCAGATACCGCCCGCAGTCAGCAGTGCAATGGGAGATCGATGCGTAGGTGGGCTTCGCTCGCGGTGCTCTCAGCTGAGGAAACTGCGCCCGATACGTCACGCGCAATGCATCCTGGGACAGATAGTACGAAGGGCAGCTCGCGACGGATTCGAACATGAAGAATTACCTTATCTAAAAAAAAAATCATAGTAAATGTATCTGATGGTCTTTTCTCGTCGGGAAAAGGGTAATAGGTTCATAAAATATTGTTCTTTACACACGAAACGGCTGATAATCGTCCGGACTTCCCCTTTAAGAAGGGACAGAAAGATTTGGTGAATAATTACCGACTAATTTCTTTGTTGACTTCAATCTCTAAAATTCTTGAAAGGGTGGTTTACACACGATTATTAAAATTTCCCACAAATCATAACATTCTGTCGGATTCTCAGTTTGGTTTTAGAAAACATTACAAGACAACCCATGCTTTACTTCCTTTTATAGACAAGGTAGCTCATGCTGTAGATAGTTTTGAACATACAATGGGAGTTTTTCTTGATTTTTCTAAAGCTTTCGACACGATAGATCATGAAATCTTGTTTTATAAATTGTGTCACTACGGAACCCGCGGTACCCCCTTAGAATGGTTTAAGAGTTATTTAACAGAAAGAAAGCAATTTGTTAATATCAATAGCCATGATTCGCAATTAAAGCCTATTTCATGTGGAGTCCCGCAGGGCTCCCTATTGGGCCCACTTTTATTTATCGTATACATAAACGATCTTCCAAAATCATCGCAAATTTCGTCATTCATTTGTTTCGCCGATGACACAAGCTTGTTTTTTTCACATCGAGACCCTAATGCATTAATAAATATGATGAATACTGAGCTCAGGTCCGTGCAATCCTGGATTTATGCGTACAAATTATCCTTGAACATAGAAAAAACTCATTATATGGTATTTAGTAATTATTTGAATGTTGTTCCATATGATATCAAAATATATGATTTATGTTTAAAGCAGGTTAATAACACAAACTCTTTAGGGCTTTGGATTGACCAAGAATTATCCTGGAAAACTCCTGTTAATTTTGTAAGTAAAATTTTGTCTAGAAATATTGGGATTTTGAATAAGCTCAAACATTTCTTTCCTGTTCATATTTTGCAGAGTATATATGAAGAGTTTGTTCGCAAAAACCGATAAGTCCATATTTGCCAAATGGAGATATTTGCGATTAAAGGTCAAGAAAAATAAAGAAAATAATAAGAAAATCTTTGCTTCTTTTGACCATAACTTCAAAAATGTACCTTTACATGTAGTGACCAATATATCATTTAAAAGGTATTATTTTGTACTTGATGACAGAGCCCGTACTTCAAAATCTTCAAAAATGGACTTATCGGTTTTTGCGAACAAACTCTTCATATTCTTGTTTAATATCTCCACACTTCAATTATGGAATTTTGCGTGGGGAATTGCAATTCACTCATTACTAGATTCCCTTCTCCGTATTCAAAAGCGTGCAATAAGAATCATAAACCACGCCGGATATTTTGCCCATACCAATTGTTTTTTCCATCAAAACAGAATTCTGAAAATTTCAGACTTATTTTATTACAATCTCGGAATTTTCATGTATAAACTAACAACTAATGAATTACCATCTGTTTTTATCCACATGTTCAAAAGGAATAGTTCTATCCACTGTTATCCCACTCGCCAGAGTGACGCCTATCACCTTCTCCGTACTCGCACTATTTTTGCAAAGAAGACAACTATATTTACTGGACCCAGATATTGGAATGATCTCCCTCTAGATATCACTTCTTCCTTATCTTTATTCACCTTCAAACGCAAATTAAAACAGTTATTACTTAGTGGATACACACTACCAAGCTTTTAGCAACCTTTTTATGCTCCCAGTCTTTTGTCCTTGTCCGCAGCACTAAGTTATTCAAGTGATTTCATGGTACCGATACATCTTTGATAATATAGCATTTTTGTTATTCAAACACTGCGAGATTTGTATGCAGTCTGGTTTGTGCGATATCTCTGTGGTTCATTAGTTTATTACTCATCGATTTTTTGTACTGGTGTAATTTTAGTTGATCAAGACAAACATATCCGTTCTCCGTGTAAAATTATATGCCTATGAACTCGGGAACCTACAGTTTTACAAGCTTTAAAGCTTTTATGTAGGCCCCATCATATTTCTGATACTTACTAGTGACATTTTCATACGATATGACCATGTACATTTGTGTCAAGTATATTTTCTTTTTCTTTTTCTTCTACAATCAAGAGACATGATTGTATATATTTTCTACTCTTGTTTTGTTGTCAATAATTTTGTAATGTCATCATTGAGAAAATGGAAATATGAAATAGATTTGAACTGGACTGAACAAATGGTAAGCTGTTTTACTGTCAGTAGATCGGGTAATTTCCTATACAATGCATTGTTATTAATGATAATCATACAATAGCCCATTCTTTTTCAGCTAACTCAAAGTTTGATAGATTTTTTGATTTGTGAGTTTGGTCAGTGTAACGGCAAAATGTAAAGCATGCAGAATGCTAGGTTAACCTTGTCGGGAAATGATCTCTGCAGAACACAATGAGAACCGACCTTTCATATTTCTAGCTGATACACTAACGCATTAGTTTAATTGGATATTTTGTTCAACTCTTCTTGAGCGAATTACGGATAAATGAATCTATGAGTGTAATCATTGCAACGTTAAGAGTGCTGGATTTTACGTAAACCTTGGCAGGAAAAGAAATTGTCTTTACAACAAAAACCGATAACCGACTTTATGACTTCATAACCTAATCAATGCTGATGAAAACTTTGTGTAAAAAGTTACCAACCCTTTCTGATCAAAAATGTTTCTTATTGACTCAAAAGTTATTCTCTTGTTCTGAGAGGACCTATGTTTTCCTTTTTTTTAATTGATTCGCTAAAACAAGATAACAAGTAAAACCAGTAAACATGTAAAACTACTAAACCAGTAAAACAGTTGAAATCCTTTATCATTGTTTCTTGTTGTAAACAGTTATTGCCATGCATAGTGACCAGTGTGGTGACCTAATAGGCCTTATTACCTCCGCCAAGGGAGGAGGTTATGTTTTCGTTACCGTTGGTTTGTTAGTTTGACCGTGCGCAAAATAACTCAAAAAGTAGTTGACGGATTGAGATGAAACTTGCAGGAAAGGTTGAAAATGACACAAGTACCAAACGATTAACTTTTGGAAGTGATCCGAGAATTTTTGGGGAATTTATGAAGGATTTTCGATATTTTAGCAGGTAGGGTCAATGAACTTGGAGTTCAGGCTGCGCGTATTTGAGGTTTGCCTGCGCGCACTAAAGTGCGTGCTCTAGTTTATGCTGGGGTGAGGCGCGCCGTGCAGATGAGGGTTTATGACGTAACAAAGGCTTCTATATTGGGAAATCTGGCAACTTTCAGCACACAATGCAGTACGTATGGGTGGAAATCACTGATATCTCTACGGAAGAACAAGATCAACGGTGAAAATGATTTGCATGCTTGGCGGAGGTCCGCGCTCTCAGAGTGCTCCTCTAGTCTAGAAATGTGTTGGAGACTGTAATGATGCATGCAGAAAATCATTGTTACTAGCTGTTTTGCTTCCTTCAACATTTCCGATCATAGGTTTACACCAAATGAGTTACAAGAGAGGATAAAGATAACTTAAATTATAGACGATTGAATTGAACATTGTACGTCATTTGATTGTTCGTATAGATAATCACACAAGTTATTTTAGGTGAACTTCATGAAATACTGATTACAGTGTGAAACAAAGTGAAAAGTCTTACATGGTGTCCAGGTTGACTAATCCGTCAAATATATCAGGATAGAGCAGAAGGGGAGACGGTGGGCGTGCCAAGATGTATCTTTGTTGAGAGAAAGATACCAGAAGGGATGAAAAATTTATTAGCATCTACAAATTTCTCGTTTCTCAGAAACATGCATGTGGAATGGATGATAATGCTGTTGCATACCTCAGTGTTCCACCATTCTACAACCTGCACAAGGTATCCAGGCTCCCCACAATTACCAGATATTACATGCCAGGAGAAGATGATGGTACTTCTCTTATCCAAAAGCAAACTGGAATTCACAGTTTCATCTTTACTCGTACCCAAGAAAGGTGCTGTTTGTGCTAGCCTCGTTTATACGTAGAGCGCTGTAATTGTAATAATTAATTCTATTGGTTTGGTTTGGTTTATTTTTGCATTTTCTTTCTCAACCTACAATAACAAATGAAAACAAAGTGAGACATAGTATGCGAAAAAAAAGGAGAGTAAACATACAAATCAATCACAATCCTTTATTTATAAGAAATGCCAATTTCATAACAACATCAGTCTGTAATAACATATGAATCAAAGCAACCTATTAAGGCATACTGTATTTTTATTATGAACAAAGAAGAAATCAATACAGAGGACCGTCATCATAAAGCAGAGCTTGACGTAGATGAGGCCCTATCTTTAAATATACGAATATAATATCATTACAACACCAATAAACCCACACATAAAACTCCTAATCTTAACGTTATGTACCAAACACATTTTGCTAAAAAAAAACAACAAGAACAAGGGAAAAGAAGAGAAAACCTTTAAACATTATAAATGTCTTACCAATAATTGATTCGTTATCAAGTACAACAACGCACTCAATGGTGGCGCTTACAGATTGATTAAATCAAAAGTAGAGATCTGGCGGGCGTATCATTTTAATGTGACGGAGTACGCTTACCATTGATTTGATATATACACCATCAATATTATCTAACATACATTTTCGTGTAACATAAATGTCTCTGAAACGTGTTTAAGGGCCTTCATAACTAAACAGAGTGAACAAAACGAAGAGAGAGAAAATATCACAATTCTGTTGAATACATTACCATGTTTATCATCGAGGGAAAATAATGCTTTGTCTAGTTTATAATATGATGAACATTGGGTATCTGTCTTATGATATTATTTTCTAACAAAAAATACTTACAAATTCTTCAACACTGTCAGGTTTTTGAAGGTACCGGGTGCTATGCGCATTAGTGGATTACCTTCAAACGAGCTGCAAAATTGACGAAGAAGAAATATTACTGAATGCATGTTTCAATCTACAAACAATAAAACTGTGCCAAGTAGATTTGGCCTGCTATTTTACATCGCATTTCATACATCATATCTGAAAACAATCTTACTTGATATTTTCTTTATCAATTCCTTGAAGGGATGAACACTCGTGTTGTTGTTTGTTGTTTATGACAAAAGAATAAGTAAATGGGGCCCTATTGAAAAATGAACACGCTATTATTGAAAAAATAAGCCCTCTATATTATATTAAAATATCGTAAAGCCCAATATATCCTTGTTTCTCTATGCTACTTCCACCAACTTGACAGATGCGATGATATAAAAGAAAATAGATGGATAAATAAATAAATGAATGAATAAATAAACATCACGTCCGAAATAATAACAGGGACAATAGCATAATATCAAATGATACACTTATCTATAGAATACACGGTTAAAGTCCAGAAGGTAATCCACTTACACAATGTACAGCTGGTTCTCTATACCCGTGAATAATGTCGCATTCACCTCCGTGATAAAGTTGTGGGTTAAAACTCTGAAAATTTAAATTGAAGAATCATTTCACTAACTGTCCTATTCTGTACTTTTTTTCAAATACATTTGATATGAATGGAAATCAAATCTTGGCTACACATATCAGTGTCATAATATGTCTCTTTCTCCATCTCTCCATCTCTCTCTCTCTCTCTCTCTCTCTCTCTCTTTCTCTCTCCTTCTCATTTTCTCATTCTGTCCGTCTCTCTCTCTCTCTCTCTGTCCAAGGTGAACTAGTTAATTCTAAGAACTAAGAAAATAATGCCACGTCAACTTCATTTCTATATTATCTATCTCCATTGCTGTCAAATATTACTTATAAAATACTGCTGAAATTATTGTATTTTTATATATTTTTGACATTACCCAAGACGCTTTCCCTATATCTTGGTACGTAAACCATAGAGACAATCACGCTTTCGCATTTTCATTCAGAAATTACATATCATAGTCACATAACTATCATGACTATGCCTATAATGGCTAGTCAAATTCTATAAAACTTGATATCATTAATGGAGGAGCCACATTACTTTTAACTGTCAAACTTGTGTATTTCATATGTTTTATAATAAAATACAAGAGGTATAGGATTTACGAAATATGTTTTCCAAGTTTCCCATAACAGGTTGGGTACATCTTCGTGTAGGTATAACACGATGTTCCTCTTGTCCCAACAACGTATACACGATTGGTTTCTCCGCGATACGGCACATCGGGTAATAATAATGTGTGCATGTAACAAATTCGACACCCCCGATTCTTACAGCCTACGAGTCTTACAGCCCATGAGTTCGACACTAATCAAACAAGGCCCAGAGGACCGACACATTCAATCCCATGATGTAATGTCGAACACGTTTTTTTTTTTTACCGTTTAATTTTACCCAGTGTCGGACTCCCTGCCCTTTGAATGCAGATCCCATGGGCCTTGTTTGCCTACTGTCGAACTCATGGGCTGTATGGATCATGGGCCTTTTTTTCGAATGTCGAACTCGTGGGCTGTTTGACTCGTGGGCTGTATGACTCATGGACATTTGTTTTTTTTTCAATGTCGAACACGCGGCGGTATGACTCGTGCGTGTTGGTCTCGTGGGATAACCCCGTAGTAATGACAGTGCCCTCTGGGAGAGGGCTGCTGATAGTGCGAAGACTAACTTGGGTTTATGAGTTCATAATGTTCATTTTGTCCTCTGTGTGTGAGTCCTCTGCTAGTGCGTGATTATGTCATCGCTTTATGTCTTTCCCGTGTTGTTGTTTTTTTTCCATTACGATTTATATACCTACAGGCGTTCTAGAGCTCGGCCTAAATCCTTGAAGACACCCGGTCTGAGGTTTGTCAGCTGATTGTAATGTAATTCGCTGTTGTGAAAAATAAAGACACGTTAGAAAACAAGGCATTTATTTCGAATAGGTGTAAAACATGTGATACGAGAAAATGTATCAACTTTCAGAACCGTTAATTTTTCTTTTGCTTAGGAATGCATCAACTGTATTGTCAAGTAGATACTTATCAACACTTAACTCGAGGAGTAAATCAGAAATCAAAACTACATACATCACTGCAGAAAACCATGAAATCTTTCAAAGCATGTCTTTTATTTATAGGTTTTTCCGGGCAATTTCGCACTTCTGTCAGTCCATTTGATAAAAGGTTCATTCAATTTAGCGAAAATCCTCGTAACTGCACATTCTGTCATTCAAAATTGCAAGTTCATCGTTGAATTTAGCATTTCGGTCAATGAAATTTGCACATGTCCCTTTCGAATTCGTAAAATGGGCATTCAAATTGGCATGTGTTCTTCAGTCATTCAAATTCGCCAGCACTGGCCGAAAGGGGTATTTCAGTCATTCAATTTCGCGTATGGGCAGTCAAATTCCAAACATGTTCATTCAAATTAACGTCATGTTATTTCTTTCTTGAAAAGATGATAACATTCAAACGAGTATTTCTTTGTGACTTTTTGTTTCATCCACGCACTGTTTAGTAGTAAAAGTATCATTTTTTTATTGACCCTATATAACTCGAGTTTGTTGTTCTGTAACGCCCCTTTTCTTTCATACATGTCATTTTAGGCCTACATGTACCAATACGACAGATTAACTTCATCTTCTTACAGTCCTGGCAGCACAAGTTAGATACAGACGTATTTCTCAAGAAGAAAGAAAAATAATTATAGAAACATTTGATGATCATAACCTTGACTTCCTAGAACTGGCCGACACTCTCGGAATAAAGCGCTTAACGGCCAAATAAGTTGTGGCCACATGATGCACTATCTTCGCACATTGAAGAAAAAAAAACTGTTTCCAAAATATCTAAAATGAATACGAAAATATGAAATGTAATTATTATTATTACTATTATTTATAGTGCGCTTTTCCCACAAGGCCCAAAGCGCTTACAATCAATTCAAAACATGTATGACACTATGTATAATTGGATAAATGTTATATACAAATGTTATATATAATGACGCTTGAAAAACAATAACTATGCTGAAAAAAGAAAGAAAGAAAGAACCAATGCATTAACATGCGTGCTAAATTGACTGCAAAAGATGAGATTGATGCCCAAATATGAATTCGAATGAACGAGTGCATGTCCGTGATCACGTGACTATATCATTCTAAATTGAATGAACGAATAACGAAATGGTGCTTGATTTACGAATTTTAATTGAGAAAGTGTTAATTAGAATGACGCTGACCAGAAGGTAATTTGAATGCTCAAAAATGAATTTGAATGAAGAGGTGATAACATTGAACTGCCGAAAATGTCATCTACGCTAAATTTTGCTAAATTGAATGCAGTAATTAGGAATTGGACTGATAAAAGTGCGAAATTGGCCGGGAAAACCTATATTTGTGACCCTGCACCTCAAAACAAACAAAAAGTGGCCAGATATGAATTTTTAGTTAAGACCATATTCTGAAAGAGCAGATTTTAAGCTTTAAAATGGTGTACACTTGTATAACTCAAATCAAATGGACTCTCCTAACCTATCTAAATATTTGAAAGAATGCACAAACTCAGGAAAAGTGTGAACTGAGAAAAGAGGCTCTGAAGTACAGTGTCTATTCAAGCGCTTAATCTTTACCAAACCGTGCTGGCTGTGTGATGAAAGGGACAAAAAACAGGAAGTAAACCACCAGAGTAACAACAATGAAGGATTATCAGATTAAACTGAAATTAAGCATGCCTCATTTACACATTCTGTCCATAATCAATGCCAACTTTCAAAGCAGTAGCACTATCCTTTCAAAAGTTATTAGAGTTGAAAGTGAAGAGTGTGGACAAGGTTTTTCAGAAATGAAAAAGGGATTCTAAAGACACACCTAATCACATTATTCTACCAAAAATGTTCGAGATAAACTGCTAAAAAACACACTTTCCTGCCCGTTTTATGAGAGCAAATTTTAGCATAATGTAAAAGAAGAGCCGCTCTTTCAGAAAATATGAAAAAGTCAAGTTCGGCTAGGTTGACCCATTTCACTGAATATTTTCAGTCCTCACGCAAAATCAGTGTGTGCGACTTTATGTTCGTTTTGAGGTGCACGGTCACATTTAATTTTTATCATGACACAGTATCAGAGAGTATCGATATCGTCTTAGAGGAATTCTATTGCTGAGGAGTTACACAATACGGACAAACACCCGTATCAGTACTCTACAATCAATATACTGTAGAACATCCTACTTGGTGAAAATCATAATCATACGTTTATGCACCAGGTCAAAAAAAAAACGCAATAATCTGCATTATTTGGCATTCATGATGTACTCACATCAAGAACAAATTGTGAAGATCCAGAAAGCAGCCATCATCCAGCCTCCAAATATCATTGCTCTCCAGATACCTTTGCATGGAAGGAAAAAGAGTTCTTAAAATAATTTCAATGAGAAAACAAACAAACCTATATACTAACTATATAGCTCGAAACTCTTCCGGTTATGTTTGTCCTGTGACACAACTTCCCTGGTATGAAATTTCACGTTTTCATTTGCCGTTTGTCTGTTTGTTCATTTTTGTTTTTGTTGCTGTTGTTGTTATTGTTGCTGATGCCGTCGTCGTTTTTGGTCGTTTGTTGTGTAGATTAGTATGTGGGTTAATCCAAAGTCTTCTATAAATGACGTTATATACAATATGTCCGGAAGCAATACTTACAACAGGCGCAGATTATATAATCCTCTGAATGTTCCTCTTTCTAAATATGACACACTGTTGTTAGAGATGATTCTGTATGGTACAAAATGACAAAAATCAAATTATAAAAAAGTGCAAACAATTTTCCAAATATTTTGAAGATCTTCCAAAATCCTTACAAACTTAAGATTTAAAATAAACTTTGTACAAATCATTTTCAAGTATACTGATGCTGAAGTGTGCCAGTATCAAGCTGCTTTTAAAATCATGCAAGCCTTTCATAACTTTGATTACGCAACAAGTCGTTGCGGTGATATATTGATGTCAAGGGAAATAAAATGGCTTACTGCGTATTGATTTTAATATGAAATACATTCTATTGATTCAATTCTATATTTTGCTCTGCATCAATCTCCTGTATAACAATTTTTTCCTATCAACTTTGCGAAACAAAATCACAAAAAAATGCTCTTTTTTATACATACCATTTCCTGTTTAAACGCATTAATTAAAGACAATTTTGTTCACACATATGCCTACTTTAATAGTCCTTCAATCACTCATATGAAGTAGGGAAGGAGGTGAAAGAGAAAGTGAGAACGATTGTCGACTCTCAATTTTTTGAAAATAGTGATTGTAAAAATCATCGGCATTAATCTTCAAACACATCTTTGAATAACCAGTAGGAGTCTCCAAAGCCTTTGTAATAGGGGGATACAGTTACAATGACTGTGAAGATATGTTAACTTTAAATGGAAAGTTTGATCGTCAGACGAGTTGATACCATTCTTTTTATAAGAATAAATCTGCGATTGAATCTGCTAAAAAAATACAAAATATGATAAAATGTATATTTTCTATCAAAATGTAAAGAATACTGAATATGTGAAGCATCATCGGAAAGGTATATTTTGGTCCATCTAATGATGGACATACACGTTAAATGTTTATAAAGGGCTTTTTACACTTGTAAATTTTTGCTTAGCCCCGGACCAACGGTGGGGCTAAGGGGGGGGGGGGGGTGGGGCCTTAGCCCCACCGTTGGTACGGGACTATCCTTAGCCCACTTTCTGTTTACACTCGTTTTTGCCAAAGTGGGCTAGCCCCACCGATAGTACGGTACTATCTGGCCCTGCAAAATAGCAGGGGTTAGCACCGCAATTGCGGTGCCAAGCAAGTGAGTGTAAACAGAACGAAAAAATAATCCTGGGCTAAGCGACGGAGACGAAGTCCGACCCTCACTGACCAATCAGAAACGAGGTAATCAAGTGCTGCCGGTTTGTGCGTGTACGTGTACAGTACACAGCGTAATTATGAATATTCATGTGGTTTGGAAAGTCCGGGGCTAAGAAATACGAGTGTAAAAAGGTCAGTTTTCTCCTTAGCCCCGGACAAGAGATAGTACGGGACTAATTGGCGAGTGTAAAAAGCTGAAAAAATTGGTACGGGACTAACGATAGTCCTGGGTCAGAGAAAGTCCTGGGTTAAGAAACACAAGTGTAAAAAGCCCTTAAGATTCGACGCCTAACCTGCTTGCGATTAAACTCTTCAATATTATGTAACCTTGAAACATCACGCAGAGACAGGAACTGAGACAAGGTAAATATCGTTCTGAATAATGTACGTACAGTTTCCACAAGCGATGGAGTCCGTCAAATGTACCAGGCTGTATTTGGGTTAGCTGATTTGAAGATAAGTCCCTGCCGAAATAGAAACGAATACTGATGTGATATCATAAAATCATGAAGATGAGAGAAGCTGTATTGAATCTAACGCACTCTTATAATTGTATCAGAGTTTAGTAGGAGGTTAGAAGGGTCAGCTTGAATAGCAAAATCTGTCATGTCTGCAATTGTACATTTTTGCTCCACAGACATAAAACTGTGGAAATGAATAACCGCGCTTCTATGGAGTTAAAAGTGAAGGTCCGAATGAAAATGAGAGTGTGTAAGTATATCTAACAATCCTTTCCGATGTATGCATGCCATGATGGTAGTAATCTATCATGAATCAAGTTATCAATTATAAAAATTCCATATGAATACATGTATATTTGATAAAAGCGATGAACTATGATAACTGTGTCAAAGTGCAATGAAGTATAGTTCAATGAGACAGTGCAGAGATATCACACGTCTCAACAAGATTTTTTTAATTAATCGCAGGAAAGTTTCATAATTATGTGAATATTTGTCTCCATGGCAACGAATACCAAATGAACCCACGAAAAAAAAAAAAAAACAACATGCAGATTGCAGGCAACAATCAACGTTGCAAACCTTATTATAGAAGTTTTGGTAGTTTTTATTTCAAATGAAGTGTTATTTCCAGTAGCACATTTTTACAACAACATTACAACAATACACAGCAGAGTACATGTAAAACTAATTGTTCAAAATAATTGTTTTACTGGAAAAGAGAGACCGACGTAAAAGACAAAGCTTGAAGAAGATATCACAAGATACTAATGTGGAAGAACGACTTAACAAAAAAAAATTAAGGGAATACAAAATTTGCCACAATAATATGACAGCTGAAAATAATGAACAGCTTTCGCGAATTTCGAGACAAATGCCAAAGGATCAAAGAGTCTTCATGCGATCGTTAGTTTGAATATCTTTGGCAGAATATCTTAATACCTGATAATTTTCTATTATTTTCGTTTATTGCCTTTATTCCTAAACCGTAAATAAATGTTTAGCGCATTGTATTCAATGGCATAAAACAGGATATTAGTATGAAAAACACAGAAGTTTAATGTCACATCCATCCAGAGTAATCTCACTTCATTATGGAAGGATTTGAAGAGTTTGTTCGCATAAACCGATAAGTCCATTTTTGAAGATTTTGAAGTACGGTTTCTGTCATAAAGTACAAAATAATACCTTTTAAATGATATATTGGTCACTACATATAAAGGTACATTTTTGAAGTTATGGTCAAAAGAAGCAAAAACTTTCTTATTATTCTCTCTATTTTGCTTGACCTTTAATCGCAAATATCTCCATTTGACAAATAAGGACTTATCGGTTTTTGCGAACAAACGCTTCATTTTTAAACTTTCTTAGTATTTGTTTAATTAGCATGTATACATCAGATGATTGAATACAGCTGATTACTTTTCATGACGGGAGGGAAGCTATCAATTTTCCATGATTATACACATAATTGTTGGGAGTTTTTTTTTTTTTTTTTTGGGGGGGGGGGGTGGGTTGTTTTTTTCAATGTCGGGCATAATTTGTAATTCTTGCAAAAGCATATTATACTACTTTATAGGTATCTGATGACTATCGAACTCACAGCATGTGTACGTTTTCCAGTCCTTCAAATGACCCAGCTGCTAAATCTCCAGTATTTGCACCAATCAGGTTTCTGGATTACAAAGAGAGAGAGAAAAAAAAAACACTTGCTACACTTTCTGCTTTACTGTGGTTCTTTTAAAGACTTCTAACAATAGAGGCTCCAGCACCTTATATAAACGTAAGAGCGTTGTCTGCCAACCAGTCACGAAGCAGAAAGTATGATGTGACCTTACACATCTGTAATTTCCAAATAAGCTTATTTAAACCCTATATAGTTAGGAACGAAACATAATAAATTTGAAACAAGGTAACCATATCGTTGAATCATGTCATTTGAGTTTCGCACTTATTGCCATTGAATCCCTACAAATTCAATACCTATTCCAGTTCAATTCGACTTTAATATTTCACATTGCAAATTCCATAGATTGAGCTTTGGGTTTTGCAATGTCACATCAGATCGAAAACAAGAACAAAAAGAAATACAGACGATTTAATAGCCTATACCAAGACAAACAGCGCAGGACAAAACAGAACAATTAAAGAATACACAAGCATGTTTTATGATTCGTAATATCCAGTGGTATTGCGTAATAGGAACTATGGGTGGGC
Source organism: Diadema antillarum (assembly GCF_040938485.1). Taxonomy (NCBI): domain Eukaryota; kingdom Metazoa; phylum Echinodermata; class Echinoidea; order Diadematoida; family Diadematidae; genus Diadema; species Diadema antillarum. Next base: position 1,051,537 of record NW_027271042.1, on the reverse strand, counting down.
CTACGTACAAGTATGTCTCTATTATGGCAGACAAACGGGTAAAGCATCGTGACGAAAGACCCTGTGTGATCGACATTCATATTATTCTCAGTTAATACAATGTAGCATTAGCTTCCAGTGCACGGACATTCGGACTTAAAGGGACTGTACAATGCAAATGCACGTTGACTTGTACTGATTCATAGTTCACTAATTATCACTATTATGTGGCCGAAAGGATATCTGAATATGTACCATATTATGTTATATTGATTTTACTGGTATTTTTCTTCGGATTACTTCGATAAGTCCCCCCCCCCCCCCCCAAAAAAAAAAAAAAAAAAATAGATAAATTGATAAGGGAACAGTGATATTTATTATTGACAAAAGACATTAGATTACCCTGTACCCAGTCTAGACAAAGTGTAACTTCGATGTTTCCCTATAATGTCTTTTGTTAATAATATTATTAGTAACATGAAAAAATGCAAGTTATGCTCAGTCTAATCGAGAAATCTAAACATGAAGTTTTGAAAACAGCATTATTTGTGGCAGCGAGGCTTACAATAGAATTGCCTTCTTCATGGTGTTCCTCGCGTATTCTTCGTTCCAGCCGTTGGTGCAGTTTACCCACATTGGCTGCCAGTCTGGTTGACCACAGGCTGGTTGGAGGGGACCGTGTAGGTCATTGTAAGGCGACTCACCGCAAGAACAACCACGTGGACACCGAAGAGTTTCTGCAGAGTTGTACCGTTAAATTCTTCTACAATGCATCTTATCTGTTACTGACATGATCACATAAATTATACCATACTACACCCACAAAAGCAAAACCGATAAGGCAGGTTGCTGCTACCATAAAATGCTGATATTGCTGATGATGTCAAAAAGTAATATTAACTGTAAAAGCTTTTGGACACATTTGATTGAAGAAAAACAAAAAAGGTCAAAATAAATCAAAAATTAATAGTTGTTTTAATGTCGGTATAAAGTCGTATTCTAAGGTATTCTGTAAAGAGGCCGTTAAGATTCGGCTATCGTGTTTTTTACTTTCCCTTTAGTCTTGCTTTGATCGGGTGGAATTCCACTTGTTTCAGAATTCTTCAAAGTTGAACTTGAACTTGCTTTTACATTGTTAAAACTATATACAAAAATACTTTCAATATTATACACAAACAGATTCAAGGAGATATCTCATTTTTGCTCCACAAGTGCTGATAAAGAAAAAAGAATATTTCTGCTATAATGGTCAAATTACATATGAACGAGTTTAATCATCTCCTAGTCTAATCTTTTCTTAAAACTTTTCCCCTTATTATCCCCGTATTGTCTGAATGAGCGTTTTAGAAGTAATATAAGAGTTAGTGTGAGGAATAAGGAATATTTCTACTCTTTTATAAGTTCTGGTGAAACTCACCACAGTTTTCTTCATCGTCCGATTGAGGGCAGTCGTTGACACCGTCACATTGGTAATCCGCTTTCAAGCATAAATTGCTTCCTCGACAGGCGAATAACTCAGTACTGCAGTCTGAAAAACGTTATACATGGATGTTAGTGCCAAAAATAGTGTTCACTCGAAAACTTGTATCCACATCTCCATCTAACCTCGACGTGTTTACGGATGTTTTTGTTGTTGTTGTTGCTTTGATTGTTATCGTAATAACTCCAAGTCAGGTTATTACTCCACGAAATCATAAGGAGATCCATAAAAATAATGAATCATACCGAGCATAATCAATGACAATCGAGCATGTCAAAATATCAAAAAGTATCTCTTTTGAAACCCAACATTTAGTAACAATATTACATTAAAAAAACGACCTTCATACACCTATTTACAGCACTACAAATGACCTCAAATGTATACATGATTTATGTAATTCACATATACAGAGAGAGAGAAAAAGAAGAGAGGGAAACATCTGAGAAAAAGAGAGATATAACCTGAAAACGTGCGACTGTGTGCGTAAAGGACCGTCGTTTTTGTATTTATCCACTCGTGTAGGCGGATACTCACTGCCGCAGCCAACCTCGTCGGAAAAGTCATGGCAATCTACCACGTGATCACACCTGGCTACAGTCCTGATCGTCTGCAGTCCCGACGAACACACGAAGCCGTGAAGATCAGCGCTTCCAAACGTGGCTGGGGGCATGAACGACATAGTACAGATAGTCTATTAAAACTATTTGTATTTGCCGTTAAGAACACTTTAACATAATAAAGACGAATTTCTCTTTTACTCTGCGGGAATTCCGGAAAAGTTAAAACTTAATTTATTTTGAAAAGTGAGAGCAAAATAATTTCATATTAAGCACACCATCAAAGAAATTTTGATCAAAACTGGATATATTGGATTGTTATGGAATTGTAAGATTTTGCAAAACAGCACTGTAACCGTTAAGAAGAACTCGACATAACTGAGCTGATGATACTATCACCTAACAATTTCTATTGATCGTGTGCAAAAAGCCAGGGACTGGGTGGCTATGACATGGTCAGAGAAAGTTTCTCGTTGTATGTTTAAGATTAGCGTCTAATTACCGATTGTGACGGGTAGACAGGGAAATCATAGTAGAATCAGTTTTCATGATCGCATAATTGACGATCTTGCACACCAATCTATTTCTGATGGATCCAAAACATCTTTCGTTCTCATTTTCAGATTTAGAAGATGTTTCCTAATGAATTCATCAAATGACATATAACTTTATAATTGTTTTGTAGCGTTGGGCTGTATGCGTTTGACGTAAATAATGTCCTTTTTCAGGAAGGACAAACCCACCCTGCGTGTAGCCTTACTGACTGACCAGTTGGAATTCATTGAAACAGTGTCTAAATCATCTGTCTCAAACGTTGCTAAATGTGTTAAACTAAATTATCTTTGATTAAAGGGGACATATATCGAAAAGAGCGGCAGAAAGAGAAACCTAAAAATTCTTACTGTTAATGACAGACGAATACACATCAAAGTCAAAACCATCAAACTCCCCCATGACGTCACTGCAAAACTGGACTGTTGTGTGACCGCCATTCGGTAGAAACAGTGACGTCACATCGGCGCTTGTCAGCTTGAAAGTGTTGGTGGTGTTATTGTGAGTGAACCGGTGACTTACTGTGAGTGTGTCCCAAGGTCGCTCGATGTCCAAAACGTTAACTTGTATCGAAACCTTTGGAAACATTTTAACAAAGTGTCAAGAAAGCACATTGAAACTCATTAACAAAACCGCATTATCATAGCGACAAAGGAGTACATACCTAGTTAAACTGAAGGGGGGGGGGCCTTGTACTATAATTACTTCTCCCTGCCATGGAATTTTATGGGGTAATCCATTATTATGTCTCAGAGATCATAGAATAAAGAGTTCTCAAGATAGCTTGTGTTCATATTGTAACGGGTTGGTAGTTTGCTGCCGCCTACGTTGGGAGAGCTGCTGGATGACAAACTAGGATAGGCAATCGAGACAGAGATTGAGCTGCGATAATCGGTATAAATCTACACGAATCTGGTTTGTATGACATTGTGATTATTTGATTATTCGGTATTATTGCGAGACTGTTGATCAATAAAGAATTGAGATAGTGACGATAATTTGATCTGAATTGAAGAATCTTTGTGTGTCAGTCCCATGAATGCTTGTGGACGGCGTGGCTGTGCAGGTTCTGACTGGTGATGTGTGGGGAAGTGCCGAGTGGTGTTGGCGGTCGTTACAATAATTCATCTGATATAACCCCTCAGTCTGCCAGTTGTGTTACGCCTCGTCATCATCTTCAAAAATGACCCCTGTGCGTAAAACGAATCCTATGATTAAATGTACTGTTTACCATTGGGAGCAGTGATTTAAAAAATGTTCAAGATATCACATTTGACACATGTGTAGGTCAGTTGTTTCACAAAACACCCTACCATATCAAGAATTTCGCAGCAAAGCCTAAAATATAAGGAGATATCACTATTTTTCTAATTAAACCATAACTGTTGACGGCTTAGTCTAGAAACATTGTTATTATAACTATTGTTAACATTTTTTTTTATATTTAACAATACATTGTACTTAATTCCTAACTCACATTATAGAACTATTTTCAAGCACTAAAGCTTGGTTTTTGTTTCATCTGCAAATGGTAAATAATGCCTTTAAAGGGGAGGTCCAAACGATTTTCATAATTGCACATAATGTAGTACATACATTGACAGCTCCACGTATAGATTTGTGAAATTCATTGTTCAGTTCATTTATTTCCACATCTCAATAAAAGAATCACATGTTGGCAAATGACAAACATGAGACACATAGGAAATATAAAATATACAAAAAAAGTGCACATTATTACATAAAAGACATAAAAATAACAAAGTAATGAGTGTGGAGGAGGCTACATAGGCCATTGGCCTTTCGAGGTAGCTCTCCCAATCAAACAAAGTTATCAGTTATCACAATATACAAATAACAATAAACAAGTAAAAAATTCAAAAAGACAATGTAGAGTGTAGTAATTTCAAGTGGATGGCTAGCAGTGATGGGGAGCTCATCAGAATGAGATTGAAACATTTATTTCCAATAATATAAAAGTAAAACTACATATATATATATATATATATATATTGCATAAAACATCATCATCAAAGAACGAGCATCCCACACACACTGCCAAACCTACCACTTGAATTATTCATTCTATACATTTATCAGGCTTTTAATAAATAATCCCTATATCTACGTTTGAAAGACTTTAGGGTAGGTGATTGTCGTATTTCTAAAGGCATTTCATTCCACAATTTGGGTCCGGTATATTTTACAGTTTTACGAGAGACAGCACATTTCAATAACGGTAAATGAATATTTTGAGAGAATCTAGTATCATAATTATGAAATGATGCATTATACAAAAAGATTTGATTAAATACAGGTGGTAAAAGATCATGATAGAACATATACATAAAAGATCCAGTTTGCAATTTATAGAGTTGTTCAAGCGTGAGTATATTAAGCTTTTGAAATAAAGGTGCACTTGGAGTTCTTGGATGGGAGTGAGTAATAATGCGAATAACTCTTTTCTGTAAAACCACTAATTTATCTGAAAAAAAATTTGACACAGGTGCCCCATATCAAGTTACAGTATGTAAAATATGGTAATATCATAGTATTATAAAGATTTGTCAGAATTCTTAAAGAAACAAAATGTCTCAGTTTACTAAGAACACCTACAACTTGAGAAACTCGACAAACAATGTAATTTACATGAGCAGACCAAGACAAAGTGTTATCAATGACCACTCCCAAAAACTTTGTCTGTTGCACCTGATGTATTTGCATATCATTTATATATATTCTAAGCACATTAGGATCAATTCTTCTTTTTTGTTTTGTGAAAATAATATAATTTGTTTTCTTGATATTAATCAATAATCTATTGGTAGTAAACCACAAACTAACCTTAGGAAGTTCAGAAGTCAATATATGTGATATATCATTCATATTTTTTCCCGACAAAAACAGATTTGTGTCATCAGCAAATACTATAGGACATATTTGTTGACTAGCATATTGCACATCATTAATGTATAACAAAAATAAAAGGGGTCCCAAGATAGAGCCTTGGGGAACACCAATAAAAATATCAAGCATTGAAGAATATGAGTTATTTATATACACAAATTGTTTCCTATTCCTTAAGTAACTATGAAACCATCTCAAAACTGAACCTCTGAATCCATAAAAATGAAGTTTTTGAAGGAGAATAGTATGATCTAAGCTATCGAAAGCTTTTGATAAATCTAAAAAAATGCCAAGTGCGATATCACCATTTTCAAAAGTATTGCTAATTTTATTTATAAACTCAAATATAACCATATAAGTTGAATGTCCAGAACGAAAACCAAATTGTTTATTATAAAGAATATCATTTCTTTCAATAAAAGACATCATTCTATTATATACCAATCTCTCAAATATCTTTGAAAATGCAGGAAGAACTGATATTGGCCTATAATTTGAACATTGAGACTTATCTCCATTTTTATATATAGGGAGTACTTTAGCGATTTTTAATTTTTCAGGAAAAACACCATACTGAAGTGAAATATTAAAAATGTGACACAAGGGGGGTGCAATATAATGAATACAATGTTTCAAAACTTTAGCATCAACTTCATCAAATCCAGGACTTTTACCATCTTTTAAATTTAATGTAATAGTGATAATTTCGGCAGGTGTTACAGCACTAAAAAACATGGAACTTACAAAGTCTCCGTGTAAAAATTCACTTGGATTATGATTAACATGAGGCATATTGTTTGCTAAATTTTGTCCAATTGAAACAAAGTATTCATTAAAATTTTCAGCTATTTGACAAGAATCATCAATTATATTTCCATTTACTTCAAATGAACTCATTCTATCATCTTTAATATTCCTCTTCAATATATCATTAATCACTTTCCAAGTACCCTTCAAATTTTCTTTCACAGAAGAAAATTTGGTTTCGTAATAACTTCTTTTTGCCTTCCGTAATACATTATTAACATTATTACGACATTCCTTATATACTTTTTCACGATATGAGGTAGGGTTTTTGACAAATTTTCTAAAAAGACAATTCTTTTTTGCACATAATCTTTTCAAATCATTATTAAACCATGGTCGATCATTCCTTTTCTTTGCAAATTTAATATTTTTACAAAGAAAATGAAAATTGTATATTTTCACAAATTTTTCAAAAAATGTATCATATAAACCATTTGCATCACAGGAATTAGAGTTCAAAATATCACTCCAATCTACCTGTTGTAATTCCATACAAAAAGAATAAATATTTTCATCATTAATTATCCGTATATTTTTATTAACATGCATTCTTTCCGGCATTATCAAAGAAGTCAATCCAAATATAGGCATATGGTCGCTTACATCATGGGTGATTACCCCAGAGGCATGTACAACATCAATATCATTGACAAATATATTATCTATTAAGGTTGATGACTGACTAGTTACACGGGTTGCTTTTGAAATGAGAGGAGTATAACTGTATGCATTAAAGAGTTGAAGTACACTGGAGGAATCCATATTTGAATCTAAAGAAAGTAAATCTATATTATAATCACCCATGAGGTAACACTCTTTCTTCTCATTTGCAATTTTAAAAAGTACTGGTTCCAACAGACTTGTGAAATTTAAAAGAGAATGACTACCAGGGGGTCTGTAAATAACACCAATAATGACATGTTTATGTTTGAAGTACAATTCTATGAAAATAGACTCAAGAGCATCAGTGAAAGCACATAAATCATTTCTAGTCTTATATTTAAAGACTTCATTTACATAAATACCAACACCTCCAACATGACGTGTGTCTCTACCTCTACCAATAAAAGTATAACCACTAATGTTATAAATAGATGCAAGTGATTCATTGTCAAACAGCCAGGATTCAGTAATCCCTATAACACAAAACTGAGTTTCAGTCAATTGTAAACATGCTTGCATACTCTCAAAATTCTTTTTTAAACTACGCACATTGAAATGTATATAAGAAAATAAAGAACTGCCATAACTAAATGACTTAACATCTTTAGCTGTTACATATGCTGACTCTGGTAAAGAACTGCTTTGAAAATCTCCATCTGAAGGACCGTTAAAATTGACACAATTTGTATGAACCCATCTACCACCAAATATAGTTGTTCCTTGAGTACCTGATATTATCTGTCTATTACACGAACTACAAACATTACTTGACATACTAATACAAAAAACAGGAAGACATAAAACTGAGTATAGTACGTGAACATCAAAGGATATACCTAAAATTTACACAATAAAAACCTGAAAAATGAGAATGTGCCGCTATATTATAACTCAATGTCAGCATGGAACTACTTCACTGTTATGCACACATTGATCCACATATAAATCTATGTATACATCCATGCGATAAAAAGATTAAATATTATGCAGGTCAGAATTGCACTTGATGAGGTGTTTCACGCTGGATGTCCCATTACGTGATGGGACGAGAACAAAGACCTGACCATCTGACGTCCACGCTGATGTGACTTTCACATGTCTTTTCGCTTCTTGGAGTAATTTGACGTTAGCTGCAGTTAAATCCTCATGTATGGATACATTGCATCCTTTCAGTTGTCGACGATTTTTGATGAGTAACTGACGTGTTCGATAGGAGCAGAGTTTTACAATGATTCCCCGGCTTTTTTTCTTGTCAGATGAACGCTTACCTACTCGATGACTGCGATCTATGTCTTTTGGGCTAAGAGTAACACCAATTCTTTTCGCGGTATCACAAACGAGTTGATCGGTGTTTTCATTAGGCATTTCGGGTATACCAAAAATTCGAACACAATTCCGTCGTGAGTACTGCTCCAGATGATTGACTTGATTGCTGAGACGTTGAGCTGTATTGTTGTTTGAGTCAAGTTGTTTCTCTAGCGATTCAATTCTTTTGGCTCGAGATCTGCACTCAACTTCAAGTTCCAGGACAGTAGATTCAAGCCGTTCGCATGTGGTTGTCAGGCGGTGATTCTGATCAGGTTCTTAAAGGTAGGGAATCCCATTTGCACGCCTTAAATGAAGAGTTGTATAAATACAGTGGTATGTTGAAGAGAATATCATTTTAGAAACTCCCATAAAGTATTGAAAGTGGAAGGTAACATTTAGTACATTTTTTTGACGGTTAGATTTTGAATTGAATTGTTTTCGGGGCTCACCGTAAATTCCAGTACATTACTAGGCTACCTTTGCAGACCCATGTACTGCATGTGTGTCCATCATGTATATTTTGTGAAGAAAGTTCATCAACACTTACAAACATTTCTATATACATTCTTACCACATACTCTATATGTTATTACATCAGCTCTTGTACTTTTAGATTTGCGTTTATAGATCACAAATACAGAAGAATGCAACAAAAAGGCTTAAGTGTGGCTGACACACAGCACTACTGAGTAGTTGAGTTTTGTGCATTATTCAAATTTTAGATAACTGTTGACTTCCAAATTTCTAAGCAGTGGCCTAAGCAAGTCCCCTGAGGTTCATATTTAATGTTTTGCTGCATTTTGGGAGGTCTGTAAAAGGTATCCCCTACCTTTACGCAGAGAAACCAATACCCTGAAAAAATCTTCTTTTGATCTGCTTTCTTGAGCCCCCAATTCATGCATTAGTTTATGGTGAAGCGGCAATGTCATCGTCCTTGTACATTATGATTTGTTTTCAATTTTGAAAACATTCGTATTCCTCATCCAGATAACTATCAATTCTGAAACTCTGTTCCCAGTATTATTGTTGAAGTGTAAACGTCTGAAAATCATCCGGAGGTCTCCTTTAAGAATTGTTGACTGGAGTATAGCGGAAATAGAGAGGATAGAAGTGGCAAGCTTATCAAATGCTACACCTTGAATGCAATTAACCTTTTGAATTTTCATCTCGAATTATATGTGGTATTGTCAATGCTGCTTTAGGAAATATTTTTTACAATTTCATAAACTAAAGCTAGCCTCGATTATTGCAAACGCAAGATAATCAATAACTTTGAGTGACCAACATTCTTTAACCCTTTTTGTGCCACATTTGTTTCTTGTCCATAAGTTTGTGTGTGAAATTTGTGCACATTTAAGTCATTAGCACATAATAGGGTTAAGATGTGCTTCTTAAAAAGAAGCATTATTGTGGAGGAGATTTCCGCTTGGAATCAGATTCTAATGATGTGCTCTGTTTGGGTTTCATGCTCATGAATCTAATTTTCTACTTATGAGATGCCCTCAATTAAAGCGTCTTGTGAGAGTACACGTAACTTTCTTCCTGTGGTGAATGATCTCTTTGTGACGTAATTGACTGCAGCGTGACTGTGACTGCTTTTACATCGCCCTTTTAATGTTTTGATTTCACATGCTGGTACAAAGTAGACAAGTCATCATTATCATTATCATTATACCAGAGACTGATAATTGAAGTCAATCAAACTTAGAGAATATTGTCGAGTATTATAAAGATCTGAAGCTATGGGGTGGGGGTGCAGTAGCGTGTGTGTGTATTCTCACTACCAAACCTATGATCAAGTTTGCAATTTAGAAAATTAGACATAATCATACACATTATAGGCACCTCCTTTCCGATCCTCCCACAGTTGCTCATGATACGCTCTACCACCCTTGATACCTTCAAATCTCAATTAAAAAACTACATTTTTTTTTTCTGGTCAGCAACTTTGTGAAAAACGGGTGACGTATTTCAGGAGCCGGGGACCTTTGAACGTTCTTTATGAAATATATGGCACTATGTAAATGCTGTTCTTTATCATCATCATAATAATGATAATAACATTGGTAAAACCAATACTGTGTGACATTGCTCACCCTTTGATCCATAATTACAGACGAACACAACCAACCAAGTTCTTGATTTGAAAAGTGAATCTCTCGCGATAAATGAGCCATCTTTTTTCATTTGATCTCGACTATAATCAATTTCTCCGAGGCATTGTGCCTTGACCTATCGTGCAAGTTTTAATCTAGAGCTTTAATGACATTGGAACACGATACTAAAGCATAATACATTACGTGACCTGACTTTGCAGATGGTGTTTCCTTCCAAACCATGTCCTCAAGTTTACTGCCTTCACGGTTGGAATCTGGTTGGTATACTTCAATGTACTTCAATATGTATGAAGACCTGAATATAAGAACGACCCAAGTCCAATTTTTGGCCAAATTCAGTTTGCCATGTGAAATTGTAGCTTATGCATGGACTCATCTTGTGTATAAATGACAAATCCTAATTACCCCCGGAAGTGCCTAAAATAAATGAGTTAAATCTTATATGAATGGAAGAATGAAGGACTTGGGTCATTCTTACATTCATATTATAGCGCCCTCTCTCGTCCTTCTCTCATCTCTATAGCAGAATATCATGTATATGAATCAAAGAACGACCCAAGTCCATCACACAAAATGGCCTCTCCACAATTAATGTAAATGTCAATTGTCATAATAATATATGTTCCAATTTGTATATACAATGTTGCCTTCCCATCACAGTTAAATAGAATATTATTGGACAAATAAAAAAAGATATTAAGTTTTTTTAAGTTTACTCGAAATGGTCTTCCATGGACTTGGATCGTTCTTATATTCATATACTCGTATGTATCCAGCGTATAGATCGTACAGAGATGTGTACGTGACTATACACATGTTAGGGTTTATAGGCTCTACTTCAAAACTACTAGTCTGCCCATGCGACATCTATATATCATAATGAAGGGGGCCGAGTGGGTGGATGAGAGCGAGAGAGATGATGAGATGAAGTGAGAACGGTGTGTGTCTATGATGGGGATGGTTATTAAAAAAAGCCAAAAAGGACAAGCACTTGACAGGAGTCATGTTAACAGCAAGCAGAGAGGTCTCTTTTATTGACTCATAATATAGTCATAACACAATTACAGCCCCTAAAATGCAGTTTCGGCGAACCCTTGAGACACTATTAAGTGTACAGCATCATAAAGTCCGCACATGTTTAACACTAAAAACAACCCATTCATAGTAACACACAGATACCAAGTGAGTTATTGTCCCTTAAGCCATGTAAATCACGGTGGAGTATCAATAGTAGTCTCATAACTAATGAAAGCATCCGCCATCACTAGCTGAATGTGACCTAAAAGCTCTCTGCGTTATTTCATTAGTCACGACTCTTCAAAAACATGATGCATTAAACAGACTTTAAATGGCCGAATACAATGTTGCGGAGCCATTCAAGATACAATGTAGATGTGTGACCACCATCCCATACCTATAAATACAGGTCTTATTTATCATAATTAGCTGTGAGAAAAATTATACCTGTTTTGATTTAGGGTCCTACGGAGATCTGACCGAAACTGTTGCTATTTTGTTCGAATGATAAAACAACAAATGATACAGCACTTATCTCTTCACTAATTTAAAGTACTGAACAGTTTACCGAAGCCTGAAATGTGTCCATTATTAACACTTTCTATAAACTTCCTAAGATCACATTTGCGCTTTTAAAATAAAAGTCACCCGATATCATACGGAAAAATCTCTCTTCCATCTATCACTCCTAACATTTAGAAGTCACTTCGTCCCAGTCAAATCGACTGTGAGGCCTACTCAAAACAATGACAATCATACACCTGATTCATAAACTACATTAAATCAGGAAGGTCAACAAGGTAAGATGGGGGTATTAAAATGTTGAAATGTTATATTACACCAAACTACTGATGATCTTACAACTTTAGATCACCAGGTACACCAACTATGGAAAACTAAATGCAAATCAACACAATGTCTGGGAATGACAAACCTCACATGATGGTAACGGCAGTGCAATATTTTTAACTCCTCCATTGTGCGTGCCAAATAAGTTGTGATCGATACCCAGGTAGCTTCTTAAATCTCTAGCCAGACAACATACTTACAATATACCCTAGTCCCTCCCATCAATACAGAATCTTACTCTCTTAGGGAAAGCAAAGGAATGAAAAATTTGTGACGTTCTCATATTCACCAACTCATGTTCTGTGAACAGAAAACAGAGAGGTGCCCGCCACATGGGTGCGCCCCTCTGTTGCTGATGACTTTCCACACGCCTATTGTGGCGTCTGACAATCCCTACAATAATATCAGTGAAATTTTGTGGCAAGCGTATAGAATCTACAATACACTCATATCCACGTTATACTGATAACTTTGCCGATTTCAAGACAGAGAGAATTGCAGATTACATGATTTTCGCTGAAAAATAGAACAACTTTTAGAGGAGAAATCACAATTTTGGATATCTTACCAATTTCTTGTCCAAACTTTCAAGACATTTTAGGGAGCAATCTGCCACTATTTGAATTAATCTAATCAATGTCATGTCACTTGAACAGTTGACTTACACAAATCTTCAGTGCCAATATTACAAAAACAACAACAACAACAACAACACATTGCTATCTAATGGCCGAGTTCTCATCATCTTTGACCCCATTTACATTGCAGGGCTGGGCCGAGTCCGGGCTGAGCCTTGGCCGAGACTACCTTCGTCAGAGCTTGGTCAATGTGCGCGGCCGTTTTTGGTACTGCATTCAGCCTTTTGCGCGTTTACAGTGAAAGGAAGGCCGGGTTGAGCCCGGCCTGAGCCCGGCCTTTTCATTCATTGTAAACGCGGTCTTTGTTGGTGTGTTGAAAAAGTTGAGCTAAACGCAATACTTGGCTGCATTATGTTTTCGTATCGACCGGTCACACATAATACAGATGCCCATGCATGCAAACATCGATAGTTAAAAGACAAAACAAAACAAAACAAAAAATACAACATGTACCCTACTCATTTTACACAGCAATGAGGATAGCTAATTTTAAATTGAATGTGCTCCGTGATGTGATGTCGGACGGGTCTTTGGTGCCTTTTTTTTTCGCCCATTGCACACTCGTGGGACTTCTTTGCTTAGTGTCGGACTCGTGGACCTTGTTTGGTTACTGTCGCCACTCATGGGCCTATTTGCCTTGTGTCAAGTTCATGGGCTGTTGGATTATGTCTCATGGACATATTTTTTTTTCAATGTCGAGTTCGTGGGGTATATGACTTGTGGGTGTTGGTCTCGTAGGATGACCCTTGGGCTATCTCTTATACGCAATTTCCTCTTTCATGATAATGGTCAATTGCTGTACTATCATACCCCTACCCCAATATTCCAGTTATGCTCGTTACCGTGTACAATGAGATGTATTTATGATATTGTGCGCCGTCTTGCTGTGTGTTTTCGGGGAAAAAAATATGTTCGGTTAATGCAAACTTCAATTTTTTTTGAATTTTTTTGAATTAAAAAAAAATAATTTGTTAACTTTTTTTTAAATAGCTTCATTTTCTAGTGTTGTCAAAGCCATGGACAACTTTCCCTTTCATTGAACTTGATATCAGTACTGCATTTATTTCTGTTGTTACTGCATAACAAATTAGTAAAGTGGTTCACAGGCCGGACTATTACATGATCTAATACATAACATGGTATCTAGAACATTTATCATTTTGTTTGCGTATGTGTGACAAAGAGTTTGTCTTTTTGGTTTGTTTGTTTGTTCGTTTGTTTCTATGTTTATTTTTCAGTAAGTGCAGTTGAGGTACTGAGAGGTGAATTATGATAATTGTTGAGTGATTACCTGCTCATCTTCTTTTGTTTCAACTGACCACTCTCGCCGGAAGTCCGGTGGGTAACGGTCGGGTAGGTTCGGGGAAGAAATGCTCTGAACATGCCGAAAGCTTTCACAGTGACTACTACCCCCTGCAGGATAATACAAACAACACATGGAATGATAAAACCTTCATATCAGAGTTCAAATCTTCTGACAAATTCACTTGTTGGATTTGTGTCTGTTCATCGTACCACGTGTTGTCTCTAGACTACAGGAAGCCCACCGCTCGACATTGTTAAATTGCATGTGAGTGATCATTGATTGCATATATATTAAAAAAAAAAATTAAAATTAAACCAGCCGAAACATAAACATTTACTTCACACACACAAGCACACGCAAACAAACACACACACACACACACACACACACACACACACACACACATAAATATATATATATACATATATATATATATATATATATATATATATATAAACGTATTCTGTTTCTGTGTCTTCACTTTTCTATGCTTATCCTTTACATAATTATGAATAAATTTGCACTTAAATGTCATCTTAAGCTTTAATACTATATCAAAGAATCCTTTCTAGCTAGTCAAACAAGTCTGACCTTTTTAAATGACACTCAATACTCATGAATAAATCAAGGCTGCTTCATCAAAGCGATTTTAAACCCAGCTAACATTAGTTGGACGTTTTCGTAACATTCTTGAAACGTTCCAAGTTCGTCATTTGGACGTTTTGTCGAAACTTTTTCAGAACGTCTTTTTCTGGAAGGTTTTCAACTTATTTAAAACGTTTCAAATGGACGTTATAAAAACGTTTTTTTAAACGTTTAAAAAACAATGAAAAACCTTTCGGAATATTCAAGGACCTGCAAAAAAAACCTTTTGGACGTCATGGAAGTCAGTGAAACCTCTTTAGAACATTCTAAATATTCTGTGGATTTTCTGTGGAAGTCCAGAAAACCGTCTTTAACGTTCAAGAACCGTTTTAAGAATGTCTTAAAAGTCTTATGACCCGTTCTACAATTAACGTTTAGAGAACCTTTCATATCCGTCTAGAGCCTCCAGAAAACCTTTTAAGAACGTTTACTGTTTATTTTTCATTGAGTATTTCAAAAAAATGTAAATATAGATATATAATAATAATTTCAATTTATTTCTTTGTATTTCAACTGTCATATCACAAGCGGTGCACCCATAAAATTTAAGCTGAATTATGTATTTATTTTGGAGCAAGCGCCATGAGCGCCTGACTTGGCGGATACCGGCGCTATACAAGACTTCATCATCATCAATAATAATTCAAAAATAATTCAAAATACAGTTATGAGATTGTACAGGTACGTTCTGGGATTGATGTACCCTAATCCTAATCCTAATAATCCTATCCTAACCTCTTCCTAACGTCCTACCACCTATTCCTATACTACATCCTATTCCCAATTGATATACACCAGCAAAATGTTCAATACATTGTGCGGAAGAAAATTTTCATGTGCAACTTTCGCGAACAATATTATTGGTTCATCGTATAATTCGCGAAAGTGTCATGCAAGCGAAAGTTTCTGGTTTTCAGTATTCCAGGATAGAGCAAGACTATCGACACGCAGTTCTTGATTCTTAATTCTTAAAGGGGAAATCCAGTCCAAATATAACTTAGTCTTATAAGAAAGAGTAAAATATTACGAGTTCAACGGTATAAATTTGATTGAAATCGGATGAAAAATAAGGAAGTTATGACATTTTGAAGTTTCTCTATTTTGGGGGAAACAGTTCTTGAACAGTCAATATGAATATGCAAATGGCAAAGTGAGAATGTCATTCCCTCACAACTTACCATGTAGTTTGTACATAGAATTTCGAAATTTTCAGATTTTTTCACTCAAACGCAATTATGCTATTAGGCTCAAATCCTCGTATATCTAACTGATCACTTTTCTGAAGTTATTCAACCAGGAATAATGTCATGTTTCAGACTTCAATGACAGAAACATTGAATTTTCGTCATTTCTTTTTGTACACGATCAATGGAAAATAGTGAGGGTATGACATGGTCAGCTCACTCATTTGCATGTTCCTATCCACTGTACAAGAACAATTTTGCAGAAATTTGCAAAACTTCAAAATGTCAAAACTTCCTTATTTTTTATCCGATTTCAGTCACATTTTTACCGTTGAACTCGCAAGATTTTACTCATTTTTTTATTAGACTGCATTTCCTCTTTAATACTTCTTAAAGTTTAGCCTACTCCAGAAATATTATCTTCCATTTGTTTGTTTATTTCTCATATGAAAGAGGGGATTTTGTTTATTATGGGTGCCTATTGTGTATCCATGCAGGAACAATGCCTTTGCAATAAAAAACGTTAATACCGCTGTGATAAACAGGCACAAATCAGGATCGGAACATTGTTCAGAGGACTAATATTTCGAGGACGTTGGTCTTGCTTTAATTTCAAACTGAGCTCAACCTGCTGGCGGGTCAGTTCTGGTAGACCAGACCCAAAGGCTGTATCACTATCTCATTTCCGGAATTAATGTAAACTACATGTAGATTCGATCGACGTTCTACTTATTGACACGAAATCCTTGATAGCAGTACTTTTCATGTGCCATGGTATTTTTCATCAGCCTGAATGAAATCTTCATCACGTTGACACTGTTTCAACACAATGTTACAGAATATTCTACGTACACACCCACTCACATGATTGTGAAAGGGTTGGACACACGTCAGTATTAGCAGGACCTGAGCATAGAAGCCAGCTGTACATTATACATACAGTGCAATCCCGTTAAAACGAATGCGGTTATAACGACATTCTCGTTACACCGAAGTAAAAATTCTAGTCTCAAAATAATTACCCATACATCTTACACTACTGTTCGACTATAACGATCCTTCTATACAAAACGAAAGTAAAGTTACTGTCCCGAGGACTTCGTTATAACGAGAGTTGCATATATATCTCATTTATTGTTTGACCACACTGAATGAAACCTTTCTTGCCAGTGGTGATGTGAAAATTTTCATTTTGAGGAGGTTACAGCAAGATTACCACCGAATGCATTTCGAACAATGCGAAACTTGCTTGACTTTTGAAACCGAATATACAACATCAAAATACGGTTTCAGCCCGTGTCAATATTCGCAAGCTTCGTCAACCGTGCAGGACACTGAAGACTACAGTTATTGTTGTTATTGTTGTATTTTCATGATGAATCGTTGCCTTTGTGTGCCATCAGTTTTCCTGTGATCCTGGGACCACACACACAAACATATATGAACATGTAGGCATTGGATTTCGTTAAACGCAATCTTTAATTGTATTAAAGCAACAAATAATTCCCGACGCTATTATACCCAGAGTTATGCAACACTTTACCAAACACATCCACAAAGTATAAACAAAAATGAAATCATTTTTCGATATTGTTTTCCATGCTTTGAAATCAATTTAGGGCCTATCAACGAGGAACTTGAATGACAAAGTTCTAGGCTATTAGTTGATGAATGTGAGAAAAAAAAATGTCTGCGTCCTGTACAGTTGAAAAGTAAACAAAATACACATAGACATATATAGCTATGACCGTGCGCCGTGCATGCACAGTTCTGTGATTGGGCCCGTCGTTAGGAAACTGACAACGAGAACTTCAAGCGCTGAAACGAGAACTTCGTTATAGCAACAATAACAACGATAATTACTGGACAATGATGACGAAATATCATTTAAAACCATCGATAATTGTTACAATATCGTGATAAAATGATATAAAATATTGAAAAATCATGTCAAACCTAATTTTTTTTTCATTTAACTTCTATCAAGGTATTTAAGTAGAATTGTCATATAAATCATACCGCGAAAGTGACTCCCGATGAATAGGCAGACAAATGCCACCCGGCAGACCAGGGGAGTTCTTCCCATCGTACCGGCGTGACAGGATGGTTAAAGGGTATCAGCATCAGTCTTCCCACACTTGAATCTGCGCCAAGAAAAACCGTTGTCCTCTTTTATTCAGCAGTCATGCAGCACTGATTTATTATAGGACAGCAAGCTCTACTTATTACGGAAGCCCATTCGTGCCACGCAGGATAAAACTTTCAGTGGAGCTAAATGGAGGCCGCCACTTAATTATCGGGCGGCCGCCAGATAATTATCGATATCGATAACGCTAAACAATAATTATCTGGCGGCCGCCACTTAATTATCGTTTAACAATATCGATAATATCGATATCGATCATTCAGGCGGCCGCCAGATAATTAAGTGGTGGCCGCCAGATAATTCTCTGGCGGCCGCCAGACAATTATCAATATCGATATTGCCAAACGATAATTAAATGGCGGCCGCCACATAATTATCGATATATAGATATTATCGATATCGCTAAACGATAATCAAGTGGCGGCCGCCGCCAGATAATTATCGATATCGATAATTATCTGGCGGCCGCCAGATGATTAAGTAGCGGCCGCCAGTTAGCTCCACTGAAAGTTTTATCCTGCGTGGCACGAATGGGCTTCCGTAACTTATCGGGTAGGGGAAAAAAAAGCCGTTGTCTCTGCGTATGGGATTAGTACTTCTTTAATTTCTTGTTACACTCATGCAGTCCCTTGCGCAGGTATCTCGATGAAATGGGGATAGACACTAGACATCAAAATTGCATGTTTTAATCAATTTAGAATAGCTTGTATAGTAATTTGTTTTATTTGTCTGTATTGTAATAATTGACTGAAGGCTATGAACGAAAAGTTTGTTCACATCATACATATATGTGTATATATATGAAATATATATATATATATATATATATATATATATATATATATATATATATAATATACATATATATTCTAGTTAGTGTAATTTGTTGGTTTGAGTGGCAGCTGACTAAAACAGTCGAATCGAAAAATAAACAAACAAACGAAAAAACAAAACAAAACAAAATTGAGAATAAAGGCATAGAAAGATATTTCTCCGCAAATCTCAAAGTTTCGCTATCCTTCAAAACAGGCTGCAGAATATTTCATGAACAATAGTCCTTTGTTAAGAGCGACATGATTTTCTTTTTAAAGAATTTACGTTTTTTGTGTTATTTCGTGCGCTTTATTCTGTTTTACATCAAGTCAAGAAATAAGTATCAAAGTCGACATAATTAAATTAAGATTTGAACTTTAAGAGTTTGCAAAATACAAACAACTCTGTAATTGCTGCTGAATACAAATCCCTCAGTATTAAGGTTATCTTCCGCACAAAATACCGAACATTGATTTAGACATTTTGACATTAACAGAAATTTTATAAAGGCCTACCATTTATTTTGTATAGTTTGTCTCGATTCTAAACTAGCTGCACTTTTTACACCGTAACATTGGTGTACAAAACCGAGGTCAATCAACGGAGTTGTGTAGTATGATATATGGAACAGAAATAGATTACTGTTATTAGAAGTCATGCACAAGCACAAAATGCAGTGTAAAAATACACATTTTAATTCTCAATTCTGTTCAACGGAGTATTCATGAATATCAATGCTTAAAAGATTGGAAACTATATAATAAACAAATGTGCGTATGGCATGAATTTTTTTTTTCAGACAATAGATTCCAAGAGGAACTAACTTTAGTGTTAATTTGATTTTTACCTTATGAGGAAACAGAAATACATGTGCATAAGTTTGAATTCTTTTCTAAACTGTTCCAAACAATTTTAGTACTACATTCAAATTTTACGTTAAATCTAAGCTTGTACTTTTATGAACATTAAATGTGAAACGTTTTCTTCTCAGTTCTGTCTTGGATATAAAGAGGGTCCCCCAGCGTGGCTTCAAAGCGTAGAGGAAAGTAAGACTTCTTATTGGAAAGCTTTTGAACCCAAAAATGTGTTTGCATGTTGCGAAGATTTGACACATCTCCTTCTCTGTTTGATGAAAATAACACAGACCTCTGGATGCATTTCTGATATTAGATCATAACTTTGTGTTAGCTATCACATTTATAAATGAGATATTACGTGCCTAAATGTAGACAAATATTTCATGTCAAAATGCAACAAACACATATACACACATGGGCACACATACACACATACGTCCTTGTGTGGGCTTACACTAACACTAACACTAACACTAACACTAACACTAACACTAACACTAACACTAACACTAACACTAACACTAACACTAACACTAACAAGAAAGATGAATTAGCCCAACTGGATAGGCTACTGTGCAGGCAATCCGAGTCGTATACTACCAGTCAGGCGACTCGACACCGAACACTACGCCAAGCGATCAGACTTCACAGCTAGGCTCACGACTGTCCTGACGTCAGTTGTTACTCGTGAAAATTCGACGTGCCAAATCTCTACCAGAAGCATTGTAACGCAGTCGCACAACAATTGGTCAGGCTGTGACGTCACACTTCCGGTCTTTAGGTCGTACCATGGGTGAATCGTGGCAAAGTCAAGTAGTGTGCGGTGGCCTTGTAAATCCATTCTCTATAAAGTAGCATGTACCAGGTATTAGTATTAAATGAGAAACACGAAGGCCCGCTGTGAATGAGAAGTGGCGCTCCTTGTGCACGCGCTACTGTGACGTCATGACATTTAGGAAACACAGCAGAACTTCCAACAACGGCAACAAATAAGATGTCTGTCGCATCACATACTTCATCTTGTTATGAATTACCAGTTCCTGAATTGAATTCCACTTCGAAAAGTGTACATCGTATTTGCTTCATTGCCCTAACTGTCTTAGAATACCTAGATCACGTGACAAAAGCGACAGGAATGAGGAAAATGTTGATTGAGGCTGATTAACGCTTTAACGAGCGAAGAGAGTTCAGTTCGTAAGCTCACTAGCTTATAGAGGGAAATTGTTTGTTTTTCGTCGCGTTGTATCCTCTGAATATGTAATCCATGATTCAACATCTTCAGAATTTTATTGGCTGTGAGTAACCAGATAAAGATTCATTGAATACCTATACAAAAGGCCAAATGACGCACAAGATAGGGTATGCCTCGAACATGTCAGAATGGTTAAAGGGTCTTACTGAGTACAGTTTTGTAAAGATAACTGTGTAGAGCATTGCTCAGCTTTGAAGTGGATCACGAAAATGGCAACGTCTTTGGACGAAAAATTCAGTTCATTTATTCCTTTTATTAACTGTAAGATTAATTTTCTTTCGTAACGCTTTCTTGTGAACCGGTTTTTGTGTGTATGTGAGTGTGTGTGTGTGTCTTTGTTTGTTTGTTTGTTTGTTGTTTGTTTGTTTGCTAGAATCGGGGGTAAAGGGATGGTTTTAGAATGTCATATCCCGTCAAAAGCGATCATTATTTCGTACATGTGATGATATACCCAAATAATATTTTGTTCTTGAAATCATTGTTCTTGAAATCATTTTTCGCACGGTATACATGTACTTCATTTCGATCACTTCTGTTTCTTTTTTACTATACAATGTATGATTACTAAAGGTCCTCAATTATTGTACAGTCTTTTCATTTCACTATGTTCTATTTACCTTGTTCTCTGTTATCAAAAGAAGTGAAACATATGTTATGTCGGAAAATGAAATAAACTTTGAATTGAATTGAATTGAATAAATTGAAGTTCAAGTACAAGATAAATTCACTCTTCCTTATTAATTATCTAGAAGAGGGAGTGATAATCTAGTTGGATGATAATGCTCCATCTTACATGACTGTCTTTAAATCGGTAAAAATTTGATCAAAACCCAAACATTTTTGTTTCAAAGCGGCCTCAGTCTCGCTTTGATCCGACAGTCCGAGAGAAGGCATTATGGATGAGAACTATTCTTTTTTTTGTTCAACTCTCGTTTGTAATAGAGGGCTCTGTCTCAAACTCTCTACGAGCGCCAGCTACGTCGGCTAGCGGGAGAACCTTCTTCCCACAATAAGATATAATGAAATTGTAGATCCTAGCAGGCGAAAGTCTCATTGAAAAGGTTATTTTCGAATGATTGTGCAGAAATTATTTTTTTCCTTTACACACACGCATAATGTCATGCTGCTTTATTACACTTAATTATTTCTGACATGTCTTGCGTTTACCGATTTCATAACTGCTCAACATGACTCTATTTCAGCTGCACAACTCATGTTTACATATCAGGTAAACAACACAGGCCAAGCAAGAATGTGCAATGTTTACAATGTAATAACACAAAAAACGTGTTGTAAATATTACGTTTTCGATTGGCGTTGCTTAGATCCTATCCCTAATACCTGGAAATTAAAACAACAACAACAACAACTTGTTTTCCTTTGTTTTCAGTAAAATGCAGAAGGCAAACTGAGTGGCCAAGAGATCAATTTTGAATCACTCCCTTTGCTCGATTTGGAAAGGATTTTCTTGGTAAACAGATACCTGTTATTGTTTTTATTGATTTAATAACATAATAATGATGAAACAGGTGTGCTTGAGTATTCGTATGCAAGAATGGTCGTCATTTTCACCTGAAATATATGTCATGCAACACAACGGACAAAATGACACCATTAGACACCTTCTTATCGAGGTAGAAGTAAGAACGCACCCCCCCCCCCGTAAACAAATGCAAATCAGACACACACACACAAACACACACACACACACAAGCACACACAAACACTACCATACACACACACAATCACACTCACAAATAAAGGTGACTGCAAAATGAAATAAGTATGAAGCACAATTATAATGCATTGTATAACTGATATACACGAAATTTTCGTTTGAGTGTGAGTGACTGGATGTGTGTAGGTCTGTTTCATTTCGTTTCATTTCAGATAAAAGTATGCAATACAATGACCCCATCAATAGGACCTTCCTGTAGAAGAGTGCTTGAACCAAAAGTTTCCTAAACGTCGGTATAATAACCTGTGTTTTCTTTGATGGGAATCATCAATAGAAATGATTCAAAGAATGATCTAATGGTGAAATGTTTTCTTCTTTCCTTTAAAAAGGTGAATCTACTATTACATTCTTTCCCAAAGCAGATCGCATGATTATAAACCTGCAAAGAAAAATGAATGAAACATAACTTCTTGAAAAATAATTATGTATGTGTTTATAATACAATTACATAATTGTATAATAGTTGTAAGACATCATATTCCACAGATAAGTAGCTTTCTCTTTTCTATCTCTTCGAAGACACAGAACATTTATGCTAGTGACAATGACGAATATTATGGCATTTTCAGTGCTAATGATACATTTATTACGTAATATGTACAACGCAAATACATAATGACATTTACACAAACATACATTTACGCGGATATATGGGTATGAAACGAATGGCATTTCGTAGAAACATTACACAATCGGATGATTACAGTACACTATCTCAAAGGTTTCAAGTTATAAAAAGTTATTCCTTGCATCTATATATGTATGATTGCGTATTTGATTGTTCTCATGAACGCCTTCAAATCATCCTGTTATTTATTTTCCTTCATGAGCTTCAGAGAGCACGTATCCAAGTGGTATCAGATCCTGTCAGAGCACAGAAATATGTAATTTTTGTCGGCAATTATCCGAAAGTAATGATTACGATATTCAATATGGTCTTCTTTTAATACCCAGGGTTGTCTCTTCAGCGTTAAAACTAAAGCTGTATCAGAGGGCCCTTCCATTATTATTACCCTTTTCATAGCGTTGCTAGGTATCCACTAATACATCCGGGTGGAGAGGGACACAGTGGTTAGTAAAATCTTGTCCCAGGACGTAAGCATTTGACGGGAATCGAATTCGCGAGTCCTCCGACTGAAAGTCTACAGTCTTATCTAATATGTCACAGCGCCCTCACAATGTTGCTGTTGTTGTTTTCTTCTGCCAAGGACTGCCCAGCTTTCAGATACGAATCTTAATCATTATACTTCTTCCTTCCATAATTTAAGAAATATAAAACTGACAACTGTACTATTGTAATGTGAAACTTCGTGCAAGAACAACATTTTCATTCTTTATTTACTCTCCATAACATGTTTGTGGTAGGATACATTATCTACATGTGATATGGATTTAATACGTTATGTTTACAGAGAGACATATCATGCATTACATACAACATTTTTGCCATTATAACTATCAAACCACTACTGCAATGTTCTACTATTGGACACTCCTCCACTTGCCACTGGTGACTAGAATTAACTGTAAAATTGCTGCGGCAAACGTGTTAAGTTTCCTGACTTCGGTAGTCTTTACACACAATTTGACTGATCACATTGTGTATTGAGTCTACTTATCCCAGTAGAGGTATGAGCTAAAGTTGATTTAGTGTTTGATTAAAAATAAGATACGACATGCTATACATTTACGGCAATATCACCTCGTTACATATTCTGACTATACTTGAACGAGTAGCACGAGTAGAACGAGTACTCCAATGTCTGAAATTAACAAACGATGACTAACATCGAGAAGAATCCAGAATGGATGCTTAGAATAAGACTTTTTAAAGATAGCCTATAATGACCACATGGTGCATTTGATATATGAGAGTGCGTCACGGAATAATGCAACAAGGTCATACGATCCGAAGACTCAAAACAGGGGAAATTAGAAAACCTATACAATTTTTATTTTATGTATTTTCTGAATGAACAATGATATTTAAAAAAAGAATGATACTTTTTAATCAATGCTTACTTATAGAAGACTTGTTTTGATTAGTTTAATGGATTCGAAGGGTGACAAACCCTCTAAATGGACCCTACAGTTTTGGTTAAGACCTAATTTCAGGTTTCTAACATTTTTTGGTGAGATAATGAGAAACCTCTTATGAAATATGAAAGAGCATGTAATTCTATGAGGAATTGGGTTTGGTTTTGAAATGGCTGAGATATCAAAAAAGAGTGATTCTAATAAAGTTTGGGACCCACACTTCATTACGATCTCTTTGTTTTACTTTGTGATTGGATGTTTCAGTCATTCCAAACCCTATTTTCATCAAATAAACTTTGAATTCCTCTTAGAATGGTATACTCTGAACTACATCATAAGTAATTTCTTGGTATCTCGCAAAAAGTTAAAAGCCCAATTCCCATCTCCATCAATACTGTACCATCCCTTTAACTTCACCTTCAACTTTATCAAATTTCGAAAGGATGATGACGGCATTGTATAGTTAGTTTCAGTCATGAATAGATGTATCTTATGACTTTGCAAACTTTCACTTTCAATAGTCAGATAATTCTTTTGTATGGTCGCTATTAAAGCAGCTTTATTTCTTGTTCATTGTTTATGCACGCTGCTCAGATGTGTGGGATAAAGCACTTGAATAGACCCTGAACTCGGCGCTTCTTTTATCAATACACAATTTACCAGGGTGGGTACTTGCTCTCCATTGTTTAGACGAGTATTGAAAGTTCATTCGTATATTGTATTATATATCACTTCAAAGTTCTTTCGAAATCTGCCTTGGATAAGAAAACCACATGTAAGTTGGTGTTTTCTGGTGGTACGTCACATAAAACTGCTTCCGTATTATAAGACTGGTACGCACAACACATAAGATAATCTATGTCTGTGACATTCATCTACATTTCCTCATGCAATGCATAAACCACGCGTCTTGTTCACCGTTGCATACAACCCCTCGCACATTACTTTTTAGCTGACCAAGCTTTTTTCATTTTTTTATTCACCCGTGTGTAAAGTTCCTCACTAATCGGGCTCTTGGGGTTGTGGCGCTCAGTTAAGTTATCAACTTCTCTCTCATTAGGAATGATATCGATGAAATCTTTTTCAGGACCAAGGAAACAATATTCACCCGAGTCGAAATATTCACGGTGATGTCGTCTGTTACTAGTTTCAATGTTTTTAGGTACCCCCGGATCTACCTTAAAGTAATAAGCATCTTCAGACGGAGCAGCTGTTGCGGAACATATATCGGACCAGGCCTTACGTTCTTTTCTGTTAGAGTGAATGCCAGGTTGAGAAATAGCAGAGATAGATCGGTGAACTGGGTTGTGAACGTATGCTCTCTTGTTGTTGGAGGCATGATTGATATGATCGTAGACATTGTCGTTTAATATATTTCTAGACTTGGGAAAATGGTCAGATTTGGATGAGTCTGCATATTCGTTTTCCAGCTCCCCTTTGGCTTGAGACCCAGAGGCAATTCGGGCATTCTGCCTCTGAGCGCAAACACCGTCAGGGCTTTTTGTAAAGTTCAGTGAGTTGTAACATGTGTCATCAAACATGTGCACTTCACCAGGAGATCTAGGGCCACTCTCTCTCATCCCAGGGTGGGTTGGGAACGGGCGATCCTCTGCTTTAGCGTCTGTACCGGTAGTGCTCAAGACGACATGATCGACCGGGCGCGGATTTTGGTTGGGAGAGCCTACAGGATGCATTTCCAATTGCTGATTTGAAGCTTGTGAGGCCCTATGTCTGTTACTCAAATAAAATAAAAACAAATAATAGCTACAATGTTATAATCATACTGTCAATCCTCAAGATCTGGTGGAAAATAAAAACCACTGATTAATATCGATACTGGGTAAACATGTTTGTTATATACGCCTTACATGATACGGTAGCAATCTACTATCAATCGAAGGTATTTGATATTGCACTTATTCATAAAACACAAGACATTATGGTATTTTGTTAACATGTCGATATATTTTGATATTGAATGTACATTATATCAGTCACGTACATTTTATGATAAAGATATATAGAGAAAAAAATTATTTGTGGATGCCACCAAGAGCTTAGCTCCATGCCACGATTTCCCCCCCCCCTCCACTGTAGGCATACTAGGTACATTGAATTATGCAAACTCTCACCTGTTCTTGTCACGCTTGTACCAAGCCACGGAAAGGACGACAAGTAATATGAGAACGACGCACAGAAAGGTTCCCAGGATGTAGAGACCTGTACTAGGCCTATTATCTATTCGAAGATGACCAGACAGTGAAGTATAATGCATGAAATATAAATCTCGAGCCAATGAAAAAGAACAAACTGCTTTGACAGAATGTGAAGAGATTTCTAAAACAGCCATTTCATAATTCTCTTCATTATTTTAGAATAATGACATAAGTACTGAGATGAGATAACATATCAGTAATCCAATATATGATAAGAAATATCCTTTTTTCAATGTCTTATACTGCATCACATTTATCAGGGCAGAATAATTGCTGGCTTATTTATACAGGACTTAAGTAAAAACGCAAAATCTATGATAAACAGGTGATTGACCTCAGCTCACAAGAAGGTAAAGCAAGGGAGGGGGACATGATTCTGTCATGAAAAAGAAAAATTAAGTTACGTTACGGTAAACGAAATTTGTCTTTAAATCGTCGTCGGATATCCCCCCCCCCCTCAAAAAAAAAAGATATAGGAAAGTAAAAAACTGAGGGATTGACTGGACCCTAAAAAGACTGAACAAGAAGCTCATCGGAAGAAATCATGATAACTCCACTTGTTTGTTGCAAAGTTGTCTCTTCTTCATGGGCTGTCATTCGTACCATACCCATTGACATATTGAAAATGATGAAAATAAATGTAGATATTGTGCCTCATTCACAGCTGTCGTGTTATCATATTCTGTACTTTAGTCTTTATTTAGATTATCAAAATATGTAAATACTATAGTTCAGAAATGTAATTGGGGGCTTAGCAAGTAAGTGTCTTGGACACAATAGGCAAGATCTTAACATAATTATTTAATGGTAATTGTATTTGAAGCCGAAAAAGCTCTCTCAAAAGAGGATTGATCCTTGAGTTGTTGGGTTTTTTTTTTGTTTGTTTTTTTTTTTTGGGGGGGGGGGGTTGGCAGTAGATTACTATTAAGTCATAAAGAGAAACAATTTCAAATGGTTCTGCTTTGTTTTTGTTTTTCATAAAGAAACCTACAAATGCACACACTTGACTTGATAACTTTAACTCATAGATTATGATAACACACTAATAGTGTGCTCCTTGCAATATACTCAATTGATGTGCCTTTTATATTTGTTGGTGGCGTTGTGTCGATTCTGGCATAGTGACACTCATTATCTGTAACAGAACCACACAAATACTAATTCGATTGTACCAAGGGAACTATAGTACAACAAGAAGCAGACAGATTTCTCTGACAAAGTGTTCAAATTTGATACACTTTTATCAAATGCATCGTGTAGATTAGTTCTATCACCTGCAGCAAAAGGATACGTCCCTCTGATATTTTGACCGTGGATAACATCAGCACATATTGTACACCCACTTTTTGGTTTGGTACTTTGATTTTTGAAGGAAATGTTACAAAGGAGACGTATCATTATTGATATGGACGTTAAAAAGCAGTTAAAGCGTTATAAAAGGACGACCACTTGCAAAACAGTATGATGATGCGTGTTCATTTTAGATGCACACTCCATTATGAAATAACGAATCCGGACCAAGAATTGTATAGGCTTATCTTACAGAGGCACCTCCTTGGTTTTAACGTATGTGTGGGAAGAAGGGCATGTGAGCGGGGGGGGGGGGGGGGGGGGGGGGGGCTTTTTGTAATCTTTTTCACTTATTATTTTTTTTTTTCGTAGTAAGCCTATTTTGACAGTTATCTGGCAGTTGTAGAATAAGTGCAACCATGTCCTGAAGGAAATGAAATTCCTCTTTGTTGATCCTCATTTTTATTTGTTTATCATTCATTCATTCATTCATTTATGTATTTGTGTATTTATTTATTTGATTTCATTTGATTTGATTTATTGGTTTCTGTATCATCATTGTACATATACACATTCATGTACAAACATAAATATAAGTTGTTCGCAGAGTATTTTCTTGTTCATTGCCTGTGTACAATGTACAGCAGAAGTACAGCAAAACATACAATGAATAATACAGAGGGGCTACAGCATAAGCGTAGCTTGATTTGCGTGCAGCCCCCGTAGCATAACATAATATTATAACATACATCGGAAGGAGAATAGGAGGGATTTATTTGTTTATTTACTTACTCTACCTTATCCATTCATTCATTCATTCATTCATTCATTCATTCATTCATTTATTCATTCATTTATTCATTCATTCATTCACTTTCTGATTTCCCGAAGGTTGAAGTAAAACGATTCTTTTCTTTTTCTATTTATGGAGGAGAGGGGTGGGCATTGGATTCGCGGTGCCAGCCGTCAGGTGGTAGAATCATCGACACCAAGCAGCACGATATCTGTTCTTCACGTAATCAGTGTGATCGTACTGTCTCTTACTAAACTATCACCTATAAACTGAAAAAGGGGACTGATTCTTTTATTATTCATAATGACATACTGTAAGATGAATTTGTAAAACAGACCGTTTGGTGCACTATCGACTGCCTGGCAAGACGGGACTGACGAGTTCCAAACTGGGAAGTAAGTCGACCATCCAGGTAGTCTCACACACAGAAGGTTCGCGCTGCTGATGCGGAAGAAACTTTGACTACAGGGGAGAGTCATGTCGGATGCAATGTTCGTAATGTCAGAATCCCAATAACCATTACACACGGGACCAGGATGCTTCCAAAATCCGACAGACACTGTCGGGAAAAAAAAGAGAGAAAAGTTGAAATTTGAATGCACTATTATTTTTATACAAAACACTACATCTTGTTAATATAATAATTTTTTATATTCTATACTGTTTTCATATATTATTTTATATTATTCTATTTTTCATGTTCTAATATGCTATGTTTATTTTTTTGTAAAATAATTTTACCACAAAAAGATATATAAAAACAGTACTAAGAAAAGATTTTGTATCGTCACCTAAAAATCATTTACTTCCGCTGTCGCCGTCATTTCAATAACCCTCATGACAATAATCCAGACCTCCTTTTTATGTCCAAGCTTTGTGATACAATCGTCCAAGTGAACATTGACCCTATACCCGTGTGATCACTATGCTCGACCGATAGGCCTATCATAACTGAAGAATTACCCGCCAACTTAAACCCATAAGTAGCAACTATTGGGATTTGTCAATGCAATACATGTATTGTAATTCGGCTTTTCCCACCACGTTTAAGTTTCTTATCAGCCGTATTAGCGGCGATGGTTTGCTTATACATATAATGATAATGTTCTTTGAAGGACTAAGAAATGCAGGACTGTATCTCAGAAGTAAGTGATAAAGCAATAGGGTAACACAGTCTGAAAACCAGTGCGAATATGACGTGTTATCAACATGATCATAAACTAATAATGCTAATTAAAGAGACTAATGTGAATAGGACAATTTCTTGATGACATTGGTCAAATGTTTTTGATACTCACGGTTATACAAACAGTGAACTTCCTGGCCTGGTTTTGCCTCAGTTTGAGGTGTCCAAGAATGAGTGTAGCTCAAGCTGGAAATAAAGTGGGCATACTCCTCTGATTGATAACATATGCAGTTCTTTTCATTAACAATAGCGATGTCATGATTTCCATTTTTCCCTCTACAGGCAGACACACACTCTTCATCAGAATGAACGTTAAAACAGGAAACATCCAAATCCTGAAAAGTACGATGATCGCCTACGTAGCATCCGAGAAATCCAGGTTCTGCAAAAATACAAAATGACATACTAGATAATATCTGCAAGCGATCTCTTTGTATGAATGGTCACTAATCAATTTCATAAATTCCCGATAGTTTAAGTGGTATAAATCACCAGTAACTTTCAGACGTACTATAGATAAGTTACTTTTTAGCACCATTAGCATCTACACATAACATGTTAATCCATGAAGATTTAAGCTACGAACGGACTAATCAAGTCTTAATGAAGGAGAAGCTTTGCAACATTATTACCAAAGGGAAGAGGAGGATGAGAGTATGTAATCAACTACTAGTATATTTGTATATAAATTGCAATCCCTCTAATCCTGGCGATAAAACTCGTCATTGCAGTTTTAAATCGAAATTCTCTGTTGTATGTATGTTGTAGAATTGAATTTGTTCGCTCTGTTCAGTTATGAAGAATGTGTTAATCTGTCAAACGACGGAGAGTAGTTTTGTTCGGCGCGTCAACTGCTTCATCATGATGAAACTTGTTCGCCTTTTAATTGGAAATTATAACGTTAAAGGGGATGGCTAGTAACCGATCAGTGGGAATCAGTGGGAATGCTGGGGGATGATTGTTCCAATCCTTGTGGGATTCATTTAAGAGTACATTATATATCTACTGTTGCGTGAAAATTATTTGCTTCAGAACGGTCTCATATTCAAATAATGTGCAGATTAATTGCCCCGTCACTGACCAGGCACGCTAACCTGGAAACACCAAACTGCACATTCCTTACTTGAATATGAGACCATTCTGAAGCAAATAATTTTCACACAACAATAGATATATAATGTACTCTTAAATGAATCCCACAAGAATTGGAACAATCATCCCTCAGCATTCCCACTGATTCCCTCTGATTGGTTACTAGCCATCCCCTTTAAAGAGAAGCGATCAGATGGATAAACCGAGCTTCAACCGTATAGTACACGCCGTCTTACAAAAACCACTGGAAAACATCATATATATATGTTTTGTTGGAGATTTAATTACAAAAAAAAAATACTCATAGCAAACAAAAAGAGAGAATATCTTATACAATCTGTGAAAGAGAGTAATCTATTCTATTATATTTACCGTCAAATTGACCCGATTTTATTTTGCAAGTGTCTTTATTGATTATGTTTATAGTGTGATTATTTATTGTCTGGGAAAAGTCCACAGTATCCTTGTTTCGTGGTAAATAAGTATATAAAAGACACGTTCGACACCTTAGAAGATGTTTTTTTTTTCCCCACTTCATTTCCCAAACTATTTCACGCAAACGGTAAGCAATTCAATCAGATAAATATCAATATAGAGATGAAGTATTCGGTTTTGTCGTTTACATGAAGTCAAGCGTCTTGAAGGTTAGGCATTGATACAAACAGTATGCCATTTGAAAACAACGCACAAGGGGTGCGTTTCATACACTTTATACAGCCGAAACAAAAAGTCTTTATAATTCCGACAGGAGGTATCTTATGCGATCCCTCCTATTTTGGTATGTATTGGTGTGTCATTAGTCACCCAACTCTTCTTCTTCCATTAAAAGTATTTTGTATTGGCTTTGAAGTCTACGATTATATCACAGAAATTTGGTTACATGGTACATACAAACCAGTAACCTCCTGAAAAAAAATGAATAAAGAAAAATAATATAATTCAATATCATTACACTTCTCATATTCAATCTTACCTCTGCACCTGATTCTCACAGCGTTGTCCGAGAAACAGGCAGTGTCGTTAGATACACGTAGGCAATCTTTAAATCTTGCACTCCGACATTTATAACCTGAAGTATGATAAATATATCTTCATATCACTGTAAATTTGGCATAGGAGAATCGGGGATATGGGGAAAAGAACACCAGAACCCATTGCACTGATCGCTGTCAAGACTTAACTCGAGTATGTCCAACATTGTTATCAAAATAATGTACAATTTCAATACGGTGCATCTAGAGGTTTTTAAGATAATCACTTGTTATTTCGTTTTGCATCTGAATTCAAGACATGGAGTGAAAATATCAGTGATATATCCAGTGCATTATCAGTGCATACTTAACATTGTAGTTACCTTGATAAAATGAAAATCGTTGATTTTTCTTCGACGCAGCTGCACTTGAAATATGTTGAGCCGAATAATCTTTTACCGCTGGAGACCCGAGCTCTCTGCAGACTGAATCAGCAGCTCTGAGGTTAAAACCATCATAGCACACATATCTGTCGGAGTCCAGGACCACTAAGCCATCCAGGGGAGAGGGTCCGCCTATTAGCTTTACAGATGGCATTTCTTTAAAATAAACGAGTATACTCTATATAAGGATTTGACAGTCGTTTCTTAAGAATTAGTAATATTTTGTACTATTAACTTTTTACCTTACGCTAACCTTCGTTTATAGGAGAACTTACACTGTTACCTTTAAAGAGTGCCACTGTTCTTGTTTCATATTTGATATGTAGTTGTTTTTCTTTCGCAATATCGCAGTTTGTATGTTTGTTTTGTTTCATGTCTTTTTACGGTTAAATTTTTATTTAAAAGCTAGGTTTTAATTTCATTAGCAACACTCTTACCCATAACTATTTTTTTCCTTTAGACTGTACTTGTTTTTATTCAATGTTGTGTTTGGGTCTGCCTTTTTAGGAAGGATTAATACTGATAATTCCGTTACTACATTCCCGAATGGCCGCCAATACGACTCCCAAGATGGGAAATTACACTATTTGGGCTAGTGTTAATCGTTTGACCTGTGAGTGTAAATTGTGTGACATGTTGGTATAGATGCTTAAATTTTTCTCGCAGGCATATTTTCACGAAACTTGTCTTATCATGATTATAACGTCATCGGAAATGGCTGCAAGCATGACCATCAATGATTATGCATTTACTATGCTTTAAAACAAATATTTGGTATGGGTATTTTCAGCAAGGCCCTCGTGTGGGAAAGGGTTATATCCACCAATCCGTCCAACTCCCTTCCTTGCTTAGTTGTTTCTCTTCTCGAAGATATCCCTTCTGTTTCACCCCATCCCTCCTCCATTCTGAAAACGGATGGACACCTCTCCTATCACTTAAATATGATATAAATTATAAACTTATGGACGTTTGCAATCAGTTATTCGTTTTAAGTTATTAGATTTAAGGGCAAGACTTCTTTTTTGGATATCTTTTTTTTGAAATTGTGTATTTTGTTGTAAGTCGGTATACTACTGTTGTCGATTAAACATTAATCAATCCATGGACTGTTATAATGCGTAGTGAGTTAGTCCTAATTTGAATAATATTTCTTTCTTGTTACGTGAGCCAATGTTCATTCAGAGCTCGCTCGCAAGTTTTCTTCCTGATTTGAGCAAGTGAACAAAAATGTACATGACACGAAAGAGTAGGTAGGGTGTGCATGCAATCCAAATCTTCGAGGTTTCCAGAATTGTTTCTGACGGGGTAGTGGGCTGCTAATACCTCGGTACCTCCGTATCCAATATCAAAAAAAAAAAAAAAAAAATCCGTGATAGGCTAGATCGTATCTGATATGATAACAGTTATTGTACAAGTACTAGAAACATAAATATGGCAGAGAAACGTTGCTAAAACCACAAGGCCTTGATTTATGTTGTTTTTGTTTTTGTTGTTGGTGGTGGTGGTGGGTTTTTTTTTGTTGGTTTTTGTTTTTGTTTTTGTTTTTGTTTTGTTTTTTTTTTGTTTTTGTTTTTGTTTTTGTTTTTTTTTTTTTGGGGGGGGGGGCAAAAGGCCACTAATGTTTCCTGGGTAGTATTCGAGGAATAAAAGATAAATCACGTTCTTTTATAAATATGCCTTTGCTACGACTCAGTGTATAATACATTGAGTCGTAGTAAAGGCGTGCTGAGGATTATATTATTATCCTCAGTAAGCTATATGCATACATCTATTTCTCGGCAGAAGACTAAGACAATGTGAGCTTAAAATAGAAATATTTGTACCCGCTGCTCAAGTAAGATCATGGAGAAAGTGTATAAACACTTATACTTATCATACAAGGCAATGGATACTTACCGTCGTAACATGTCACATTCATCTTAAAATTCGTTGGATTATAATATATGGTACCATGTACACGCACTTTTATCTCATGTGTCAGTGATAAAACGGAGACTGTTTTATCCACAGGCCCAGTCACAAATGTTCTGTTGGATATGACATCCTGAATATGAAATTCCATCAATATTTCCTTGATAGACTGAACTTCAATGAGAAATCGCCGTCCTGGAGGGGCCTGTATTACCCAAATACTGTTGGTGATGTTTTCTCTGTCACACGTTATACTGAGGTTTAGTCGCTTCCCCGGGCAGTTGAGAGTAATATCTGCAGGCACAATAAATGAAAGATCAATATAATTGAGTATTACTAACTGAATGTTGTCTTATCATTCACAGTTATTGTTTAAGAGAGGAATCATTGTTGTAAATTATACTATTTCTTGCTAAATTCACTTTCCGTTCCAAATTTCAGGGCTAGTACAGTCAACAAATCAGCAATGGCATTCAGTTGATTCTAATGTAAAAAATTGAAATACGGTGGTTCTTTGAGTTTTACATAATATGCGTGAAATAGACAAAATAAGATTAAAAACAATATCAGAATTGCGAGGTGCTACATGATTTTGTTTTTATTTTGTCTCGAATGCAATAGTGCATGCTTCAGCTAACAAAAGAAGAGTGAGTTGTGAAGCAATAAGATCTACGAGAATATCCTTGCACAAGAAACCACAAAAGACCATATAAGTACATACATTCCGTGTTGCTTTCTGGAGATGAGGAAGTGAGCAACGGCTCGTAGAGCAAGAAACAGACGATCAAACAGACCAAGGAAGACATTTTTGGTTATTGCTTTATGACAAAAATGAATACTGTTCTGAGGTCAGTCCTCTGTAGCCTTACAATTAATGAGTGACTCCAACTCAATGAGAGATATCACTGTACAAATTAATTCACTTCCAGGTGTAAAAAGGTTAAAGGTAAATTATAGCGGGAGTGTAGTTCAAAGTGAAGACTTCCAATACGCTGTGGACAAGTTTAACAATCACCAATGCGATTAATGTCATGTTGGTGTCATGGGAGAAACGACGGCCGAGATTGCGTGCGCATCAATGCTTGGCAACCCAAAAGCTTTGTGTAGCTGTATGAAACTAAGCTTCAGTTCAACTCCCATACTTCCTGAGGAGCGATCAAAAGCAAGTCGCCATTTACTGGAGAACACATGCTGATCAATAAACATAAACATTCTCATCCTACCTGGTACCCGTTTATACTCCTGGGTTAAGAGTAACAATGTGGACAAAGTGCATTGCTGAAGGGCAAAACACGTTGACATGCACATTCCCCTAGACTAAGCATAACTTTTACACCATGTTTTATGAAATGTCTTTTGGAAATCAAGTCTGTAGCTTAGAAGTTAATATAGGAAGAGAGGTGTATTTTCGTCAATAAATTTCCCTACAAATGTCTAAAGCCCCTCCTCCTTAAAAGTTCTCTTCTGAATTTTTACAACTCCTCGACAGTTTCATGAGAAGTATGCAGTTCAGTCCAGCCTTATCCTTTCCTTTTTTTATGGTATAGCATAATGGACTATATTATCATCTGTACGTGATTACCAACCAACATCATCGTTTCGTCTTAAAACGGCGTGTTTGTACACTGAAGTTTCATTTTTTTTCATCATTTGGAATTGGTATTAAAACTTGCAGTTGGGCGACAACTTGGTGGTCTAGTGGAGATGACGCCTGTCATCAGGAGGTCGTAGGTTCGAATCTTACTCGAGTACGTACCCCACGATTTTTATAATGGCTATTACTAAAACACTGATCAATTCAGTGTTTATTTACGTCGATGTAGGGCAATTTGTCAATCAGTTGCTATCTAAAAGTCGTTTAACTTTAATCGTTTGCTTTAATTTCGTTCTAATCATTCATCAACTTGTAAATATGGAATGATGCTTCACGTTCTAACATTCCAGGGACTATGTCGTTCAATCCTTTGCTTCTTTACTGGTTTTGTGTTGTTGATTTGGGTGTTTTTTTCCCTATTTCTCATGATAATCTTTTCTATTTCATCTTTCCTTTTATTTCCTTTACAACTACATAAATATCTAAAACAAAAAATTATTTTCATGCTTCCATCCCTTAGTAAGAGTGGGCAATTTTTATGAAAAAAATGCCATGTAATACTTTTGCTCCTTCCAGATACTTTCGATTGATTCAACTACATGTGATCAGCATATTTGTCGAAGACATCAACTTCAATTGTTCATTTTTATGACTTTTTGTCTCACGACAATCCTCACGACTGATAGATTGTTAGTGTGTTTCAGTTTTGATATGAAATCCAAAGTGCTGTTTATGATCTATTCAAACCTTAAGGGCTTTAAGGAAGCAATGTGTGTGGAGGGCTGACTCACGTCTCTAATAGAGGGATGATATAGTATTGGTTGCGGTGAGGATTCAGCTTTTAACTTTTTGCCACACCTAAAAACCAGTTTGTCTCCCTCTACAGATGAAAATTGTGAGATCGCAACTGCTGATCAATAATTTTTTTTAGCAAACATGTCACTGCCGGCAACCACGGATAGCCTGATGATAGTGTCGCTGCCCCGAAAGCAGTAGATTATAGGTTTGAGATCCGTGGTTCATTTTCTTCGACATGTTTGTTAAATTATAGATCAGCAATTGAGATATTACAAAATGATTTCTATTGTAAGAGACACAAATTAGAGAAAATTCTCACATCAACTACACCCCTCTGTTTAATATTCT
Organism: Diadema antillarum; assembly: GCF_040938485.1. NCBI lineage: Eukaryota > Metazoa > Echinodermata > Echinoidea > Diadematoida > Diadematidae > Diadema > Diadema antillarum. The sequence continues at coordinate 1,014,040 of NW_027271042.1, read as the reverse complement.
CTTCTTTTTTTTAAAATTAGAAACCACTTAGGAAATGTTACAGAGTATATACATAAACGCAAACAGAAAATCTGACAAGTACGAATATTATTTATTAGTGGAAAATTGAGCAAAGAAAATGAGATTCCATAGGGATTCGAACCCGAAACCTCCTGATTGCTAGCCCGGTCCTCTCCCGACTGACCTATAAAAAGCCCTAGTTGTGTTTCGTTGCCAAAACCCTAAATTCTCAATGCTCGAATGGTCAGAAGCTATAGCAGTGTGTTTGTGTGTGACACAGACGTGCACACTCTTGAACCTGACATAAACCCAAAGGATAATTCAACTTGGGGTAAATGCCATTTTCTTTGATCAATTTTTCACTAATTACTGATATTCATTCTGGTCACTCTTTCTGTTTGCGTTTGGAACTTACTCAAAAAGCTGCATCACTTCGTTGATCCCTCGCATTTATCTCAGATATTTCAAAACTCATTTTCATCAAATAAACTTTGAACTCCTTTTAGAATTATAGTGTGCTCTTTCATATTTCCTAAGAGGTTTCTCATTATCTCACCAGGAAAATTAGAAACATGCATCTCAACCAAAGGTATATCATCCCTTTAAGCGGGGTTCCCACTATCGTGCGATCCATTGCGAACGCCACGATTGGACATTCGTAACTGATCGTGGAAATTTGTTGAACTCGTCTGAAATTTCACGTTTGGATACGAGGTTATGCGAGTCAATACGTGTTGGTACGCTTGGATGCGATATGGTCACGATTGGTCTATTTCAAGCGATACGATCTGTCACGATCTGGTCTGCCGTTCAAATACGATCCGACAGGATTGTCCTGATTGAGTTCACGATTGGTACCGATCTAACATGACCATTACGATCAGGATTCCCGATCTGGTACGTGCAGCAACGTACTGATACGTTCCAATACGAATACCGCGAACCAATACGGGCTGCTGAGATAAGATACGATATCTTTTACGATCGGGATGAGAAGCGACCCCCATTAAGGCGCGATTGGACCCGAATGGGAATATCATAGTCCGGCTGACGAAAGATTTCATTGTTTCCCTTAAGTTATGCAGAGTGATTAGGCCTATTAATTTTATCCACAACCATTGATGATGGCAAGGCTTGACAGGTTGACGATGATGACAACGTAACCTTTGCAGTATTGCTAATGACGATTATGTTACCAGAGAGAAAGCAGCACCCAGGCCAGCCATAACCTCAGATATTCCCTCGTCTAATATTAAACGTTAAAAAAAATCAATAGATTATCAAATCGACATGCTCACCCTCCCCCCTCACAAAAAAGAATGAAATAACGAACCCATATACATAAGATCAGATGATTACCCCTCTTCCCCAGAAAAAAAAAAAAAACCAGCAAGACAAAATGACCTTTCTCTCCAATACATGAAGAAAATAATTATATGATGAAATGGAAGCTGAGAAAGAGGATGGGATCATTTTGAATGTTATGTAACATAGTATTATGTGTTACATACGTTCGATATAAGGAAGTTGGCCGAATGGATAGTATTGCTTTTGTAAATGTGTTCGATTTCACATTCGCAAAGTGTATGTATCATATGCCTTTTTATTTCAAAATGTCGTTATCTCATGGGTTATTAAAAGTTTGGTTTATTCGGCTTGATTTAGTGTTTTACTTAACAATGTTTAACCAGGGAGGTGACCTCACCTCCCTGGTTTAACATAACTGATACACACACATAACAGAAAAGTGACTCCCTAATCAAAATGATGTCACTTTCTAACAAAAAAGGAGGTTTTACGCAAAATTATTTCGCAGGGGTATATTGCTACACTTATTGAATAACTAACTGTGAAAAATAATAAGAGTGATCTTCATTGTCATAATCATACGGGTGATCTCACATCCACGACAATGGTCACTTCTACATTTGCAGTAATAATGAGAGTTGAAAATAACCATTTTCCTCTAAAAGTATGCTCTACCAAACATACAAAAAAAGACATTGAACAATGTTGAAAAGTGTCAAAATAGATGCAAAGGGGTCAAACGATGGCTGATGAAACAACAACTCTCAATTACTATGTACAATACACAAACAGCAGGACACTGCACCCCCCAAAAAAATACTCTGTTATATACTTTTAAAAATTAACCATTTGCCTTTGATATGTACCCATTCAAGCACGATTCATTAAATTATTCTCATCTTTGTACTGACTTTAGTCAATACGTGCAGACATACAATTGCCATTTTATTTTTGCTCATTTTTTTGTTTCCTTACAAAAGTTATCCCATATCCTGTTTTTTGTGTCTGTATGATGGTAATAGCAACTCATTAATAAAAACATCATTAACATAATGTATGAAAACATCTAAAAATCTGTAATACAACTTTCACTTTATGAAATCATTAAAAAATGATTTTGATAATGTACCTTAAAAATTACGACAATTAGACCCCACACCGTCATACAATTTATCGTTTGGAAATAATAATCTAAAGATGGAGGCTACCACCTATCAGAATACAAAATGAATTAATTTATGAGTAAAATAAGGGCAAATGAGCAAAAAATAATAATAATAGTAAGCGGAAGTAAAGTAAAATCAACACGATTAAGAAGCACGATTAGAAGAGATTTGCTGCGTTTGGATACGATCCTAGACGATCTGATGCGATGAAGATGATCAAAAACTAATCGTGTTAATCGTAGAAAATTTTTGAACCGTCCAAAATTTTCCTACGATTAACGCGATTGCCACGATTGACCTTAAGATCTGATACAATCTGATAAGACCGTCACGCTTGCTGCACGATTAAGACCACGATTTCAATCGTGGCGCCAATCGTGATAGTGGGAACCCGCTTTACAGGCTTTTGTACATCCACCGGATTTAATGAGTTGCTATATAGGTTAGTGCGATTTTTTTTTTCACTGGCATACCTCAGTACTCAATTGCTGACTGGCTTTATCAAAGACGAGTAATTTGTATTCATAGTGAATCAATATCTCTATTTCTATCAAAATGGAAATATTAAAGGCAGGGAAAGGCCGTTTTAGATCTATATGTTACATCGCAGAGGGAATTTATAATCCAAAGTATACCATACATTATTTAACTATAATATGTGGTGGAAGTGATGTGTACATTGTGTTGGCATGGGTTTTGTGTATTCAATACACGAGGTGCCAGTGGGTAGTTTGCCGTTAAAACGTTGTGGGTTTTATGACAAAGCCCATATGTTAAAATCATTTTTTTTCTATTTTTTGTAATGTTTTAATAAGGAAGGTTCTTCATATTTGTGTAATAGTCATCATGATGTCTACAATGTTGCTATGTTGACAGACTTTTATCATCATGAGGAATATAGTATAGATTAAAAAAATACATTTTCACTTCGAATGTTATACCGTTTGTGTATTGCAAAGAAATCCAAACAACTATCAAAATTTGCAAGAGTCATTTTGTTATGGTGTAAAACAAAAAAAAAGTGCAAAAAGGGTAGAGACACATCACTTAGATTTAAATTCATACTAATGTCATTAGCACTTAAAGACACGACAAGTGAGGGATATGACGTTCGGAAAGTTGCACTTAGTAATCTGGCTGTAAAAGTCTTGTAATTGTTTTTTAAGGAAGACGTGAATGATTTTTGTCGAGTCATCGAAATCATGCCAGAGAGAACAATGAATTTATTTTTGGTTAAGAAAATATCTTAGGGTATCAACTCTCTCTATATTCATGATATAAGGAAATATTGAAATTTCTTTCCTTTGGTTTAAAGGGACCGATAGTTTTGGTTGAGACCTAATTTCAGGTTTCTACATAAACATTTGTGGTAAGATAATGAGAAACCTCTTATAAAATATGAAAGAGCGTGTAATTCTATGAGGAATTCAACGTTTATTTGATGAAAATTGGGTTTGAAATGGCTGAGATATCCACAAAAGAGAGCGATTCTAACATCGTGTGGGACCCACAATTTATTACTATCGCTTCATTTTACTTTGTGTTTGGATGTTTCAGTCATTCCAAACCCAATTTTCATCAAATAAACTTTGAATTCCTCTTAAAATGGTATGCGCTGTACTATTATAATAAGTGTTTTCTTGGTATCTCGCAAAACGTTAAAAGCCCAATTCTTATCTCCACCAATACTGTACTCTCTCCTTGAAGTAATGTGTATTAAAAGCGAGAAGATGTCACCTGTCCGTGCTATCAGTTAAATGATTGTATTCATATTGTCAGATCAAAACAGACAAAGATGAACACAACCAATGGCAGAAAATATTGTAACCAAATCCGAACGGTCTGGTGACCTTGTGCTCTCCCTCGGTGAATAAACGCACAAACGCATGTCCAGCCGCATGGAGTAGGTCTACAAGCGCCATTTCATAAATTAGTACTGAAATCTACCCAATTTAAGATGTACCATGATATTTTAAACAAGTACACAAAAATTTATATTCATATAACGTTTTATATTTTGATAATACAAGATTGCGATCATTTGCTGTATAGGAAACATTCAAATTAAACAAGTGTTTCAACCTAAATTTCAGATGTGAGCTTATTGTTCATCGGCTAAAGGTTTTTATTTTGTTTTGTTTTGTTTTCGTTGTTTTTTATATATTATGAGTGCAGTGATATCCAGAGGAACTGAGATGGAGCAAGGATTGTTATTATTGATATAACTATATTTTGTCAAATTTGAATCAAAGTAGGAAGTTCTTAACTGATTCTTGTTCAATGTAAAATAGCCCTGCTTATTTCGCGGTATACAAAAAGCTTGACCCCGCAAACTGGCATAGTGAAACTTTTGAACACTTCTTGCATGTACATTAGAGAGCCATATTAGGAGCCCCATTACATTTCTAAAGCTTCCAACAAAACAATGGACTTAATTTTCAACAGCAACATGAGAATGTCAATCATCGCTTGTTTTTATTATATACACCAAAAATCCATAGTTTTTATAGCATATCCCTCGTACTTTCGTAACTGTGAAAAGATTAGGAACAATATAGGATTGTTTGTTTCGAGCACGTCAAGGTTGAACGAAAGCTCCTTAATCATGACGATATTGTTCAAGCATTCGTTTAATCTCAGGTGGTATAGTATTATTCACTGTTATAGTTCATCATTTCAGAAACAAAAAAAAAACCAATTATTATCATGATTATATTATCAAATGAAGCCATCATGCAGTGTCATGTATGCTTCCATCGTACGTATAAATGTACTTAAGTATATACATTTTACTTGACGTGTGTGTGTGTAAGGTACTATGTACAGTACATGCGAGAGGATGATACATATATGAGTGTAATGGTACACTCGTATTACTTACAATAACAAAAATCTTACATCGTAGTCTCTCTATATTACGTCTATATACAAGTGGAAACGGAACCCTACTATATTTACATTGCCTCTTTCTTGACTATAACCAGAATGTAGTTATAAGAGTTTAACAACAACAAAAAATGCAAATGAGAATATGAACAATGTTAGTTATGAAAGAATTACGATTTTTACAACCATTAATATAGCTTATTCAAATGTAAACTACAGTGGATATGACAATTGTAAACATACATTGGGTTAAATACTACAGATGTGCCAGTTTTTGCAATAGGCAAACTTCGAGTAAAGCACTGCTCTATGGTTTCTTTTTTTTTTTAGTAACAGCTTGTTTTTCTGCAATATTGGCGAGCAAGCATGCAGTGTCCAATAGTTTACAATAAACATACAAACAAAACGAGTATGAAGCAAAACCAAATAAATATACTTTTACAGATGACACAGGTTATCCTAAAGATAAGTTCATTTGATATCTGATTCTCTCCATACTATATATTATTATACTTGAATTCCTCATAATCTTTTCCTATGTGAATGAACCTATTAGTTATTCATTTCCACTGCTCTTATAGCTGCTCCCAATAAATTTTTGCTACTGTTGTCTTCGATCCATTTTATCTGCCATGGAAATGATTCTGTGGTAAGAGGAATTAAAAATTCTGATCGCTATTGCACCTACCATAGATTCTACTCCTCCTAGATGATTTGATTTTGAAGACGCAGCAATATTACTCGCTATAAGATTCATGTGCTCTCTCGGTGAGATAAGAATATTTGTTAATATTTTCCCTATCATTTTATTTTTCTTTCCCTCCTTTTAAGTGTATCTTTTAACGTACGTAAAATCTCAAGTAGGAGTCCAGACGTAGAAAGGCCAATGGCCTCTGCTGGCTCCTCTATTTCTGTCTTTGAATTTACTTTTTTAATCTTTTTTTTTTCTCGTTCTCTCCATTGTGTTTTTTTTCTTTTTGCACATGTATACTCTTACTTACTGTAAAGTTATTATTTGCACTTTGTTCTTCGTTATCTTAATGAAAATTTGGAAGTAAATGAAATGAATTTATAAATGATCATCAATCATTGATAAGTATCTCCTAAATGCTATAAAATTTCATAGACCACACAGGTTGAGTTTAACTGGTCTTTTCTTCAAGAATTGGGTGTATCAATGGAGTTATAAACTTCCCTGCATTAGTCAACTCATAGTCCAGATTGAATAGTGAAAATAAATCAAAACATCTCCAGGGTTCTGGGTTTACAGGGGAATGTTCTCATACCTTTGATATGACCTTTCGAGCACGTTGGACTGTGAAAATTGATTCGTTCTTTGACTGCTTTTGGGGGCCGGGAGAGCATTCTACTTTGTCTCAGTTCACATTCTGACCTTTAATGATTTCACCAGCGCAATCATGTTTCAAGAAGGAGATACCCATTTTCGTCTAACTCGTCCTCTTCTCTTTCTTTGCTTAAGGATATTGAAACAGAATACAGAGCATTGTTCATGCCCTTCGCATGAGAATCATTTCTCTCGATAGTCGAGTACTCATGGTGACGTGCCGGATCTCTGATGGGTGCGGATTGGTCCAAAGTTGATGGAATCTCTTCGTATGTAACCCCACATCTACCAGCGTTATCTGCTGGTCTGGAATGGATGATTAAACCTCTGCCCATTGCTTCACCGAGTGATTGGACACTGTCAAAGTTGTCCTCATTCTTTTCATTTTCAAAATTTTCTGGAAGTTCGCTATTCGTAGCTCTACGTGGATCTACGTTGGAAATCAAATGACCGTGTTCATCAACGTCGTTTTCAGCTGCAGAGAAGTCCTTACATTCAACAAACCTGACATCTCCCTTCTTTTTCTTCACATTTTCGGTCATGTTCATGTACCGCCCTTTCTCGGCATCGGCCGTGGGGTCTTGACACTGCGCGATGTCTTCCGTGATGTCTTCAGTACTGTCTCGGTGTAGGACGTCATGGAGAGACCGGGAAATCCAGTCTTTTGGATCGTTGATCATTTCCGATTTAAAGCTGCGATCCTGTCAAATGCAATGAAGAATAAAGGAAAGCATGTTGATGCATCGTACCGAATTCCGACATTGATTTTAACTTTAATTCTATTAATAAACAATTTTTATCTCAAAAATGTGTACAACATGTGTACTGCTACAAAGATTATCGTGAAGATCTAGTTAAAATAAATGACACCACTAGGTTTACTCTTTTAAAACTCTTTGTCTAAAGAATTTTAGTGCAGCGGACAATTTACCGATTTCATCTCCATTAGCTTTTGTGTGTTTGAAAATTTCAAAAATGTTTCTAAACTCCTCCATTAGGCTGCTACAAAGTTATGAGTTAAGTTATGAGTCAACTTTACAAGGAAATAATCTTTACATGAAATTTTTTACAGGGGAAATTTGCATTCTATAAAAGTTAAATGTATGTTACGATACGAAAGCAAAGAGTTAGATACTCTTCAAGAATTTGGTCGTCAAGTAACGGCATGTTATCTTAACCATGTTAACGATATAATCTACAATTACTACCTCTGCAGAGTTATGGTAGACGTGATCCTCGCTCTGCTGATTAATAGTGACGTCGTCAGTTTTGTTTAGTGGACGTTCCTGCAAAGAGCAATGCACCTTGCGAGTATCGATATTGATAGAGTGCAAGGAATGTGTATCTGATTTATTTGAATCTTCTTGACGCCCAGGTTTCCTGTTGATTAAAAAGATGGATACGAGAGAAAGGTTCTGTGGAATACGTTGTAATACACCAAACACAATTACGTGAGAACAACTGTGGCATATGGTTAACTTTTTTGCATATTTCTACAGCGAATTTCCCATAAACAAAAACACATGAGACTGATTGCTTTTTAATGTTTATTACAAACATTGAACGATTGTTTAGCTGGATTCTATTGCCCTTTGTTTCGTCCAATGATTGTTGTGTATAGGCCAGCGTTTGGGACTGTAACAGATATTCTATAACTCAAATTGTGTTTTCGTCCCTTGGGTACAAATCAATACTTGCAATATATAATATTTGCATTGTATAAAATAAGCTTCAATATATTATATATATATATATATATATATATATATATATATATATATATTTATATATATATATATATATATATATATATATACATACATACATACATATAGTTATTGACAGTGCATATATAGCGCATAACACAAAGTGATATACACATGTAGCTATATGGGAACAACAATAAAAAGCTACTAAAAAGAATTGATTATTGTCGCACTCACTTTTTCCACTGATTGATGCACCAAGCAATAGATAAAATGGCAAGCATCATAGCAACGAAACAAACAGGGGTTCCAATAATCAGTGCGATGAATTTTGTCTCCAGGCCTATAGAAACAGAAAATAATAAATAAGATCGAACCTTCGTCATGAAATGAAACTTTGATACCTGGAAACACGAGACCGCTATCCTTTGCTAATTTTTTGTAAAGTACACTTTGTGAAAACAAACAGACAAACATTGGATGCAGTTCCTTCGGTCAAGGCATGTAATATAAGCCGTATGTCCTGATTAGGTTTAGATGAAGGGATGTAGTACAATTAATTGATTTCTTTTGCATTGAACTGATAGTGTTCAGATGTCAAAAGTCAAGATCAAACGTCACTGTTCTTTAACTATATTGCAACTTCCATCCACAATTTTAGCTCGGAATACCTACGTGAAGTAATATTGAGTACGAACATTAAATAGAATGAATGCAACATTAGTTGCCTGAACTGACAGGGGTTAAAGTTGAGGTGTCACGATAAAGGTCACGAAAATTAAAATGAAATGCTATTTTATAGCAATAAATTCTATTAAGTAAGTGCAACAGTCATTTTTCTTGTGGATGGATAAAAAGCAATGTATGCTTAAGATAAAGGATTATCTTCTGCAAGTCCACACGTCTCCATTATATACCGTTATAATATATCAGAAAGCAAAATGCTCCTTCATATGCAAATTTTATACCGTCAGGTGATATGTATCTACACTCTTGTGTTCTGTTTCTGGCTAAAGATTTTGACCGTCTAAGAAAAGTCGTACACAGCATGTAAGATTCATGATTTAACTTTTTACCAATTTTTGTTTTTTAATAAATCACTTATTACGGGGAAAAGATTGACACGATGTTGTGAAAGAACGTTAGCATAATACACATCAACTGACATTGCTTTGATACGAACATTGCCCTTCTAAAAAGCGCATAAATACATAGTAATTCATAATAGCATTACAGCATTTTGAGTGTGCACCTATACTCACATAAAGTGTTGCTTATATTTGTTGATGGCGTTGTGCTGATTCTGGCATCACGACATTCATTATCTGTAACCAAGGTGTAAAATGGAAAGAGTGCAACTTGAGTAATCTGTACTGAACCTTGTCATTGGTATTTGGGCAACCACATTAGTTTTACAAAATAGTTTTGTTGATTCAGGTAGATTTAAGCCAATAGCAATGACAGAAGTAACGAAAAAGGTAATTATTTTGTCAGTTGCTAAATGTTGAGCAAGTGAACCTAACTCTTGAAACAAAACTGGTACTGGTACCATTTCATCTTCTCAATCAAGATAATCTATTGCCTCTTTCTCTACTCAGCTTTACAAACTTTGAAAGGGTTTGCTTAGAGCTGAAATATGACATACTGTAAGACGACTTCGTAAGACAGACCGTTTGGTGCATCACCCACTGCCCAACAAGACGGGACTGACGAGTTCCAAACCGGGAAGTAAGTCGACCATCCAGGTTGCCTCACACACAGAAGGTTTGCGATGCTGATGCTGAAGAAACTCTGACCACAGGCGAGAGTCAGGTCGGATCCAATGTACGTAATACCAGAGTCCCAATAACCATTACACACGGGACCGGGGTGCTTCCAAAATCCGACAGAAACTGTTGATAAAAGAAAAAAAGGGTCAATTTCAAACAATATTGAAAAAAAAATGAAACAATGAAACAAAAACAAAAAACAACGTAAATAACAAAACCATATGTAGAAAAAAAAAGAATATCTGTTGTCACCTAAAAACTATTACTTCTGCTGTCGCCATGGTTGCTAACGAAACCGTCACGATAATGCCAACTTTTTCTTTTTTTATAATAAATCCACAACTTGTGATAATATCACCTCAGTGAACATTTGACCCAAAGCCCATGTAATCGCAAAACCCGATAGACATTATAAATGAAAGAAACCGCCGAATTAAAAACCATGAATAACAAATGCAAGGATAATATTCTTGCGTATTCAATATTGTTGCAATCTTGTTTTTACCATATCGAAGTTTATTATCAGCTATGTTCTTAACAACAGTTGACGTGATATATACTGATAGGGACAATAATGTGTTATGTCAGTACATGTAGGCCTACTAATAAATGTCAGTATACTATAATACATACAGTGCTGTATACCAGAAGCAATGATACATCGATAGGGGTAACACAAAATCTTAAACCAGTACAAATATGTTATTACCATGATCATGAACAACACTGTTTTGAAAGAATAATGAGCATTATGATGAGAGTAGGAAAAGTTTCTGTCATTCAATGTCATTAGTCAAATCTTTCTCACGGTTATACAAACAGTGAACTTCCTGTCCGGGTTTTGCTTCGTTTTGGGGTGTCCAAGAATGGTTATGCTTTACACCAGAAATGAAGTTGGCATACTCTTCTGATCGATAGCATATGCAATTCTTTTCATTAACAATAGCGATGTCATTGTTTCCCGTTTTCCATCTACAAGTAGACACACATTCTTCGTCCGAATGAGCATTACAGCCAGAATCATACAACGCCTGATAAGTATGACGCTCGCCCATGTAGCACCCGAGAAAACCAGGTTCTGCGTAAATACAAAATGAGATACTTAAAATCTGCCATTTATTTCTTATTTTGAATAGTTATTGATGACGTAGTGACATAGATCATATTCAGTAACGCTGTAATATGTTCCCGATTGTTGAAGTACGAAAAAAGCAAAAACAAAACGTACATAACATAACAAAACATTTAAACATTAGACAAGACGTGTTTTCAATCAAATCATGTACTTTTCAGACTGCATACATCCACATCTATACCTCCATGACGATCTAACCTTTGAAAGGAATGATCATTTCCTAAAGACGGAGATTTACAACATTGTCAGGACTTGGACGTAGGACAGCCATTATCTGCACACATCAAAAAATGGCAAGAAAAGGGTGAGAGCCAACTTAACGAGCCATATTAACTGGAGAATCATAAGAAGCCGATCTTGAGTGGATATAAACTAAAATCACTTTAACCTTTCTGAATGAACTCAGTATCATTCGAGTTTCAAGTAGGTGGACTCCCATGGGGTAACCAGGAATTTCGTAATGGGGGGAGGGGGATGGCAAAAATATTTCTGGGTCCACAGAGAAAAAAAAATGTGGCTTCAGTGCATTTTTTTTTCTTTTCCCCACATTACGTTTGCGAACCCCTCACACTCATCCCTCTGTCACCACACCACACACAGCAAGCATATCCCAACGACTTAACCCGTTCCATACTTAATTCTGAAATCCCCATTGATTTAATACACAGGCCACCAGGTTCCCGAATGGAACGGGTTAAAAGCCCTTGAAAAAGACTGGTTACACAGTCGAAAGCTTAGGAGAATAAAAGGCCATAGTGAACATTACTGCAACGTCTGCGAGTCATTCTTCCGTCACACATATACATAAAGATAATGCAGCACCCACAACGTACGAGGCCAAGCCCGCTTCACCTTATATATATATATATATATATATATATATATATATATACATACTTTGTTATCCATGTTTATATATGTATAATACAATTATAGCTTGCACTTATCATAGTCATGGTTAATCTTACCTCGACATCTGAGTCTCACAGCACTGTTCGAGAGACACTGTGTTCCTTTTGGTAGGCAGTCCTTAAAACGTCCATTCCGGCATTCATTACCTGAGGTATGAATAAACATTTTGAAATATTTCGGTAAATGCAGAATATTACCAGGGGTATCGGGAATTCAGAAGAAACAAACAAACAAACAAACAAACAAACATAGGAAAGAATGGCAAAAATCAACCTCAAGAATATGACTCAATTATTAACAACCCTGTTAAGTATATGCACATTTACCTTTAGGCATTATCAAAAGGTACCGTTATAGGTAATCGTCACTGTTATCAGTTATTGTTTTTAACGTTCATTCATGAATTAGACTGTAACATTGTTACTTGCATATGATTTCAATACACATGCTCAATATCGTATAGTTACCTTTAGAATATGAAAGCCACTGAGTCCTACTCGATGTTGATGCACTTGGAATAGGTTGAGCCGAGTAATCTTTGACCGCTGGGAAGCCGAGTTCTCTGCAGACTAAATCAGCAGCTTTGAGGTTAAAGCCATCGTAGCACAAATATCTGTCTGAGTCCAGGACAACCAAGCCATTCAGGGGAGAGGGTCTGCCTACCAACTTTACAAATGGCGTATCTTCAAAATAAAAGAGTATGATATATCAGTGAAGAAACTTTATTTGTGATTTGTTGAGTCTTAGTGAATTGCAATAAACTTGATAAACGTTTCTTAAGAAATAGGGATATTGTGGATTGTTACCTTTTATACTCATGCAAAACCGTGATTAACCGTAGAACGCATATTGTTAGTTTTAAAGTATAAGTGATATGAGCAGTGTCAACATTGTTATTTCACGTTTGATATGTAGTGTTTTTTAAATGTAGCATATGTTTGCTTCAATTTATTTTATGTTTATATTCAATATCTATGAATTTCACTATATTTGAGCCTCAGTTTGTGAGGATGGTTTATAGTGATAATTTCGATACCACAATCCAGAATGGCCGCAAGAATGGTTCCTATGTATGCATAGTGTAAGTCTATTGACCTGACGTGACCAGGTCCTGTGACCTGTGAGTGTAAATTGTAGTTCCCTTTTGGTAGAGATATTAATGCTGCTTTTGTCAGATTCGCACGAAACTGTCTTATATTTTCATTACGTCACTGGAAATGGTTGCAACCATGACCACTAAAGTTTTATGCCTTTACCGTGGTAAAAAACACATATTTGATATGGGCATTTTCAACAATTACTTTATGTGGGGAAAAAAAAACTATATCCCCGGCAACTCCATCTCCTTCTCAGGCAAAACACTGTCAGGTGATTTAAGAAGCAGAAATGAATGGCAGAGAAACGTTGCTGAAACCACAAGGTTTTGTTGTTCTTTTTGTTTTGTTTTTCTCTTGCAAAAGTCACCAATGATTGTTGCTTAGTATTCGAGGAATCAAAGATTGATCACGTTCTTATAGATATACAATGTACGTCTTCACTACGACTCGATGTACATACTGAGGAAAATGTATTGTTATCGTGAGTAAAGTTATGCATACATCTATTTCTCGACAGAAGAATAAGACAACGTGAGCTTTTAAAACAAATATTTGTACTCGATGCTCATGAAAAATAATGGAAAAAGTGTATAAACACTAATATTCATTATTTACAAAGCAATGGCAACTTACCGTTGTAACATGTTACATTCATCGTGAATTTCGCTGGATTTTCATATATGGTACCATACACACGTACTTTCATCTCATGTGTCAGTGATAAAACGGAGAAAGGTTTAACCACAGTCCCAGTCACAAATGTTCTGTTGGATATTACATCCTGAATATGAAATCTCATCCATTTATCGTTGATAGACTGAAGTTTAGTGAAAATTCGCCGTCCTGGAGGGGCCTGTATTACCCAAATAATGTTCGTGATGTTTTCTCTTTCACGATTTATATTGATGTTTAGTGGCCTCCCCAGGCAGTTGAGAGTGATATCTGAAGGCACAATAAATCAAAGATCAGTGTTATTGAGCATCAATAACTGAATGGTGTGTTATCATTCAGTTATTGTTTAAGAAAGGAATCATTGTTTTAAGTTATACTATTTCTTGCTAAATTCACTTTCCGTTCCGAATTCCAGGGCTAGTACAGTCCACAAATCTGCAATGGCTTTCAGTTGATTCTAATGTAAAAGTTTAGAATACAGTGGTTCCTTGAGTTTTACATAATATGCGTAAAATAGACAAAATAAGATTAAAAACAATATCAGAATTGCGAGGTGCTACATGATTTTGTTTTTGTTTTGTCTCGCGTGCAATAGTGCATGCTTCAGCTAACAAAAGAAGAGTGAGTTGAGAAGCAATAAGATCTACGAGTATCCTTGCACAAAAAAAAAACCCAAAAAAGACCATAAAAATACCTACATTCCGTGTTGCTTTCTGGAGATGAGGAAGTGAGCAACGGCTCGTAGAGCAAGAAACAGACGATCAAACAGACCAAGGAAGACATTCTTGGTTATTGTTTTATGACAAAAATGAATACTGTTCTGAGGTCAGTCCCTCTGTAGCCTTATAATTAATGAGTGACTCTAACTCAATGAGAGATATCACTGTACAAATTAATTCACTTCCAGGTGTAAAAAGGTTAAAGGTAAATTACAGTGGGAGTGTAGTTCAAAGTGAAGTCTTCCAATCCACTGAGGACAAGTTTAACATATCATTGTTGGTGTCATTGGAGAAACGGCGGCCGAGATTGCGTGCGCATCAATGCTTGGCAACCCAAAAGCTTTGTGTAGCTGTGTGAAACTAAGTTCCATTTCAACTGTCTTACTTCCTGGGAAAAATTCAAAAGTCAGTCGCCATTTTACGGGAGCACACAATACAAGCTGATCATTCAACATAAACATTCTCATCCTTCCTGGTACCCGTTTATACTCACGGGTTGAGAGTAACAATGTGGGCAAAGTGCCTTGCTGAAAGGCAAAACACATTGACATGCACTAATAGACTAAGCATAGCTTTCATGAAGTATCTTTTGGTAATCAATTCAGTAATTTGGAAGTTATGGGAAAAGAGCTGTTTTGTCAATATATTTCTTTTAAAAATATCTAAAGTTCCTCCTCCCTGAAAGTTTTGTTAATTTTTTTACAACTCCTCGACAGTTTGATGAGAAGTATGTAGTTCAGTCCAGCCTTATCCTTTCATTTCATTCATGGTAAGTTAGCCTTACGAAGCGACGATATTATCGTCTCTTATGTGATTGCCAACTAACATCATCGTTTCTTCTTGAAATGACATGTTTATACACTGCAATTTCTTTTATTGCTAATTTGGAATTTCGTTAAATTTCGACCGTTCGCTTTAATTTCGCTCTAATCATTCATCAACGTGTGAACATGTTGAACATGAAAAGATGCTTCACGTTCTAACACTCCAGGGACTTTGTCTGACGATGCATTCGATCACTTGCTTCTTTATTGGTTTCATGTTGTTTATTTGGGAGGGTTTTTTTATTTGTCTTTATTTGTATTCGTCATTACTTCTTCTATTTCATCCTTCCTGTTATTTTCTTTACAACTATATATATATATCTTAATCAAAACTGATTATCGTGCTTCCATCCCTTCGTGAGACCGGACAATTTCTAAGATACACTGCCATGTATCAACAGTACGTTTTTGATTTATGTTAGTAACAGGGCAGAGGAAATTTGTAATCCAAAGTATACCATCAGCGATGCATTATTTCACTATACTGTCGTATGTGATGGAAGTCAAATTCAAATTCAAGTTTATTCCGTTTCTCGACAGTAAAAAAATAACATAACATACATCACTCTTTCTTCAGTGATAAGAATCGTACCCAAAAAAAACCAACCAAACAATCAAAGTGAGTTTAACAGAGTAAAACAGTACTTGTATACTTGCAGTAAAGATACATTACAATGCCTGAAGTAAATTAAAGTAAAGTTGAATATCAACGTACACAAGGCGAAAAACGGAGGGACCCACTGAAAAGACGAAGTGAAGTGTATACTGTGTGTGCATGGGTTGTGTGTGTTCAATACACGAGCTGCAAGTGGGTGGCTTGCCGTTAAAACGTTAGGGGCTTTGTGACATAGCGAAAATGTGAATATAATGCTTTCTACTTTTTGTATTGTTTTGATTTTGTCATGGGATTATTTCAACATGTGCAAGAGTAGATATCATTATTTTCTTTAATTGAGGAAGGTCCTTTATATTGGTGTAATCGTCATCATGATGACATAATACTTATTGTGTACAACGTCTTTATATTAACAGATTGTTATCATATTAAAGAATATAGCTAATTGACAAATTGCCCTACATCGACTTAAATAAGCATCAAAGAATATAGTAGAGAAAGAATTTACATTGTCCCTTTAACTTTCGAATTTTATACCGTTTGTGTATTGCCAAGAAATGAAGACAACTATCAAAAGTTGCAAGAGTCATTTTGTTATGGTGTACAACATAAAAAAGGAAAAAATATAAATACATCACGTACATTTATAAGCAATCTAATGCCATTAGCACTTAAAAATGTAACACGACGTGTGCGGGATATGACGTTCGGAAAGTGGCACTTAGCAATCTGGCTATAGAGTCTTGTAATTATTTGAAAAGGAAGACGTGAATGATTTGTGTCGAGTAATCGAAATCATGCCAGCTAGAACAATGAATTTATTTTTGGTTAAGAAAATCTTTTAGGTTATCATCTTTCTCTTAGATTGATGATATAATTTTTTTTTGGAATTTTTTTATCTTCTGGTCTAAAGTAATATGTAAAGCGAGAATATGTCGCCTGTCCATGCTATTAATTGGAATGACTGTATGTATTGTCTAATCAAAACAGACAAAGGTGAACACCACGAATGGCAGAAAACTTTGTAACCAACTCTGAACGGTCTGGTGACCTTGTGCTCTCCCTCCGTGAATAAACGCACAAACGCATGTCCAGCTGAATGTAGTAGGTCTATATAAAGCGTCATTTCATAAATTAGTACTGAATTCTACCCAATATAGGATGTTCCGTGATATTAAACAAGAAAACATAAATTTATATTCATATAACGTTGTTATTTTGATAATACAACATTGCGATCATTTGCTGTATAGGAAACATTCAAATTAAACAAATGTTTTCACCTTAATTTCATACGTGAGCTTATTGTTCATCGGTTGCAGGTTTTTGTTTTGTTTTGTTTCTTTCTTTCTTTACTATGAGTGAACTGAGGCACTGAGATGGAGCTAGGATTGCTATTATTAACTATATTGATATAACTGTATTTTGTCAAATTTGAACCGATGTGGGAAGTTCTTGACTGCTTCCTGTCCTGTTCAATGTAAAATATCCCTGCTCTTGGTCAGATGCTAACACCTACAGTATCTGCAGCTTCTGCAGTGCTTTGTATTACTATGAGATTGAGGTTCTAACTGACAATTTTGCGCATGCTCATTTCGTGGTATACAAAAGGCTTCACCCCGCGAACCGGCAAGGTGAAACTTTTGAACACTTCGTGCATGTACATAAGAGTGTCAAATTAGAAGTTCCATTACATTTTTAAAGCTTTCAACAAAACAATGAACTGAATTTTCAACAGCAACTTGAGAATGCCAATCATCGCTTGTTTTTATAATACACGAAATGTCCATAGTCTTTATGGCATATCCCCCGTACTTTCGTAACTATGAAAAGGTAAAGGAACAATATAGGTTAGTTTGTTTCGAACACGTCAAGGTTGAACTAAAGTCCTTAATCACGCGATATTTTTCAAGCATATCAGTATGATTATTCTAAGAAAAAAAAGTATCAAATCCTTTGGTTTCGAAGACGGCGTTCAACCACATCACGTTCTCTTTAACACATTGTATTCTGTAAATGACTGGTTCTGCATGCCCAATGCCAACGTTGATTGTAGACTACCGTAGGAGACAATCATGTTGAACTATATACAGTGATATAATTATCATTGAAGGATACATTTTGAATGCCAATCCAACAGTCAGGTGGATATGGGGGGGGGGATGGAGCACTCTTTTTTTACAACATGAAATATAGTATAAATGTGATCAAATATGATTCATGATTCCCTTTAGGGCCTTGTCTTGAGATATGGGGGATGGAGCACTCTTTTTTTACAACATGAAATATAGTATAAATGTGATCAAATATGATTCATGATTCCCTTTAGGGCCTTGTCTTGAGATATGGGGGGGGGGGGGGGGATGGAGCACTCTTTTTTTTACAACATAAAATGTAGTATAAATGTAATCAAATATGATTCATGATTCCCTTTAGGGCCTTGTCTTGAGATATGGGGGGGGGGGGGGGTGGAGCACTCTTTTTTTGCAACATAGAATGTTATTATAAATGTCATCAAATAGATTCATGATTCCCTTTAGGGCCTTGTCTTGAGATATGGGGGGGGTGGAGCACTCTTTTTTTGCAACATAGAATGTTATTATAAATGTCATCAAATATGATTCATGATTCTCCGTAGGGCCTTGTCTTGAAGCAAGGACAAATTATTGTACATATACGTCTGTATCCACAATGAATTAAACTTAGCAATTCTTTACCTTTGACTTGTCACCATAAGCCTTTGATATCATTTCTCTCAGTTTTCCATGTTTTTCCCCAATTTTGCGACTTTGCGCTGCTGTATGATCAGTAAGTTATCTAGAACCTCCCGTAAACACGGCAAGAACATTGGTTATTATATAAAATATCGTATAACTTTGATAAAATCAGGTTTAAAGGTTTCATCCGTCAGCTTGTCGGATGTCATGCATTAAAAGCAACACCATAGCAACATGTACCAAATAGCACACAAATATATACAGCATGCTAATTACTTGCACAATGTACTCTTTTTTACGTTTTTTTAATTTCTTTTTCTCTTTATATATAATAGACTTTGTCAAAAAAGGGGGGTTACAGCGGATTTACGCGTTGATATATAACTTTTAATGAGATTAAACTTTATGAATGTTACTGCAGGGTCTAAAAAAGTAACATCTTACCTATATTTTGCAGAAAACCCCATTCCCTTTGGTTAAGTGGTCACAGAAAATTGAGGATTGTTGTAAATCAAGTCATGGGTCTGTTTCTCCCAAGTTTAGCAAAGGGATGCTCTTAGAACTGCATAATGTGAGAACACAATGGACAGAACTTAGAGGGAAGGGATTCCTGGCGTGCTCGATACCATGTCTACAAAGATCCTCATTTCTCTTTGACCACTGAAACAAATCCATTGTGGTTTTCTCTAAAATGTTGGAATGAGTTATATTTTCAAACCCTGACATCTTATTTCGATTGATTCACTATTTTAAAAGTTATCGTTGCGGGGGTACCGTTGTTGTTGTTGCTGTTATTTTTTTGAGGGGGGGGGGGTTATACGGTATATCTTTGTGTGTGTGTGTGTGTGTGTGTGTGTGTATTATATATATATATATATATATATATATATATGCCATGTTCTTTCATAACCTAGCCTTCACAAAGCAAACTTTCTCGGTTTCTGTCCTTTACTGTAAAGTAAGCATGATTATCATGATAACGACGATAACATTGAAAAAGAAGACTTAAGTTGATGAAAGTTATTCCAAATATGTTTTTTTTTAATTGTCTAGCTACAACATGTATACGCTATTAGTCCGGATTGAGAGGTGCTTTTGACTTAAATGATGATGGGTAAATGATCAGGTAATATCATATAAAATACATTATACATAATCACATTTGGTCTGCATTAGAGCAGTCAGACATATACACAAACACACACACATTAATATAAGTGTATATGCATATATATATATATATATATGTATATACTAATTATCAAAAGGCTAAGCTTCTCGCATTCTGTTAGAAAGAGGAAAACATGATTAGTTTAATCTAAGTTGGTATAGTATTATTAACTGTTATGATTCATCATTTCACGGACAAAAAAAAAACCCAATTATTATCATGATCATATTATCAAATGAAGCCATCATGCAGTGTAATGTATGCTTCCATTGTACGTATAAATGTACTAAGTGTATACATTTTACTTGATGTGTATGTGTGTAAGAGTGTGTGTGTGTGTGCGTGTGTGTGTGTGTGTGTGTGTGCATGTAAGGTACTATGTACAGTGCATGCGAGAGGATGATAACATATATGAGTGTAATGGTACAGTCGTATTTCTTACAATAACAAAAATCTTACATCGTGTTCCCTCTATATTACGTCTATTTAGTGGAAATGGAACCCTACTATATTTACATTGCTTCATTCTTGGCTATAACCAGAATGTAGTTATAAGAGTAAACAAACAAAAAACATGCAAATGAGAATATGAACAATGTTAGTAATGAAAGAATTACGATTTTTACAACCATTAATATAGCTTATTCAAATGTAAACTACAGTGGATACAACAGTTGTAAACATTCATTGTGTTAGATACTACAGAATCGACATGTGCCAGTTTTTGCAATAGGCAAACTTCGAGTAAAGTAATGCTTAATGGTTTCTTTTTTTAGTAACGGCTTGTTTTTCTACGATATTGACGAGCAAGCATGCAGTGTACAATAGTTTACAATAAACATACAAACACAACGAGTATGAAGAAAAACCAAAGAAATATACCTTCACAGATGACATAGATTATCCTAAAGATAAGTCCATTTGATATCTTATTCTCTCCATACCATTTTCATACATAAATTCCTCATAATTTATTCCTATGCGAATAAATCTATTGGTTATTTATTTCCGCTGCTCTTATAGCTTCTCCCAATAATTTTTTGCTACTACTGTCTTCAATCCATTTTATATCTGCCATGGAAATGATTCTGTGGTAAGAGGAATACAAATTCTGATCGCTACACAAAGATTTTACTCCTCCTAGACGATTTGATTTTGAAGACGCAGCAATATTGTTCACTATAAGATTCATGATTGTGCTCTCGCAGTGAGATAAGAATATTTGTCAATATGTTCCCTATCATTTTATCTTTCTTTCCCTCTTTTTAAGCGTAATTTTAACTTACATGAAATCGCACGTGGGAGTCCAGCCGTAGAAAAGTCAATGGCCTCTGCTGGCTCCTCCATTTTCTCTCTTTGAATTTCCTTTTTTTAATCTTTTTTTTCTCTTTCTATCCATCGTGGTTTTTTTCTTCTTGTACATGTAAACTGTTACTTAATGTAATGTTATCATTTGCACTTTGTTCTTCGTTATTTTAATGAGAATTTGGAAGTAAATGAAATGAATGTATAAATGATCATCAATGAGGACATTGATAAGTATCTCCTAAATTCTATGAAATTTCATAGACCACACAGGTCGAGTTTAAGTGGTCTTTTCTTCAAAAGTTGGGTGTATCAATGGAGTTATGAACTTCCCAGCATTAGCAAGCTCATAGTCCAGACTGAATAGTGAAATGAAATCAAAACATCTCCAGAGTTCTAGGTTTCACTTAAGATAAATGTTCTCGTACATTTGATCTGACCTTTTGAGCACTTCGGACTGTGAAGATTAATTCGTTCTTAGACTGCTTTTGGGGCCGGGGAAGGGTTCTACTTTGTCTAAGTTCACATTCAGATCTTCCATGATTTCACCAGCGCAATCATGCCTCAAGAATAAGATACCCATTTTCGTCGAACTCGTGCTCTTCTCTTTCCTTGCTTGAGTATATTGAAACAGAATACAGAGCATCGTTCAAGCCCTTCGCAAGAGAATCATTATTTCTCTCGATAGTCGAGTAATCGTGGTCACTTGGATGCTTTCTGATGGGTGCGGATTGGTCCAAAGTTGATGGAATCTCTTCGTAGACGATCCCACATCTACCAGCGTTATCTGCTGGTCTAGAATGGATAACTAAACCTTTGCCCATTGTTTCTCCGAAAGATTGGTCACTATCAAAGTTGCCACCAGCCTTTCCATCTTCAAAATTTTCTGGAGGTTTGCTATTCATAGCACTCCGTGTGCCTACATTGGAAATCAAATAACCGTTTTCATCAACGTCGTTTTCAGCTGCAGAGAGGTCCTTACATTCAACTAACTTTACTTCTCCCTTTTTATTCTTCACATTTTCTGTCATGTTCATGTATTGCCCTTTCTTGGCATCTGCTGTCGTGTCTTGACACTGCGAGATGTCTTTCGTGTCGTCTTTAGTACTATCTCGGTGTAGGACGTCATGGAGAGACCGGGAAGTCGAGTCTTTTGGATCGTTGATCAATTCCGATTTATGACTGTGATCCTGTGCCAAATGCGATGAAGAGTAGAGGAAAACATGTTGAAGATATAAACATTGACTTTTTAACCTTAGATACACAATGTGCCTTAACAATGAGTACACAATACACCAATGTTTCCTGCCATGAATATTGTCGTCCACATAAAGTGAAAATTGATGACGTCATTAGGCTTACCCTTTTAAGACTCTAATGAATTTCAGTGCAGTGGGAATTTACCGATTTTACCTCCATTAGCTTTGAAATAAACGGGTGTTTAAACATTTCCTTGATTTTTAAATGGCTACTAATCTTATTCCGAGTTATACAAGGAAAAGTTCGATGTACATTTGGAAATTTTTATTTCTAAAGTCTATTGTATTCTTACGATATGAAAACAACGGAGTTTGGTCGAAAAGAAATGACTTGCTACAATATTTTAACGACATACTCTACGATGACTACCTCTGCAGAATTCTGGTAGACGTGATCCTCGCTCTGCCGATTAACTGTGGCGTCGCCAGTTTTGTTGAGTTGACGTTCCGGCAAAGAGAAATGCACCTTGCAGGCATCGGTATTGATAGAGTGCAATGAGTGGGTATCTGATTTATTTGAATTTTCTTGACGTCTGCGTTTCCTATTGATCAATAAGAAGGAAAGATAACATGTCAGGGGAATACGTCATAATACATCACAACATCGACACATGTAAGAACAACTACTGCATATGATTACTTTTGTTGTAAAATTCTATAGGATAATTCCCATATATATAAAATTGCATAAACAGATGAAACTAATCTCTTTTTAATGTTTACTTACCAATGTTGAAAGATTGTTAATATTCCATTGCCCTTCGTTTCTTCCGATAAATTGTGTGAGTGTGTGTATGTGTGCGTTTGGGACAATAATAGATATAGAACCTACACGTATCTCAAATTGTGTGTACGTGTTTTCGTTACAAATCAATACTTGCAATACATATTGTTTGCATTGTAAATAAGCATATATTTAGATAGATACAGGTGTACACTATGTGTACATGTATCCAAATGGAAAAATGGAAACACACACACACACAAGATATTATGAAAAAACAATTGATTATTGCAGCACTTACCTTTTCCAGTGATGATTGCACCAAGCCATGAATGAAATGACAAGCATCATGGCTGCGAAACAGACAGGGGTTACCATAATCAGTGCGATGAATTTTGTCTCCAGGCCTAAAGAAACAGAAGAATGATCGATCCGATTGAACCTTCGTCATGAAATCAAACTGTATTATCTGGAAACAAGATACCGCTATCCTTTGATAAGTTTTTGTAAAGTACATAATGTTGTAAAAACAAACAGAAAAAACAATACATGTTCTTAGTTCTCGGTCAAGGCATGCAATATATGACGTATGCCCTGATTAAGTTTCGATGATGGACATAGTAAATTATGTGACGTTTTTACATTGAACTTTTAGTGCTCAGAGGTCAAGAGTCAAGTTCAAACCTAACTGTTCCTTAATTCGATTGTAATTTCCGTCCCCAATTTTAACTGGAAGCATCCACATATTTACAGAAAAATTGAGTATGAAGATTTGATATTATGAACGCAGCATTACCAACGGTGAAAGTTAAAAGGTCACGATCAAAGGTCACGAAAATTAAATTAAAATGCCATTCTCTGGCAACGAATTCTATTAAGTAAGTGCAACTGCAATGTTGCTTGTGGATGGATAAAAGTCAATTTATGATGATGACGTCCACACGTCTCTATACTATCAAAATATGAAGGAAAGCGAAGTTCATCTCTATGCCCATCTTATACAGAAAGGTGACGTGTATCTACACTTCTGTCCTGTCACTGTCTGTGTTTCTGGCAGAAGATTTTTTTCCGTCTAATAAACGGTTACAGCTCGTTATTCCGAAGGTTCGTTATTCCGAAGGCTCTTTGTTCCTAAGATTCGTTATTCCGAAGGTTCATTGTTCCGAATTTCATTTCCGGATTAACCAATCTTCGGAATAGAGAACCTTCGGAATAACGCCACAAATTTTCGGATTAACGAACCCTTTTTCATTTTCAGATAATAGAACCTCTAGGTATACGGACTTTGCGTGTTTCGGATTAACGACCCTTCGGAATAACGAACCTTCGGAATAGCGAACCTTCGGAATAACGAACAGCACCCTAATAAACAGCATGTTTCATCGATAATATGCTTTTTTACCACATTTTAATGAATCACTTATACGCGGAAAAAGATTGACACGATGACATGTATTGCTTTGATACGAACCTCACCCTGGCACATGCACATAAATGCTATATAATTCATGATAGTATTATAGCATTTTGAGTGGGCACCTGCACAATACTCACTTGAAGTGTTGCTTTTACAAATATTTGTTGATGGTGTTGTGCTAATTCTGGCATCACGACATTCATTATCTGCAAAGGTGTACCAATGAAACTAGTTCAACAAGACGTGAAATTAGTTTCGCGTGCAAAGCATTTAAATGTTTTTGAATCATTTTATTTTAGAGAGGGAGCCCCTCCCCCTTACCCTGCATCTGTAATCAACCTTTTTCTTAGTATTATGCAACGACTGAATTCGTTTAAAAACAATATTTTGTTGCTTCAATTAGTTTAAGCAAATAGTAATGGCAGAAGTAACGAATAACGTAATTACATTGTATTTACAGTTAGTCAGTTGCTAAATGTTGAGCAAGTGAACTGAAGTCTTGAAACAGGACTGGTACGATGTAATCCTCTTAATCAAGATGAACTATTGTTTCTTTCTCTACTCTAACTGACAGACTCAAAAGGGGTTTGCTTCGAGCTAAAATATGACATACTGTAAGATGACTTTGTACGACAGACCGTTTAGTGCATCATCGATTGCCCGGCAAGACGGGACTGACGAGTTCCAAACCGGGAAGTAAGTCGACCAGCCAGGTAGTCTCACACACAGAAGGTTCGCGCTGCTGATGCGGGAGAAACTCTGACCACAATTGATTATGTCTGATCCAAAGATCGTAATATCAGGATCCAAAAACTCTTTACACACAGGACCGAGATGCTTCCAAAATCCAACAGAAACTTTCGATAAAGGAAAAAAAACCGTCTCGATTCAGATAAACAGATTTAAGGACATTAAAAAAAAGACGAAGTATCACAACAATACGGATAAAAAAGCATAATGCAATCACCTTCAAACTGTGTAGATGAGCTATCTCTCTCATTGCTGACGTAACTGCCTTTACAATTTAGACCTTTTTTTAAATGGCGAGATCTTCTGATAATGTCGTTCAAGTGAACATTTGACCCATGACCTGGGTGATCACACATTTTTATAAACATAGAAGAAGATAATACTGTGAGTACTATGAGAAGTAAACAAGAAAATAATACATTACTTTGTTTAAAAAATATATTGAATTTCTTTCTGAAATGTAATAAAAGATGTTTCTTCTTTAACAATGGGTGAAGCATATGGGAATTCAAGGTAGTGTAATTTTGCCTTGTTCCAAGTAATTGAAAGTTCAAAACAATTATGATAACAGTTCACTTTACATCAGATGATGATAATAATGCTCGTTGAAGAACTAAAAATATAGTATTGTATGCCAGAAGCAGTGGTGAATCAGCGAGGGTAATACTGAAAAACAGTACTTCTACATGAACATCATCAATCATAACGCTATATTGAGAAAAATATTGAGAACAGGAAACGTTTCTTAACCTTTCATGTGTGACACTGGGTGATACTACTGTGATACTCACGGTTATACAAGCACTGGACTTCCTGGCCTGGTTTTGCCTTTGTTTGAGGTGTCCAGTAAGGAGTATTGTTCACGCAAGAACTGAAGTTAGCATACTCTTCTGATTGATAACATGTGCAATTTCTTTCCTTAACGATAGCAATGTCATGGTTTCCACTTTTCCATCTACAGATTGACACACACTCTTCATCAGAATGAACGTTAAAGCTGGAAACGTCCAAATCCTGAAAAGTACGATGATCGCCTACGTAGCATCCGAGAAATCCAGGTTCTGCGGAAATGTAGAATGACATAATTAAAATCTGTAAGCTATTTCTTGTTCCTTATAGTTTCTGATCATCTCATCTGACATTTTCTCGGTGTTATTTTTTTTCCTTCATAAATTCCCGATTGTTGAAGTAGAATTAAAAAGCAAACTCGTAACCTTCAGAGAAGAGGTGCTTTCATTTAGATCAGTTACATTTTAAACATCATAAACCTGATAAATAGGTTCTGAAGATTTAAGCTACGGAACGGACCGATCAAGTCGTAAAGACGAAGGAGTTTTGCAAACTTGTAATGAACATGGATGTATGACGGGCATGTCTTCGCACTAACGAATGGCACGAGGAGGGCGAGACTCATAACAGGCAAATTAGACACAGATCTTGAATTGATGTCAATTTCAATCCTTTAAACCCTGGCAAACAATCTCGTCATTTGAGTTTCAAATGTTTGTGCATATGTTTTGATAGTTGTGATGTAAACTGAAATAAAAATTTCTCTGCTATGTGTATGTTATAGAATGGGATTTGTTCTCACTGTTTAGCTGTTTAGATGTGATGGAAAAAGTTTTTGTTTTTTTTTTTCAAAGTGAGACTGCTTTGTCTAACACGTTAAGTGCTTTAGTATGACGAAACTTTTTCTCCTTTTAATTATAAATTATAACTCCAAAAAGCGACACAAAGGATTAACCGAGCATGAACTTAACATAAAAAATCCCTCCTTACTTCAGAGCATAGCACGCACCTTGTAAGACAAATTATTTGAGAATGATGGTGCACGCTAGTCAGAGTGATTTTGTTTGTTTGCACGTTTTATTCCACACACACGCACACACACATACACACATACACACACACAGCAGAGTATAATCTTTTCTATCATGTTGTCAAACCGACCCAAGTTTAGGTTGTATTGACATGTGTCCATTATGATTGCATTGAGTTGAAAAGTCCAATATATCATTGGCATAATCATGTTGCTTAGAGTACATAAAAGTCTTTCGACGCTTTGATATGAAGATAAATAATTTTGCAATTCATTTCCAAACTTTATTCCACAAAAAAGGTTGAAACAACAGTAGAGAGACAAACAGCAGTACAGCAAGATAATGTTCGGTTTGGTAATTAAGAGGAAGTCAAGCGTCCACAAGGATGGGCAAAACAGTATGTCATTTCAAAACAACACAAAAAGGGTGCTCCGTGCAGCCGAAACAATAAGTCTTCATAATTCTGACAAGGGGTGTCTTATCTTATCCAACTTATTTTTATGCCTCCGCCAACGAAGTGGCAGGAGGCATTATGTTTTCGAGTTGTCCGTCCGTCCGTCCGTATGTACGTCCGTCCGTCCGTACGTCCGTCCGTCCGTACGTCCGTCCCGTTTTGTTTTTGTCGATATCTCAAGAACCGTGTGGTGGTTTTACATCAAACTTGGTAAGAGGGTATATCCTAGGGGATAATACTTTGTTTGGATTTTAGGGTCACGGGGTCAAAGGTCAAAGGTCACAGGTTATTTAGTGAAAAAAAGGTTAAAATTCATGTTTTTCTCCATATCTCGCAAATGGTTGAAGGTATCTTCATGGAACTTAGTATATATGCTTGTTCCAATGGGCAGTGATTATCGAGGGAAGTTGGGGGTCATGGTTCAAAGGTCAGGGGTCAAAGGTCAAGGTCAACTCCTCAAAATATCACTACTTTCCTTATATTTATGCAATGCCTGAAGGTTTTTTTTAAACTTGATGTATACATGTATTACCCAATATGTATACATGTATTACCCAATATATATTCTGTGGGAAGTTTCTTGCCAAAAGGTCAAAGGTCAAAAGGTCAAAGGTCAAGTGAAAGTGCTGAATTGCACTTTTTCCTCCATATCTCAAAAGTAACTCAAGGTATCATCGTGAAACTTACATATTTGTGCATGTTCAACCTAACAGTGATCCTCTTTGGAACTGTGAGGTCAAAGGTCAAAGACCAGGGATAGATAATGCTGTTTTCCCATTTGATACTGAAATTATACTTTTTCTCAATACCTTGAAAATTACTCAATGCATAAACTTATAAAAGGGTCAAAAGTCAAGTAAATATCATCAGTTCCCCAAATACCTGCACTCTAACATTTTAATCATTCATCCAATTGAACCTAGTTCTAGGAAAGTGAACATTCAGCACATTTGTGTCAAACCTGTCATTTTAATATTTTGCCAATTGTGTGAAACTGTCATCACACATTGTCAAGACATTGTACTATAGACCTATGGAGAACCATGCATTATGGCGGAGGCATATCAGTCGCCGTAGCGATATATCTAGTTTTTTACATGGATTATTATTATTATTATTATTATCATTATTATTATTATTATTATTATTATTATTATTAATTCGGCTTTCATTCACAAATTTCATAGTACATATTTCGAAATCAGAACATACACTTGAGTGGTAAGGGTGCACCAGGTTGGGCAGCCTGGGTTTGGAATGAGCCAACTAAATGACTTGGGCCCTCAGGCCATCCTCCCAACCCACCTGGTGATTAGTGTCTCATTAGCCAGCAAGTTAATACTCCTTCTTCCATTCAGAGTATTTTGTCATGACTTTGAAGTCTACGATTATATCACACAAATTTGGTTACATGGTACATACAAACCATTAACCTCCTAAAAAAAATGAATAAAGAAAAATAATATAATTCAATATCATTACACTTCTCATATTCAATCTTACCTCTGCACCTGATTCTCACAGCGTTGTCCGAGAAACAGGCAGTGTCGTTAGATACACGTAGGCAATCTTTAAATCTTGCACTCCGACATTTATAACCTGAAGTATGATAAATATTTCTTCATATCACTGTAAATTTGGCATAGGAGAATCGGGGATATGGGGAAAAGAACACAAGAACCCATTGCACTGATCGCTGTCAAGACTTAACTCGAGTGTGTCCAACATTGTTATCAAAATAATGTACAATTTCATTACGGTGCATCTGGAGGTTTTTAAGATAATCACTTGTTATTTCGTTTTGCATCTGAATTCAAGACATGGAGTGAAAATATCAGTGATATATCCAGTGCATTATCAGTGCATAATTGCAGTTACCTTGATAAAATGAAAATCGTTGATTTTTCTTCGACGCAGCTGCACTTGAAATATGTTGAGCCGAATAATCTTTTACCGCTGGAAAGCCGAGCTCTCTGCAGAATGAATCAGCAGCTCTGAGGTTAAAGCCATCATAGCACAAATATCTGTCTGAGTCCAGGACCACCAAGCCATCCAGGAGAGAGGGTCCGCCTGCCAACTTTACCGATGGTATTTCTTTAAAAATAAACGAGTATACTCTATATAAGGATTTGACAGTCGTTTCTTAAGAATTAGTAATATTTTGTACTATTAACTTTTTACCTTACGCTAACCTTCGTTTATAGGAGAACTTATACTGTTACCTTTAAAGAGTGCCACTGTTCTTGTTTCATATTTGATATGTAGTTGTTTTTCTTTCGCAATATCGCAGTTTGTATGTTTGTTTTATTTCATGTCTTTTTACGGTTAAATTTTTATTTAAAAAGCTAGGTTTTAATTTCATTAGCAACACTCTTTCCCATAACTATTTTTTTTTTCCTTTAGACTGTACTTGTTTTTATTCAATGTTGTGTTTGGGTCTGCCTTTTTAGGAAGGATTAATACTGATGATTCCGTTACTACATTCCCGAATGGCCGCCAATACGACTCCCAAGATGGGAAATTACGCTATTTGGGCTAGTGTTAATCGTTTGACCTGTGAGTGTAAATTGTGTGACATGTTGGTATAGATGCTTAAACTTTTCTCGCAGGCATATTTTCACGAAACTTGTCTTATCATGATTATAACGTCATCGGAAATGGCTGCAAGCATGACCATCAATGATTATGCATTTACTATGCTTTAAAACAAATATTTGGTATGGGTATTTTCAGCAAGGCCCTCGTGTGGGAAAGGGTTATATCCACCAATCCGTCCAACTCCCTTCCTTGCTTAGTTGTTTCTCTTCTCGAAGATATCCCTTCTGTTTCACCCCATCCCTCCTCCATTCTGAAAACGGATGGACACCTCTCCTGTCACTTAGATATGATATAAATTATAAACTTATGGACGTTTGCAATCAGTTATTCGTTTTAAGTTATTAGATTTAAGGGCAAGACTTCTTTTTTGGATATCTTTTTTTTTGAAATTGTGTATTTTGTTGTAAGTCGGTATACTACTGTTGTCGATTAAACATTAATCAATCCATGGACTGTTATAATGCGTTCTGAGTTAGTCCTAATTTGAATAATATTTCTTTCTTGTTACTTGAGCCAATGTTCATTCAGAGCTCGCTCGCAAGTTTTCTTCCTGATTTGAGCAAGTGAACAAAAATGTACATGACACGAAAGAGTAGGTAGGGTGTGCATGCAATCCAAATCTTCGAGGTTTTCAGAATTGTTTCTGACGGGGTAGTGGGCTGCTAATACCTCGGTACCTCCGTATCCAATATCAAAAAAAAAAAAAAAATCCGTGAAAGGCTAGATAGTATCTGATATGATAACAGTTATTGTACAAGTACTAGAAACATAAATATGGCAGAGAAACGTTGCTAAAACCACAAGGCCTTGATTTTTGTTGTTTTTGTTGTTGTTGGTGGTGGTGGTGGTGGGTTTTTTTTGTTGGTTTTTTGTTGTTGTTTTTTTGTTGTTGTTGTTTTTTTTTTTTGTTTTTGTTTTTTTTTTTTGGGGGGGGGGGGGCAAAAGGCCACTAATGTTTCCTGGGTAGTATTCGAGGAATAAAAGATAAATCACGTTCTTTTATAAATATGCCTTTGCTACGACTCAGTGTATAATACATTGAGTCGTAGTAAAGGCGTGCTGAGGATTATATTATTATCCTCAGTAAAGCTATATGCATACATCTATTTCTCGGCAGAAGACTAAGACAATGTGAGCTTAAAATAGAAATATTTGTACCCGATGCTCAAGTAAGATCATGGAGAAAGTGTATAAACACTTATACTTATCATACAAGGCAATGGATACTTACCGTCGTAACATGTCACATTCATCTTAAAATTCGTTGGATTATAATATATGGCACCATGTACACGCACTTTTATCTCATGTGCCAGTGATAAAACGGAGACTGTTTTATCCACAGGCCCAGTCATAAATGTTCTGTTGGATATGACATCCTGAATATGAAATTCCATCAATATTTCCTTGATAGACTGAACTTCAATGAG
This sequence comes from Diadema antillarum, assembly GCF_040938485.1. NCBI lineage: Eukaryota > Metazoa > Echinodermata > Echinoidea > Diadematoida > Diadematidae > Diadema > Diadema antillarum. Next base: position 982,240 of record NW_027271042.1, on the reverse strand, counting down.
AAATCGCCGTCCTGGAGGGGCCTGTATTACCCAAATACTGTTGGTGATGTTTTCTCTGTCACGCGTTATACTGAGGTATAGTCGCTTCCCCGGGCAGTTGAGAGTAAAATCTGCAGGCACAATGAATAGAAGACTGAAATCATTGAGAAAGCATAACTGCATGGTGTCTTATTATTCACTGTCCTTTTTAAGAAATACATTACTGTAGTGACTTATACTATATAAGAAAGTTTACAGTCCGTACCTAAGTCCGGGGCTAGTACATTAAATAGATGTCGTCCAGTTGATTCGAATGTCAAACTATTAAGATGAAGCGTCAAAAGCAATAGTGGAATTACAAGGTGCGATATGATTTCTTTGTCTCACAACAATGCATTCAGCAGGTTATTAATAAAAAAGACTTGAGAAGAAAGAAAGATCTGCGAAAATATCCTTAAACAAAAGACCACTACTACCACATTAAAAAAAAAGAAAAAGAAAAGATACGTACATGTCGAGTTACTTTCCGTGCTTGAGGACGTGAGCAACGGCTGGTAGAGCGAGAAACAGGCAATCAACCAGACTACGGGAGACATTTTTTATCTTTGTTTTATGACCAGAATTCACGAATGAATAGATTCTATTTTAGTCCCTCTTAACCCGTATAATCAAAGAGTGACTCCATCTCGATGGGAGATACCTTTGCTCATATCAATTCACTTCCAGGTGTAAAAATGTGAAAGTATTATACGGTGGGAGTGTAGTTGAAAATGACGTCTTCCAATCCGCTGTGGACAAGTTCACCAATTACCGGTGATAAAGCAATGTCATTGCTGGTGTCATTGGAGATACGGCGGCCGAGATAGCGTGCGCATCAATGCTTTGCAACCCATAAGGTATGTGTATCATCTGCCATAAACTGTGTAGCTGTGTGAAACTAATTTTCTGTCCAACTCTCTTACTTCCTGGGAAGCATTCAAAAGCCAGTCGCCATTTTAAGGGAGCGCATATTATGCTGATCAATCAACATAAACATTTTCATCCTGCCGGGTAGGGCCTACCCATCTATACTCCTGGGTTAAGAGCAACAATGTGGACAAAGTGCCTTCGCTGAAGGGCAAAACACATTGACCTGCACATTTCCCTAGTCTGAGCATAACTTTTATTTATTACCTTTTGTTGAGTAAGTCTGCATAACTTGGAAGTCAGGGGAAGAGAGCTGTTTTTGTCAACAAATTTTTCTACTAATATTTAAAGCCCATCCTCTTTGAAAGTTCTTTGCTGAATTTTTACAACTCCTCGACAGTTTAATGAAAATTATGCAGTTCAGTCCAGCCTTATCCTTTCATTTTATTCTTTGAAAATAAAACAGTGATAATATTTTGCATGGTAAGTCAGTAGACTTGCAAAGCCATCATCATCTGTTGTCATCTGTACATGATTACCAACCAACATCAGCGTTTCGTCTGAAAATTACATGATTGTACACTGCAATTTCATGATTTTTGTTAACTGTCGAATTTCGTGAAACTTCGAACGTTCGCTTTAATTTCGCTGTAATCATTTATCAACTTAGTTATGAACACGGAATGATGCTTCACGTTCTATCACTCCAGGGACTATGTCGTTCGATCCTTTGCCTCTTTACTGGTTTTGTGTTGCTTATTTGGGTGGGTTTTTTCTGTTTTTCATGATTCCCTTTTCTATTTCATCTTACTTGTTGTTTCCTTGACATTATTAGAATTTAAAACAAAATTGATTATCATGCTTATATCTCTTCGTGAGAATGGGCAATTTTCAAGAAACAATGCCATGTATAGTGTAGTCTTCCAGTCACTTTCGATTTACTGAACAGCATGTGATCAGTATTTTGTCGAAGACAGTAACTTGAATTGTTCACGTTCATGACGTTTTTGTCTCACGACAATCCTCACCACTGATAGATTGTTTACTGTGTTTCAGTTTTGATATGAAATCCAAATTGCTGTTTATGATCTATTCAAACCATGAGAGGTTTAAAGGGAGCAATGTGTGTGGAGGACTGATTCACGTCTATTTATTAATAGGGATGATAATGTTAATAGTATAGCTTGAAATGAGGATTCTGCTTTTAACTTTTTGCCACACTTAAAAACCAATTTGTCTCCCTCTACAGATGAAATTTGTAAGATCGCAACTGCTGACCATTAATTTAACAAACATGTCACTGCTGGCAACCATGCAGGGATAGCCTGATGGTAGTGTCGCTGCCCGGAAAGCAGTAGATTACAGGTTTGAGATCCGCAGTTCCTTTTTTTCCTCGACATGTTTGTTAAATTATAGATCAGCAATTGAGATATTACAAAATGATTTCTATTGTAAGGGACACAAATTAAAGAAAATTCACACATCAACCTACACCCCCTCTGTTTAATATTATCTTCTTTTTTTAAAGGGAACTACTTAGGAAATATTACAGAGTATATAATAAACGCAAACAGAAAAACTGACCATTACGAATATTATTCATTAGTAGAAAATTGAGAAAAGAAAATGGGATTCCATAGGGATTCGAACCCAAGACCTCCTGATTGCTAGCCCAGCCCTGTACCGACTGACCTATAAAAAGCCCTAGTTCTGTGTTCGTTGCCAAAACCCTAAATTCTCAATGCTCGAATGGTTAGAAGCCATAGCAGTGTGTTTGTGTGTGACACACACGTGCACACTCTTGAACCTATCATAAAGATAATTCAACTTGGGGTAAATGCCATTTTCTTTGATCAATTTTCCACTAATTATTGATATTCATTCTGGTCAGTTTTTCTGTTTGCGCTTGGAACATACTCAAAAAGCCGCATCACTTCGGTGATCCCCCGCATTTATCTCAGATATTTCAAAACCCATTTTCATCAAATAAACTTTGAACTCCTTTTGGAATTATAGTGTGCTCTTTCATATTTCATAAGAGGTTTTTCATTATCTCACCAGGAAAATTAGATACATGCATCTCAACCAATGGTATACCATCCCTTTAACAGGCTTTTGTACATCCACCGGATTTAATGAGTTGCTATATAGGTTAGTGCGATTTTTTTATTATCATTATTTCACTGGCATACCTCAGTATTCAATTGCTGACTGGCTTTATCAAAGAAGAGTAATTTTTATTCATAGTGAATCAATATCTGATTTCTATCAAAAAGGAAATATTAAAGGCAGGGAAAGGCCGTTATAGATTTATTATGTTACATCGCAGAGGGAATTTATAATCCAAAGTATACCATACATTATTTAACTATAATATGTGGTGGAAGTGAAGTGTACACTGTGTGTGCATGGGTTGTGTGTATTCAATACATGAGGTGCCAGTGGGTAGAGTGCCGTTAGAACGTTGTTGGCTTTATGACAAAGCCCATTTGTATGTTAAAATCATATTTTCTATTTTTTGTAATGTTTTGATTTTTGTCGTAGAATTATTTCAGAATGTAAAAGATTAAATATCAGAAAAAGAAAATAAGGAAGGTTCTTCATATTTGATATTGGTGAAATAGTCATCATGGTGTCTACAATTTTGCTATGTTGACAGACTTTTATCATCATAAAGAATATAGTATAGATTAAAAAGATACATTTTCACTTCGAATTTTATACCGTTTGTGTATTGCCAAGAATAAAAATTTGCAAGAGTAATTTTGTTATGGTGTAAAACAAAAAAGGACAAAAAGGGTAGAGATACATCACTTAGATTTAAATTCATACGTACTAACGTCATTAGCACTTAAAAACATAACACGACAAGTGAGGGATATGACGTTCGGAAAGTGGCACTTAGTAATCTGGCTGTAAAAGTCTTGTAAATTGTTTTTTAAGGAAGACGTGAATGATTTTTTTGTCGAGTCATCGAAATCATGTCAGCGAGAACAATGAATTTATTTTTGGTTAAGAAAATACCTTAGGGTGTCAACTCTCTCTATATTCATGATATAAAGAAATATTGAAATTTCTTTCCTTTGGTTTAAAGGGACCGTGTAGTTTTGTTTGAGAACTAATTTCAGGTTTCTAACATTTTTGGTAAGATAATGAGAAACCTCTTATAGAACATGAAAGAGCGTGTAATTCTACGAGGAATTCAACGTTTATTTAATGAAAATTGGTTTTGAAATGGCTGAGATATCCACAAAAGAGAGCGATTCTGATGACGTGTGGGACCCACACTTTATTACGATCGCTTTGTTTTACTTTATGTTTGGATGTTTCAGTCATTCCAAACCCAATTTTCATCAAATAAACTTTGAATTCATCTTAAAAAGGTATGCTCTGTACTATCATCATAAGTATTTTCTTGGTATCTCGCAAAACGTTAAAAGCCCAATTCTTATCACCACCAATACTGTACTATCCCCTTATAAAAGTAATGTGTAAAGCGAGAATATGTCACCTGTCCGTGCTATCAGTTAAAATGATTGTATGTATTGTCGGATCAAAACAGACAAAGATGAACACAACCAACATGACCAATGGCAGAAAATATTGTAACCAAATCCGAACGGTCTGGAGACCTTGTGCTCTCCCTCCGTGAATAAACGCACAAACGCATGTCCAGCCGAATGGAGTAGGTCTACAAGCGCCATTTCATAAATTGGTACTGAAATCTACCCAATTTAGGATGTACCATGATATTTTCAAGAAGTACACAAAAACTTATATTCATATAACGTTTTATATTTTGATAATACAACATTGCGATCGTTTGCTGTATAGCAAACATTCAAATTAAACAAATTTTTCAACCTAAATTTTATATGTAAGCTTATTGTTCATCGGCTGAAGGTTTTTATTTTGTTTTGTTTTGGTTTTGGTTTTTTTTTTTTATATCATGAGTGCGTTGATATCCAGAGGCACTGAGATGGAGCTAGGATTGCTATTATTGATATAACTATATTTGTCAAATTTGAACCAAAGTAGGAAGTTCTTAACTGCCTCTTTCTCAATGTAAAATGTCCCTGCTTATTTCGCGGTATACAAAAAGCTTGACCCCGCAAACTGGCAAAGTGAAACTTTTAAACACTTCTTGCACGTACATTAGAGAGTTAAATTAGGAGCCCCATTACATATCTAAAGCTTCCAACAAAACAATAGACTGAATTTTCAACAGCAACATGAGAATGCCAATCATCGCTTGGTTTTATTATGTACACGAAATGTCCATAGTTTTTATAGCATATCCCTCGTACTTTCGTTTTGTGAAAAGATTAGGAACAATAAATTATAGGATTGTTTGTTTCGAGCACGTCAAGGTTGAACGAAAGCTCCTTAATCATGACGATATTGTTCAAGCATTCGTTTAATCTAAGGTGGTATAGTATTATTCGCTGTTATAGTTCATCATTTCAGAGACAAAAAAAAAACAATTATTATCATGATCATATTATCAAATGAAGCCATCATGCAGTGTCATGTATGCTTCCATCGTACGTATAAATGTACTAAGTATATACATTTTACTTGATGTGTGTGTGTGTGTGTAAGGTACTATGTACAGTACATGCGAGAGTATGATAACATATATGAGTGTAATGGTACACTCGTATTACTTACAATAACAAAAATCTTACATCGTAGTCTCTCTACATTACGTCTATATGCAAGTGGAAACGGAACCCTACTATATTTACATTGCCTCATTCTTGACTATAACCAGAATGTAGTTATAAGAGCTCAACAACAACAAAAAATTCAAATGAGAATATGAACAATATTAGTACGTTGTAATGAAAGAATTACGATTTTTACAACCATTAATATAGCTTATTCAAATGTAAACTACAGTGGATATGACAATTGTAAACATACATTGGGTTAAATACTACAGATGTGCCAGTTTTTGCAATAGGCAAACTTCGAGTAAAGTAATGCTTCATGGTTTCTTTTTTTTTTTTAGTAACAGCTTGTTTTTCTACAATATTGACGAGCAAGCATGCAGTGTCCAATAGTTTACAATAAACATACAAACAAAACGAGTATGAAGCAAAACCAAATAAATATACTTTTACAGATGACACAGGTTATCCTAAAGATAAGTTCATTTGATATCTGATTCTCTCCATACTATTATTATACTTGAATTCCTCATAATTTATTCCTATGTGAATGAACCTATTAGTTATTCATTTCCACTGCTCTTATAGCTGCTCCCAATAAATTTTTGCTACTGTTGTCTTCAATCCATTTTTTATCTGCCATGGAAATGATTCTGTGGTAAGAGGAATTAAAAATTCTGATCGCTATTGCACCTACCATAGATTCTACTCCTCCTAGATGATTTGATTTTGAAGACGCAGCAATATTATTTGCTATAAGATTCATTTGCTCTCTCAGTGACATAAGAATATTTGTTAATATTTTCCCTATCATTTTATTTTTCTTTCCCTCCTTTTAAGTGTATCTTTTAACGTACGTAAAATCTCAAGTAGGAGTCCAGACGTAGAAAGGCCAATGGCCTCTGCTGGCTCCTCTATTTCTGTCTTTGAATTTACTTTTTTAATCTTTTTTTTTCTCGTTCTCTCCATTGTGTTTTTTTTTTTCTTTTTGCACATGTATACTCTTACTTACTGTAAAGTTATTATTTGCACTTTGTTCTTCGTTATCTTAATGAAAATTTGGAAGTAAATGAAATGAATTTATAAATGATCATCAATCATTGATAAGTGTCTCCTAAATGCTATAAAATTTCATAGACCACACAGGTTGAGTTTAACTGGTCTTTCCTTCAAGAATTGGGTGTATCAATGGAGTTATAAACTTCCCTGCATTAGTCAACTCATAGTCCAGATTGAATAGTGAAAATAAATCAAAACATCTCCAGGGTTCTGGGTTTACAGGGGAATGTTCTCATACCTTTGATATGACCTTTCGAGCACGTTGGACTGTGAAAATTGATTCGTTCTTTGACTGCTTTTGGGGGCCGGGAGAGCATTCTACTTTGTCTCAGTTCACATTCTGACCTTTAATGATTTCACCAGCGCAATCATGTTTCAAGAAGGAGATACCCATTTTCGTCCAACTCGTCCTCTTCTCTTTCTTTGCTTAAGGATATTGAAACAGAATACAGAGCATTATTCATGCCCTTCGCATGAGAATCATTTCTCTCGATAGTCGAGTACTCATGGTGACGTGCCGGTTCTCTGATGGGTGCGGATTGGTCCAAAGTTGATGGAATCTCTTCGTATGTAACCCCACATCTACCAGCGTTATCTGCTGGTCTGGAATGGATGATTAAACCTCTGCCCTTTGCTTCACCGAGTGATTGGACACTGTCAAAGTTGTCCTCATTCTTTTCATTTTCAAAATTTTCTGGAAGTTCGCTATTCGTAGCTCTACGTGGATCTACGTTGGAAATCAAATAACCGTTTTCATCAACGTAGTTTTCAGCTGAAGACGAGTCCATACATTCAACAAAGTTGACTTCTCCCTTCTTTTTCTTCACATTTTCTGTCACGTTCATGTATTGCCCTTTCTTGGCATCGGCTGTGGTGTCTTGACACTGCACGATGTCTTCCGTGATGTCTTCAGTACTATCTCGGTGTATGAAGTCTTGGAGAGACCGGGAAATCGAGTTTTTTGGATCGTTGATCAATTCCGATTTATGACTATGATCCTGTGCCAAATGCAATCGATGAGTAGAGGAAAGCATGTTAATGCAGGTTGCCGATATTGACTTTTCACTTTTATTCTATAGGTACACAATGTGTCTGAACAATGTGTATACAACATGTTTGCTGCTATAAAGAGTGTTGTCCAGATCCAGTAAAGAAAAATATGACATCACGAGGCTTACTCTTTTAAAACTCTTTATCAAACAAATTTTAGTACAGCTCTAATTCATACCAATTTCATGTACTTTATATTTGAAATAAAACGATGTTTGAAAATGTCTTTATTTTTTAGAATGTTTCAAAACCCCTCCATTATAGGCGTCTTTATGAGTTAAGTTATTAGGGAACTTAAGAGGAAAAATTTTTTACATGAAAGTTCTACAAGAGAAATGTGTATTCTTAAAGTCAGTAATATTTTGCGGTATAAAACAAAGAGTTAAATACTTCATAGAATTCGGTCGTAGAGTAACGACCAACTATCGTAACGATAATTATAATCAACGGAGATCACCTCTACAGAGCTCTGGTAGACGTGATCCTCGCTCTGCTGATTAACTGTGACGTCGCCTGTTTTGTTGAGTGGACGTTCCGGCAAAGAGCAATGCACCTTGCGAGCATCGGTATTGATAGAGCGCAATGAGTGGGTATCTGATTTATTTGAATCTTCCTGACGTCTACGTTTCCTGTTGATCAAAAAGAAGGAAAGATAAAATGTCAGGGGAATACGTCGTAATACATCTCAATACCGATACATGTGAGAACGACTATTGGATATGATTAACTTTTTCTTAAAATTCTATAGCGAAATTCCCTTATACAAAATCGCTCAAACAGATGAAACTGATTTCTTTTTATTTTTTACTTACAAATGTTGAAAGATTGTTTAAATTCCATTGCCCTTCGTTTCTTCCTATATTTTGTAGGTTTTTTTTGCGTGTGTGTATATATAACAACTGTATATATATATATATATATATATATATGTATATATATACTATACAGAGCAGAGTTCGGGGCAGTAATAGATAAACATTTATCTGAAATTGTGTGTACGTCCTTTCGGTTAAAATCAATACTTGCAAAACGTAATTCACATGGTACCTATATGGAAACACACACACACGAAGATACTAAAAAAAAGTTGATTATCGTCGCACTCACTTTTTCCACTGATGGATGTACCATGCAATAGATAAAATGGCAAGCATCATGGCTGCGAAACAGACAGGGGCTCCAATAATTAGTGCAATGAATTTTGTCTCCAGGCCTAAAGAAACAGAAAATGATACATCAGATAGAACCTTCGTCACGAAATCAAACTTTGTTACCTGGAAACACGAGACCGCAATCCTTTGTTAAGTTTTTGTAAAGTATATTTCGTAAAAACAAACAGACAAACAGTGGATGTTCATATAGTTCTCGGTCAAGGCAAGCAACATAAGACGTATGCCCAGATTGGATTTAGATGGTGGACATTGTACAATATTAATTGACCTTTTTTGCATTGAACAGATAGTGCTCAGAGATCTAAAGTCAGGACCCCCCGTCACTGTTCTTTAATCTAATTGCAATTTCCAGCCACAATTCTAGCTCGGAATATCGACATAAAATAATACTTAATAAGAAGATTTAATATTCAGAATGCAACATTAGTTGCATGAAATGACAGTGGTGAAAGTTGAGCCATGGGTCACGATCAGGGGTCATGAAAATTTGATTAAAATGCAATTTTGTGGCAATTAATTTTATGAAGTTCGTGCAACAGTATAATGTAGCTTTTGGATGGATAAAGGTCAATTTATGCTGAAGATAACGGATTATTTTCTGCAAGTCTACACGTCACCATACGGTCGCTTATCATTATTTTCTTAAACTATATGACCATCTTATACAGTAAGATGACGTATATCTACACTCCTGTCCTGTGTTTCTAGCTAAAGATTTTATCCGTCTAATATTTGCCACAAAAAGTATATCAGATTTATAATTCAACCTTTTTTACCATATTTAACAGTTTCTCCGACAATGCATATTTTTTTTGTCATACGTTTTTCTTCTTCTTTTTTTTTCTTTTGAGGGAGCGTGGGAAGAGCTGAAGTGCCCCCTCCCCTCGATTATGCTGCATCTGTTAGCAACCAACTCCGTCGTATTTTGGCTACCACTTAATTCGTGTTAGAAATAATATCATGTTAATCAATATCCAATCAAATAGTAATGATAGAAGGAACGAATTACTTAATAATTTAGTCAGTGTCTAAACGTTGAGTATTAGTGAACAAGGTCTTGAAACAAGACTATTGAGCTCTATTTATTATCATAATTGTGCTCTCCAGACTTTTGGTTGAAATTTTCTTTTCTTCTATTCGTCTTTTTAATCTTCTCTCCTTTTCTTTTGGGATGGAGATAGTGTACGGAGTATCTGTCGTCAAATCCCAGAATCATGATGCCAGCTAATACGGTTCAGTCTTCTCAATCAAGATGAGCTATTGCGTCTTTCGCTACTCTGACTAATAAGCTTTAAAAATGTGTTTGCTTTGAGCTAAAGTATGACATATTTTTAACTAACTAAGTAAGACAGACCGTTTGTTGCATCATCTTCTGCCCGGCAATACGGGACTGACGCGTTCCAAACCGGGAAATAAGTCGACCATCCAGGTAGTCTCACACACAGAAGGTTTGCGCTGCTGATGCTGGAGAAACTCTGACCACAATTGATTATGTCTGATCCAAAGCTCATAATATTATGATCCAAAAACTCTTTACACACAGGACCGAGATGCTTCCAAAATCCAACAGAAACTTTCGATAAAGGAAAAAAAAGTCACGATTCAGATAAACAGATTTAAGGACATTAAAAAAACACGAAGTATCAAAACAATTGGGATGAAAAAAGCATAATGCAATCATCTTCAAACTGTGTACATGAGCTATCTCTGTCATTGCTGACTTAACTGCCTTTACAATTTAGACTTTTTTTAATGGCGAGATCTTCTGATAATGTCGTCCAAGTAAACATTTAACCCATGACTTGGGTGATCACACATTTATTATAGACATAGAGAATTAAAGAAGATACTACTGTGTGTACTATGAGAAATAAAAAAGGAAATAACATGTTACTTTGTTTTAAAAACACCGAAAATACAAAATTACTTTCCAAAATGTAATAAAAGGTGTTTCTTCTTTAACAACGTGTGGAGTATGAGAATTCAAGGTTGAGTAATTTAGCCTTGTTCCAACTGATTGAAATATTAAAACAATTATGATAACAGTTCACTTTACATCAGATAGTGATAATAATGCTTGTTGAAGAACTAAAAATATAGTATTGTATGCCAGAAGCAGTGGTGAATCAGCGAGGGTAATACTGAAAAACAGTACTTCTACATGAACATCATCAATCATAACGCTATATTGAGAAAAATATTGAGAACAGGAAACGTTTCTTAACCTTTCATGTGTGACACTGGGTGATACTACTGTGATACTCACGGTTATACAAGCACTGGACTTCCTGGCCTGGTTTTGCCTTTGTTTGAGGTGTCCAGTAAGGAGTATTGTTCACGCAAGAACTGAAGTTAGCATACTCTTCTGATTGATAACATGTGCAATTTCTTTCCTTAACGATAGCAATGTCATGGTTTCCACTTTTCCATCTACAGATTGACACACACTCTTCATCAGAATGAACGTTAAAGCTGGAAACGTCCAAATCCTGAAAAGTACGATGATCGCCTACGTAGCATCCGAGAAATCCAGGTTCTGCGGAAATGTAGAATGACATAATTAAAATCTGTAAGCTATTTCTTGTTCCTTATAGTTTCTGATCATCTCATCTGACATTTTCTCGGTGTTATTTTTTTTCCTTCATAAATTCCCGATTGTTGAAGTAGAATTAAAAAGCAAACTCGTAACCTTCAGAGAAGAGGTGCTTTCATTTAGATCAGTTACATTTTAAACATCATAAACCTGATAAATAGGTTCTGAAGATTTAAGCTACGGAACGGACCGATCAAGTCGTAAAGACGAAGGAGTTTTGCAAACTTGTAATGAACATGGATGTATGACGGGCATGTCTTCGCACTAACGAATGGCACGAGGAGGGCGAGACTCATAAAAGGCAAATTAGACACAGATCTTGAATTGATGTCAACTTCAATCCTTTAAACCCTGGCAAACAATCTCGTCATTTGAGTTTCAAATGTTTGTGCATATGTTTTGATAGTTGTGATGTAAACTGAAATAAAAATTTCTCTGCTATGTGTATGTTATAGAATGGGATTTGTTCTCACTGTTTAGCTGTTTAGATGTGATGGAAAAAGTTTTTGTTTTTTTTTCAAAGTGAGACTGTTTTGTCTAACACGTTAAGTGCTTTAGTTTGACGAAACTTTTTCTCCTTTTAATTATAAATCATAACTCCAAAAAGCGATACAAAGGATTAACCGAGCATGAACTTAACATAAAAAATCCCTCCTTACTTCAGAGCATAGCACGCACCTTGTAAGACAAATTATTTGAGAATGATGGTGCACGCTAGTCAGAGTGATTTTGTTTGTTTGCACGTTTTATTCCACACACACGCACACACACATACACACACACAGCAGAGTATAATCTTTTCTATCATGTTGTCAAACCGACCCAAGTTTAGGTTGTATTGACATGTGTCCATTATGATTGCATTGCGTTGAAAAGTCAAATATATCATTGGCATAATCATGTTGCTTAGAGTACATAAAAGTCTTTCGACGCTTTGATATGAATATAAATAATTTTGCAATTCATTTCCAAAATTTATTCCACAAAAAAGGTTGAAACAACAGTAGAGAGACAAACAGCAGTACAGCAAGATAATGTTCGGTTTGGTAATTAAGAGGAAGTCAAGCGTCCACAAGGATGGGCAAAACAGTATGTCATTTCAAAACAACACAAAAAGGGTGCTCCGTACAGCCGAAACAATAAGTCTTCATAATTCTGACAAGGGGTGTCTTATCTTATCCAACTTATTTTTATGCCTCCGCCAACGAAGTGGCAGGAGGCATTATGTTTTCGAGTTGTCCGTCCGTCCGTACGTACGTACGTCCGTCCGTACGTACGTACGTCCGTCCGTCCGTACGTCCGTACGTCCGTACGTCCGTCCCGTTTTGTTTTTGTCGATATCTCAAGAACCGTGTGGTGGTTTTACATCAAACTTGGTATGAGGGTATATCCTAGGGGATAATACTTTGTTTGGATTTTAGGGTCACGGGGTCAAAGGTCAAAGGTCACAGGTTATTTAGTGAAAAAAAGGTTAAAATTCATGTTTTTCTCCATATCTCGCAAATGGTTGAAGGTATCTTCATGGAACTTAGTATATATGCTTGTTCCAATGGGCAGTGATTATCGAGGGAAGTTGGGGGTCATGGTTCAAAGGTCAGGGGTCAAAGGTCAAGGTCAACTCCTCAAAATATCACTACTTTCCTTATATTTATGCAATGCCTGAAGGTTTTTTTTTAAACTTGATGTATACATGTATTACCCAATATATATTCTGTGGGAAGTTTCTTGCCAAAAGGTCAAAGGTCAAAAGGTCAAAGGTCAAGTGAAAGTGCTGAATTGCATTTTTTCCTCCATATCTCAAAAGTAACTCAAGGTATCATCGTGAAACTTACATATTTATGCATGTTCAACCTAACAGTGATCCTCTTTGGAACTGTGAGGTCAAAGGTCAAAGACCAGGGATAGATAATGCTGTTTTCCCATTTGATACTGAAATTATACTTTTTCTCAATACCTTGAAAATTACTCAATGCATAAACTTATAAAAGGGTCAAAAGTCAAGTAAATATCATCAGTTCCCCAAATACCTGCACTCTAACATTTTAATCATTCATCCAATTGAACCTAGTTCTAGGAAAGTGAACATTCAGCACATTTGTGTCAAACCTGTCATTTTAATATTTTGCCAATTGTGTGAAACTGTCATCACACATTGTCAAGACATTGTACTATAGACCTATGGAGAACCATGCATTATGGCGGAGGCATATCAGTCGCCGTAGCGAGATATCTAGTTTTTTACATGGATTATTATCATTATTATTATTATTATTATTATTATTAATTCGGCTTTCATTCACAAATTTCATAGTACATATTTCGAAATCAGAACATACACTTGAGTGGTAAGGGTGCACCAGGTTGGGCAGCCTGGGTTTGGAATGAGCCAACTAAATGACTTGGGCCCTCAGGCCATCCTCCCAACCCACCTGGTGATTAGTGTCTCATTAGCCAGCAAGTTAATACTCCTTCTTCCATTCAGAGTATTTTGTCATGACTTTGAAGTCTACGATTATATCACAGAAATTTGGTTACATGGTACATATAAACCATTAACCTCCTGAAAAAAATGAAAAAAGAAAAATAATATAATTCAATATCATTACACTTCTCATATTCAATCTTACCTCTGCACCTGATTCTCACAGCGTTGTCCGAGAAACAGGCAGTGTCGTTAGATACACGTAGGCAATCTTTAAATCTTGCACTCCGACATTTATAACCTGAAGTATGATAAATATTTCTTCATATCACTGTAAATTTGGCATAGGAGAATCGGGGATATGGGGAAAAGAACACAAGAACCCATTGCACTGATCGCTGTCAAGACTTAACTCGAGTGTGTCCAACATTGTTATCAAAATAATTTACAATTTCATTACGGTGCATCTAGAGGTTTTTAAGATAATCACTTGTTATTTCGTTTTGCATCTGAATTCAAGACATGGAGTGAAAATATCAGTGATATATCCAGTGCATTATCAGTGCATAATTGCAGTTACCTTGATAAAGTGAAAATCGTTGATTTTTCTTTGACGCAGCTGCACTTGGAATAGGTTGAGCCGAGTAATCTTTTACCGCTGGGAAGCCGAGTTCTCTGCAGACTGAATCAGCAGCTCTGAGGTTAAAACCATCGTAGCACACATATCTGTTTGACTCCAGGACCACCAAACCATCCAGGGGAGAGGATCCGCCAACCAGCTTTACCGATGGTATCTCTTGAAAATAAACGAGTACTAGTATACTCTACATAAGGATTTGACAATCGTTTCTTAAGAATAAGTAATATTTTATACTATTAACTTTTTACCTTATGCTAACCTTCGTTTACAGAACTTATACTTTTACCTTTAAACTAGAAGTGAGCAGTGCCAATGCTGTTGTTTCATGTTTCATAAATAGTGGTTTTTCTTTTTTAATATGGCAGTTTGTATTTTTGTTTTGTTTCATGTCTTTTTATGCTTTAAAAAGCTAGATTTTAATTTCATTAGCAAAACTCCTACCATTAACTACTTTTTGCTTTAGACTGTACCGGTTTTTATTTAATGTTGTGTTTGGGTCTGCCTTTTTAAAAAGGATTAATATTGATATTTCCGTTACTACATTCCCGAATGACCGCCAATATGGCTCCCAAGATGGGAAAGTACACTATTTGGGCTAGCATTAATTGTTTTACCTGTGAGTGTAAATTGTGTGACATGTTGGTATAGATGCTTAAACTTTTCTCGCAGGCCTAATTTCACAAAACTTGTCTTATCATGATTATAACGTCATCAGAAATGGCTGCAAGCATTACCATCAATGATTACGCATTTACTATGCTTTAAAACAAATATTTGATATTTATATTTTCAGCAAGGCCCTCGTGTGGGAAAGGGTTATATCCCCCATCCCGTCCACCTCCCTTCCCTGCTGCAGCTCAGTTGTTTCTCCTTCTCGAAGATATCCCTTCTGTTTCACCCCTACCCCTCCCCCATTCTGAAAACGGATGGACACCTCTCCTGTCACATAGGTATGATATAAATTATAAACTTATGGACGTTTGCAATCAGTTATCCGTTTTAAGTTATTAAATTTAAGGGCAAGACTTCTTTTTCGGATATCACTTTTGAAATCGTGTATTTTGTTGTAAGTCAGTATATTACTGTTGTCGATTAAACATTAATCAATCCATGGACTGTTATAATGCGTTCTGAGTTAGTCCTCATTTGAATAATAGTTCTTTCTTGTTACGTGAGCCAATGTTCATTCAGAGCTCGCTCGCAAGTTTTCTTCCTGATTTGAGCAAGTGAACAAAAAAGTAGATGACACGAAAGAGTAGGTAGGGTGTGCATGCAATCCAAATCTTCGAGGTTTTCAAAATTGTTTCTGACGGGGTAGTGGGCTGCTAATACCTCGGTACCTCCGTATCCAATATCAAAAACAAACACAAACACATGATAATAATTATTTTACAAGTACTAGAAACATAAATATGGCAGAGAAACGTTGCTAAAACGTTGTTGTTGTTGTTGTTGTTGTTGTTGTTGTTGTTGTTGTTTGGGGGAGGGGCAAAAGGAGACTAATGTTTCCTGGGTAGTATTCGAGGAATAAAAGATAGATCACGTTCTTTTATTAATATGCCTTTGCTACGACTCAGTGTATAATACATTGAGTCGTAGTAAAGGCGTGCTGAGGATTATATTATTATCCTCAGTAAAGCTATGCATACATCTATTTCTCGGCAGAAGACTTAGACAATGTGAGCTCCAAATAGAAATATTTGTACCCGCTGCTCAAGTAAGATCGTGGAGAAAGTGTATAAACACTTATACTTATCATACAAGGCAATGGATACTTACCGTCATAACATGTCACATTCATCTTAAAATTCGCTGGATTATAATATATGGTACCATGTACACGCACTTTTATCTCATGTGTCAGTGATAAAACGGTGACTGTTTTATCCACAGGCCCAGTCATAAATGTTCTGTTGGATATGACATCTTGAATATGAAATTTCATCAGTCTTTCCTTGATAGACTGAACTTCAATGAGAAATCGCCGTCCTGGAGGGGCTTTTATTACCCAAATACTGTTGGTGATGTTTGTTCTATCACCCCTTATGCTGAGGGTTAGTGGCCTCCCCGGGCAGTTGAGAGTAAAATCTGCAGGCACAATGAATGAAAGATTGGTATCATTTAGCAAACATTACTGCATAGTGTCTTATTATTCACTGTCCTTTTTTAAGGGAGACATTACTGTAGTGACTTATACTACAGCTGTATGATATAAGAAAGTTTACAGTCCGTACCTAAGGCCGGGGCTAGTACATTAAACAAGGTGCGACATGATTTCTTTCTCTCACAACAATGCATTCAGCAGCTTATTTTTAAAAAAAAAGAGGCTTGAGAAGAAAGAAAGATCTGCGAAAATATCCTTAAACAAAAGACCACTACTACCACATTAAAAGAAAAAGAAAAAAGAAAAGATACGTACATGTCGTGTTACTTTCCGTGCTTGAGGACGTGAGCAACGGCTGGTAGAGCGAGAAACAGGCAATCAACCAGACTACGGGAGACATTTCTATCTTTGTTTTATGACCAGAATTCACGAATGTATAGATTCTATTTTAGTCCCTCTTAACGCGTATAATCAAAGAGTGACCCCATCTCGATGGGAGATACCTTTGCTCAAATCAATTCACTTCCAGGTGTAGAAATGTGAAAGTATTATACGGTGGGAGTGCAGTTGAAAGTGACGTCTTCCAGTCCGCTGTGGACAAGTTCACCAATTACCGGTGATAACGCAATGTCATCGCTGGTGTCATTGGAGATACGGCGGCCGAGATAGCGTGCGCATCAATGCTTGGCAACCCATAAGGTATGTGTATCATCTGCCATAAACTGTGTAGCTGTGTGAAACTAATTTTCTGTCCAACTCTCTTACTTCCTGGGAAGCATTCAAAAGCTAGTCGCCATTTTACGGGAGCGCATATTATGCTGATCAATCAACATAAACATTTTCATCCTGCCGGTTAGGGCCTACCCATCTATACTCCTGGCTTAAGGGCAACAATGTGGACAAAGTGCCTTTGCTGAAGGGCAAAACACATTGACCTGCACATTTCCCTAGTCTGAGCATAACTTTTATTTATTACCTTATGTTAATTAAGTCTGCATAACTTGGAAGTTACGGGAAGAGAGCTGTTTTTGTCAACAAATTTTTCTACTAATATTTAAAGCCCATCCTCTTTGAAAGTTCGTTGCTGAATTTTTTACAACTCCTCGACAGTTTAATGAGAATTATGCAGTTCAGTCCAGCCTTATCCTTTCATTTTATTCTCTGAAAATAAAACAGTGATAATATGTTGCATGGTAAGTCAATAGACTTGTAAAGCGACGACATTGTCATCTGTACATGATTACCAACCAACACCATCGTTTCGTCTTAAAATTACATGCTTGTACACTGCAATTTGATGATTTTTTTTAACTGTCGAATTTCGTGAGACTTCAACCGTTCACTTTAATTTCGCTCTAATCATTTGTCAAATTATGATCACGGGATGATGCTTCACGTTCTAAATCTCAGGGGACTATGTCATTCGATCCTTTGCTTTACTGGTTTTGTGTTGCTTATTTGGGCGGTTTTTCCTGGTTTTTCATGATTGCCTTTTCTATTTCACCTTTCCTGTTATTTCCTTTATAACTATCTAAAAATCTAAACAAAACTAATTATCATGCTTATATCTTTTCGTGAGAATAGGCAATTTTCAAGAAACAATGCCATGTATAGTATAGTCTTCCAGTCACTTTCGATTTACTGAACAGCATGTGATTAGTATTTAGTCGAAGACATTAACTTGAATTGTTCACGTTCATTCCGTTTTTGTCTCACGACAATCCTCACGACTGATAGATTGTTGGTGTGTTTCAGTTTTGATATGAAATCCAAATTGCTGTTTATGATCTATTCAAACCATGAGAGGTTTTAAGGAAAAGCAATGTGTGTGGGGGACTGATTTACGTCTATTTATTAATAGGGATGATAATGTTCATGGTATAGCTTGAAATGAGGATTCTGCTTTTAACTTTTTGCCACACCTTAAAACCAGTTTGTCTCCCTCTACAGATGAAAATTGTGAGATCGCAACTGCTGATCAATATTTTTTTTAGCAAACATGTCACTGCCGGCAACCACGGATAGCCTGATGGTAGTGTCGCTGCCCGGAAAGCAGTAGATTACAGGTTTGAGATCCGCAGTTCCTTATTTTTTGACATGTTTGTTATATTATAGATCACAAATTGAGATATTACAAAATGATTTCTATTGTAAGGGATACAAATTAAAGAAAATTCACACATCAACCTACACCCCTCTGTTTAATATTCTACTTAGGAAATATTACAGAGTATATAATAAACGCAAACAGAAAAACTGACCATTACGAATGTTATTTATTAGTAGAAAATTGAGAAAAGAAAATGAGATTCCATAGGGATTCGAACCCAAGACCTCCTGATTGCTAGCCCAGCGCTGTACCGACTGACATACAAAAAGCCCTAGTTCTGTGTTCGTTGCCAAAACCCTAAATTCTCAGTGCTCGAATGGTTAGAAGCCATGGCAGTGTGTTTGTGTGTGACACACACGTGCACACTCTTGAACCTATCATAAGGATAATTCAACTTGGGGTAAATGCCATTTTCTTTGATCAATTTTCCACTAATTATAGATATTCATTCTGGTCAGTTTTTCTGTTTGCGTTTGGAACATACTCAAAAAGCCGCATCACTTCGGTGATCCCCCGCATTTATCTCAGATATTTCAAAACCCATTTTCATCAAATAAACTTTGAACTCCTTTTGGAATTATAGTGTGCTCTTTCATATTTCATAAGAGGTTTTTCGTTATCTCACCAGGAAAATTAGAAACATGCATCTCAACCAAAGGTATATCATCCCTTTAACAGGCTTTTGTACATCCACCGGATTTAATGAGTTGCTATATAGGTTAGTGCGATTTTTTTTTTTTATTATTTCACTGGCATACCTCAGTACTCAATTGCTGACTGGCTTTATCAAAGAAGAGTAATTCTTATTCATAGTGAATCAATATCTGATTTCTATCAAAATGGAAATATTAAAGGCAGGGAAAGGCCGTTTTAGATTTATATGTTACATCGCAGAGGGAATTTATAATCCAAAGTATACCATACATTATTTAACTATAATATGTGGTTGAAGTGTACACTGTGTGTGCATGGGTTGTGTGTATTCAATACATGAGGTGCCAGTGGGTAGAGTGCCGTTAAAACGTTGTTGGCTTTATGACAAAGCCCATTTGTAGGTTAAAATCATATTTTCTATTTTTTGTAATGTTTTGATTTTTGTCGTAGAATTATTTCAGAATGTAGAAGCTTAAATATCAGAAAAAGAAAATAAGGAAGGTTCTTCATATTTGATATTGGTGAAATAGTCATCATGGTGTCTACAATTTTGCTATGTTGACAGACTTTTATCATCATAAAGAATATAGTATAGATTAAAAAGATAGATTTTCACTTCGAATTTTATACCGTTTGTGTATTGCCAAGAATAAAAATTTGCAAGAGTAATTTTGTTATGGTGTAAAACAAAAAAGGACAAAAAGGGTAGAGATACATCACTTAGATTTAAATTGATACTTACTAACGTCATTAGCACTTAAAAACATAACACGACAAGTGAGGGATATGACGTTCGGAAAATGGCACTTAGTAATCTGGCTGTAAAAGTCTTGTAAATTGTTTTTTAAGGAAGACGTGAATGATTTTTTTGTCGAGTCATCGAAATCATGTCAGCGAGAACAATGAATTTATTTTTGGTTAAGAAAATACCTTAGGGTGTCAACTCTCTCTATATTCATGATATAAAGAAATATTGAAATTTCTTTTCTTTGGTTTAAAGGGACCGTGTAGTTTTGGTTGAGAACTAATTTCAGGTTTCTAACATTTTTGTTAAGATAATGAGAAACCTCTTATAGAACATGAAAGAGCGTGTAATTCTACGAGGAATTCAACGTTTATTTAATGAAAATTGGTTTTGAAATGGCTGAGATATCCACAAAAGAGAGCGATTCTGATGACGTGTGGGACCCACACTTTATTACGATCGCTTTGTTTTACTTTATGTTTGGATGTTTCAGTCATTCCAAACCCAATTTTCATCAAATAAACTTTGAATTCATCTTAAAATGGTATGCTCTGTACTATCATCATAAGTATTTTCTTGGTATCTCGCAAAACGTTAAAAGCCCAATTCTTATCACCACCAATACTGTACTATCCCCTTATAAAAGTAATGTGTAAAGCGAGAATATGTCACCTGTCCGTGCTATCATGTGATGTATTGTCGGATCAAAACAGACAAAGATGAACACAGCCAATGGCAGAAAATATTGTAACCAAATCCGAACGGTCTGGAGACCTTGTGCTCTCCCTCCGTGAATAAACGCACAAACGCATGTCCAGCCGAATGGAGTAGGTCTACAAGCGCCATTTCATAAATTGGTACTGAAATCTACCCAATTTAGGATGTACCATGATATTTTCAAGAAGTACACAAAAATTTATATTCATATAACGTTTTATATTTTGATAATACAACATTGCGATCGTTTGCTGTATAGCAAACATTCAAATTAAACAAACTTTTCAACCTAAATTTTATATGTAAGCTTATTGTTCATCGGCTGAAGGTTTTTGTTTTGTTTTGTTTTGTTTTGTTTTGTTTTGTTTTGTTTTTTATATCATGAGTGCGTTGATATCCAGAGGCACTGAGATGGAGCTAGGATTGCTATTATTGATATAACTATATTTGTCAAATTTGAACCAAAGTAGGAAGTTCTTAACTGCCTCTTTCTCAATGTAAAATGTCCCTGCTTATTTCGCGGTATACAAAAAGCTTGACCCCGCAAACTGGCAAAGTGAAACTTTTAAACACTTCTTGCACGTACATTAGAGAGTTAAATTAGGAGCCCCATTACATATCTAAAGCTTCCAACAAAACAATAGACTGAATTTTCAACAGCAACATGAGAATGCCAATCATCGCTTGGTTTTATTATGTACACGAAATGTCCATAGTTTTTATAGCATATCCCTCGTACTTTCGTTTTGTGAAAAGATTAGGAACAATATGGGATTGTTTGTTTCGAGCACGTCAAGGTTGAACGAAAGCTCCTTAATCATGACGATATTGTTCAAGCATTCGTTTAATCTAAGGTGGTATAGTATTATTCGCTGTTATAGTTCATCATTTCAGAGACAAAAAAAAAACAATTATTATCATGATCATATTATCAAATGAAGCCATCATGTAGTGTCACGTATGCTTCCATCATACGTATAAATGTACTAAGTGTATACATTTTACTTGATGTGTGTGTGTGTAAGGTACTATGTACAGTACATGCGAGAGGATGATAACATATATGAGTGTAATGGTACAGTCGTATTACTTACAATAACAAAAATCTTACATTGTAGTCTCTCTATACGTCTATATACAAGTGGAAACGGAACCCTAATATACATTGCTTCATTCTTGACTATAACCAGAATGTAGTTATAGGAGTTTAAAAAAAACATGCATATTAGAATATAAACAATGTTAGTAATGAAAGAATTACGATTTTTACAACCATTATTAAAGCTTATTCAAATGTAAACTATATGGTGAATATGCAGTGTAAACATACATTTGTGTAGGTACTACAGATATACCAATTTTTGCAATAGGCAAACTTCGAGTAAAGTAACGCTTAATGGTTTCTTTTTTTAGTAACAGCTTGTTTTTCTACGATATTGACGAGCAAGCATTCAAGTGTACAATAGTTTACAATAACCATACAAAGTATGAGGCACAACCAAAGAAATACACTTTTAGAGGTGACTCAGATTATCTTAAAGATAAACGTATATCATATTAGATTCTGTTCATGTGATTTTCACAAATGCATTCCTCATAATTTATTCCAACGTGAATAAACCTATTGGTCATTCATTCCCGCTGCTCTTATAGCTGCTCCCAATCAACTTTTGCTGTTGTTATCTTCAATCCATTTTTTTTTTCTCCGCCACGGCAATGATTCTTCAAGAGGAATAGAAATTCTCGTTTCTATTCCACAAAGATTTTATTCCTCTTAGACGATTTGGTTTCGAAGACACAGCCATACTGTAAGATACATGTACTCTTGCAGTGAGATAAGAATATTTGTCAATTTATACCCTATCATCAATCAGGACATTAATAAGTATCTCCTAAAAGCTATGAAATTTCACAGACCACACAGGGCCGAGTTTACTGTCTTTTTCTTCAGGAATTAAATACAACGGTGGAGTTAAGAATTTCCATGCATTAGACACCTCGTAGTCCAAACTGAATGGTGAAAAGAAAACCTCTCCAGAGGTCTTCGTTAAACTTAACAGGACTGTTCTCGTACCTTTGATCTGACCTTTTGAGCACGTTGGACTGTGAAAATTAATTTGTTCTTCGACTGCTTTTGGGGGCGGGGGAGGATTCTACTTTGTCTCAGTTCACATTCTGATCTTTTATGATTTCACCAGCGCAATCATGTGTCAAGAAGGAGATACCCATTTTCGTCCAACTCGTCCTCTTTTCTTTCTTTGCTTAAGGATATTGAAACGGAATACAGAGCATTGTTCATGCCCTTTGCATGAGAATCATTTCTCTCGATAGCGGAGTACTCGTGGTCACGTGGCGGTTCTCTGATGGTCGCGGATTGGCCCAAAGTTGATGGAATCTCTTCGTATGTAACCCCACATCTACCAGCGTTATCTGCTGGTCTGGAATGGATGATTAAACCTCCGCCCATTGCGTCACCGAGTGATTGGATACTGTCAAAGTTGTCCTCATTCTTTTCATTTTCAACATTTTCTGGAAGTTCGCTATTCGTAGCTCTACGTGGATCTACGTTGGAAATTAAATAACCGTGTTCATCAACGTCGTTTTCAGCTGCAGACGAGTCCTTACAATCAACAAACTTGACTTCTCCCTCCTTTTTCTTCACATTTTCGGTCATGTTCATGTACCGTCCTTTCTCGGCATCGGCCGTGGGGTCTTGACACTGCGCGATGTCTTCCGTGATGTCATGAGTACTGTCTCGGTGTAGGACGTCATGGAGAGACCGGGAATTGAGTCTTTTGGGTCGTTGATTACTTCCGATTTATGACTATGACCCTGTGTCAAATGCAATGAATAGTAGAGGAAAGCATGTTAATGCATGGTATCGATTGCCGATACTGCCTTTTCACTTAATTCTATAGGTACATAATGTGTCTGAACAATGTGTATACAGCATGTTTGCTGTTATAAAGATTGACATCCAGAGCTAGTGAAAATATGACATCACGAGGCCTACTCTTGTAAGCTCTTTATCTAACAAATTTTAATGCAGCTCTAATTCATACCAATTTCATCTCCGTTATATTTGAAATGAAACGATGTTTGAAAATGTCTCTTTTTTTAGAATGTTTCATAACCCCTCCATTATAGGCGTCTTTATGAGTTAAGTTATTAGGGAACTTAAAAGGAAAAAAGTCTTTACATGAAAGTTCTACAAGAGAAATCTGTATTTTCAAAGTCAAATATTTCTAAAGTAATATTTTGCGGCATGAAACAAAGAGTTAAATACTTCATAGAATTCGGTCGTAGAGTAACGACCAACTATCGTAACGATAATTATAATCAACGGAGATCACCTCTACAGAGCTCTGGTAGACGTGATCCTCGCTCTGCTGATTAACTGTGACGTCGCCTGTTTTGTTGAGTGGACGTTCCGGCAAAGAGCAATGCACCTTGCGAGCATCGGTATTGATAGAGCGCAATGAGTGGGTATCTGATTTATTTGAATCTTCCTGACGTCTACGTTTCCTGTTGATCAAAAAGAAGGAAAGATAAAATGTCAGGGGAATACGTCGTAATACATCTCAATACCGATACATGTGAGAACGACTATTGGATATGATTAACTTTTTCTTAAAATTCTATAGCGAAATTCCCTTATACAAAATCGCTCAAACAGATGAAACTGATTTATTTTTATTTTTTACTTACAAATGTTGAAAGATTGTTTAAATTCAATTGCCCTTCGTTTTTCCGATATTTTTTTTTGTGTTTGCTGTACATATATATATATATGTATATATATATATAGATATATATATACAATATATATACACATATATATATTATATATATATATATATGTATATATATATACAATATATATACACATATATATATTTACTATATAGGGCAGCTCTCGGAGCAGTAATAGATATTGTGTGTTCCGTCCTTTCGATTAAAATCAATAATTGCAAGACGTAATTCGCATGATACCTATATGGAAACACACACACGAAAATACTAAAAATAAAAAGTTGATTATCGTCGCACTCACTTTTTCCACTGATGAATGTACCATGCAATAGATAAAATGGCAAGCATCATGGCTGCGAAACAGACAGGGGCTCCAATAATTAGTGCGATGAATTTTGTCTCCAGGCCTAAAGAAACAGAAAATGATGCATCAGATAGAACCTTCGTCATGAAATAAAACTTTGTAATCTGGAAACACGAGACCGCTAACCTTTGTTGAGGTTTTGTAAAGTTTATTTTGTAAAAACAAACATACAAATTGTGAATGGTCTTATTGATCATGTTAATAGTTCTCGGTCAAGGCAAGCAATGTAAAACGTATGCCTTGCTTATAGTTTAGATGTTGGACATAGCGCAATTCATAGACCTTATTATCATTATTATTTTTATTATTATTATTATCATTATTATTATTATTATTATTATTATTATTTTGCATTGAAATGATAGTGGTCAGAGATCTAAGGTCAATATCAAATGCCAATATTCTTTAATCTAAATGCAATTTCCAGCCACAATTTTAGCTCGGGATATCGACAAAGAATAGTATTGAGTGAAAAGATTTAATATTGTGAATGCAACAGTTGCCTGAAATGACAGTGGTGAAAGTAAAGGGGTCACGATCTGTCAAAGATCACGAAAATCAGATTGAAAAGCTATTGTCTAGCAATGAAAGTGCAACTGAAATGTTGCTTGTGGATGGATAGAAGTCAATTTATGCTAAAGATATTAAGGATTATCATTTTCTACAAGTGCACTCGTCTCCACACGGTAAGCAAAATGCGAATCTTTGCCCATCTTATGCAGTAAGGTGACGTATATCTACATTACAGTCCTGTGTTTCTGGCTAAAGATTATATACGTCCAATATCTGCCGTAAACAACATGTAAGATTCATATATGATTAAACTTTTTTACAGCATTTCTACACTTTCACTTATTTACCTTGTGAAAGAACGTCACCGCAAACATCCACTGACATTGCTTCTATAATAATAATAATAATAATACATACATACAATTTCTATAGCGCCGTTCTCCACTTTGATTAAATGCTCAAGGCGCTTTACAATTGTACATCAAAGCAAACAGACTGAAGATACAAGTACATCACCGTAATAGAAGAAGATGAAGAAGCAGAAAAATGTCCTCTACTAGCTTGCGCAACTCATACTTCGTGGCTCGACCGATATCATTGGTTCCCAGGTGGATAAGAATAAAAGCTGGGTGAAGGGTCTTGTCTCTTCGGAGGAGGCCACGAACTACGTCCGGCACGTAACGCAGGTTGAGCCCTCTACAGCCTTCCCAGGCCACGCTGGCTCCAAGGCCCATGTCCGGCTCCCCTCCGATGCTGCCTGTCTTCGGCCCAAAACACCATGGAGTCACCAACGATCAACACAGCTGGTACCGCCCGATCTAAAGTGAAAAGCAAAAACAAAACTTCCGGCAGCACATATATTCTTACAAATTTAGAAATAATGCCCCTCATTACTGTCTTGATCCCTCATTCACCGATTGTATGAAACAATATCGAACGCAACGTTTAACCTTTAACCTTTGGTTTAGACTCAATTTATACATTTTAGTTCATGCTAAGGCTGGCTCCTGTTAGTGTTGCTGACCGTAAGATACTGGCTAATTCGCCAAACCTCATAACCCGAAAAAGCAACTGTTAAGAAAACTATGAAAAGCACTGCTTCATAGAACGTGCACCCTTGTAGAACAAGGAAGCAACTTCCCATAATATAAGAACATAACAGAATGACATCATCTCAGTCCCAGAACGCCGCCTACGGCACCCTCCAATAACCGACAGACTAATCCGAAGTGCCTATTCATATCTGGGCGCCCAGTGGGATGTTTCATAAATATAGCCAGCGCTGACTATCTCAATATTTGGTTTTGATTGGTTGAGACGCTCTTGTCACCGACTGTTACTATGGTAATTTTCAGTGACTAACAACTCGTCAGCGCTAGCGCTGACAACTTTCATGACACGGGGCCCAGAAGACCGCAAATGGAATGACAACAAATAAGAATGATTAATGGAACCTATTCAAATAAAAATGATGCATATTCTCCTGGAAAATTAATTACGAAAAAACTTACTAAATGATTCGTGTGCTGACCAATACATCGCATGTGTGTTTAAAACCTAAATTCCCCATTAAGTCCAACGACTCTAGCTGAAATTCGTCCATAAATGGCTCGGGGGAGGCGTTGGGTACATATCTGAACCCGTTTCAATTTGCCAGAAACACTCGCTCTAAAAACAAGAAAGAGCCTCAGCGATCTTATTTTTTGCACGCCTAGAAAATAACACGCCCTAGATTGTATGTTATAACAAAAACAAATGACTACACCAGCTCCCTCAACAATTGCATGTTTAAACGAAGGCCAGGGACATTTGGATGCCTGTGAATAATATCACTGCAACCATGGTCTGATTATCCGACGAAACACACTCACTTATTAGCCAAGTGAGATACCCATAAAAATGTATTCCAACAAAAATGGGGGAAAATTTTAAAAAGGGGGCAATGGAATATCTCGGAATGCCGACACCTTCCAGCCATCTGCCCAACGACCACAAGCCGTAAACATAGGCATCTAATCCAATGCCCCAAAATGTGTCTAGGCCAATAGAAAAATGGAATACTTTGCGCTCCAGATGCGATCCTGCACCACAAAACGAACAAAAGGGGGGGGGGGGGGGGCAGACACGAATCTTTAGTTAAGGACAGATTCTAAAAAACAGACTCTAAGCTTTAAAATGATGTGTAATTCAATTCACTTGGACGCCCCTATCCCACCAAAATATTAAAAAGAAAGCCACGTTCTGGAAAAATGTGAACTGAAAAAAGAGGCTGTGAAGTCCACGGTCTATTCCAGCGTTTAATCTTTTCGAGCCGTGCTAGCTGTGCCATGAAAGAGGCAAAACACAGGTACATAAACCACCAGAGCAACAACAATGAAAGGATTCTCAGATTAAGTTGAAATTGACCATGTTCTATTAACGCATTCTGACCATGATTACTGCTGACTTTCAAAGCAGAGGCCTTGAGGCACTCTCACCTGACCTATTACAAAATCTATCTCAAAGCCTATTAAATAAGTTGATAGTTGTTACCGACCCTTCCACCTTCACCTGGGAAATAGATAGCTAGATCTAGGGAGACTTCCAAGGCGTTCGCACGTGGACTAAAAAATATACATTAGGTGCCCATATTCAACGGCCGACGTCCCCACGAAAAAGACGCCGTCCAATCAATGCAACACGTCTCCTGAACCTGCGACCTCCTTCAGTTCAAGAAACGTGTTGAACTTTCCAAAGGTTAAACAAACGATCAAACAGCCCATGGGCATGTACCTGTCATAATAAAACTTACTAACAATGCACATCCCTAACAATTCAAAATCCCCAAAATAGACTGGCAACAGACGAAAGGCTGATTTCACCTCAACACTTAACATACATACACCAATGACTACCCAATGACTAAACCATGAATCATTCAATACTCGCCCGGGGTCTCCTTTGGGACCAACCCCACAGCCTGAACACCAAAATTATGAAATGGCGGAGTTTTGAAAGGCCCTACGATGCGGCCGAATACAATTTCTTTTACAGTTTATTATCCCATACACTTTATACAACCATACCCCAATTTCAAGTTCCTCAACAAAACTATAACTCTTTGTCCTTTTTTAAGGGGCCTAGGCCTAGCCTAGACCTATACCCATTTAAAAGCTTTACTAACAACCTTCCCATAAAGACTGAGCATCCTGCGCGTTTGAATAACGAGTAAGAAGTATCCATCCTGGCCCACAACCGTGTGGGTTCGTGTTGATGGAGGCGGCGGCATTGTGTGTCATTATCCATCATCCAGAGCCCCCAAACCTAACGGTTAGCAGCAGTACGCACGATATCATGTCCACTTAAACAAGGTCACGTGCCTTATTAATGTTTGTCGGCTTTAAATGGATGCAATTAAAAACCAAAAAGGCGCTCGTCCATTGCTCAATGGAAGTGATGCGTGGGGCCCTGCGTTGTGGTTGCAGCTGAATGGTAGGCCTATGGTGCTATGCCCTAGGCTCGGCCTACTAACGTTTTAATAGAGGTTTCAAGAACCAAACACCTCTAAAAATAATAGTAATACTAATACTGAGCAATCATAATACCATGATCATATCGTCCCCTTGGGCTGGGGCATTTTTTTTTTTTAATAATTGATATTACAATAATATCTACCAAAGGAACAACGCCAACGGAGCCCAACTCATCCCTTGCCATTGTCATCAACGAGGGGGTATCATGCTCCTGCACCACTTCATCCACAGCCATGCCAGTGCCAGTGAACTCATTCGCTCCATTCCTCCACTAACGTTAAAACATTATAAACACTAATTTTCCAGTTACTACAGGCCAAGAGGCTTGCATACTTTGCAACTCACCGCCAGCCCATACCGCCATAGCTGTCTCTGATGCAGCGGCCCTGGCCTTGGTGGTGCAGCCGATGAGCTTGCTGCCCATGTCGAATGAGGTTGAAGTTGATGTAGACATCCTTCTAGCTGAGCTTGTCCAAATACCGTCACCGACAGCTTCCCCGGAAGGCCCGGCCACTGCAGGGCCCCCGGACTGCATCTCATCACCTGCATTCAGCTTGGAATGACCTTCTGCCCTCGATGCCGGCCTCCTAACGTTAGTAGCCAGCCCGAGCTGACGGCGGCCGGGCTCTATTGGCTGGGCCCACGGCTCGCCCTGCCTTAGACTCGGAACTCGCACGCTACTCCCTCTGCTTGAGCTTCCGCTGCAAACGAAATCAGTGATTGTTCCTTCCCGAACAAATTGAACAAATAGCGATTAAAACAACTTAGGCCGAACTCGAAATCACCGCAAAGGTAGGCCTACCGTTATATGCCATTTCAACTTGAAGGTAATTCCTAATACCAAGTCCTGGTCAAATAACAGTTACAACCCGAAAAAGGGGGTTTAATAATATAGGTGAATGAAATCATGCAGAACCAAGAGCTACAATGAACCGATCTCCATTAAAACCAAGTGCATAATGAAGGGGGTATGCATTTCCCTTCCCAACCGCTACGCTTAACTCGAGTGCGCGCCACCCCGAATCTATTTTTGATCATAACCGCAAAGCGGTCTGTTTGAAATTAACAACATTATAATACATTGTATGTGCGCGTTCCCACGCCTCACCAAGGTTGGCCACCTACCGGCGGCTCCTGTGAAGTAAAAGGTTAGCTGCCGTCTGTAAACCCATTTTAACAACTATGGCTGTTAAAGGGAATTATAACTCCAAAAAGCGATACGAAGGATTAATCGAGCATGAACTTAAAATAAAAACCCATCCTTCAAAGCATAGCACGCGCCTTGTAAGACAAATTATTAGAGAATGATGGTATACACAAGTTTGTGTAAATTTGTTTGTTTGCACGTTGTACTCCACACACACACACACACACACACACACACAAACAAACAAGTCATTGCAAGATATATCTGTGTTTATGTATATTATTTGCTGCTGGCAGCAGAGTATAATCTTTTCTATCATGTTGTCAAACCGACCCATGTTTAGGTTGTAATGACAAGTGTCCTTATTGATCATGTCCAATGTATCATTGGCATAATTATGCACTTGTCAATGTAATGACGCACCCCACTACCCCCGGACATGGGTGCGTCATGGTCATTTTTTGACTGACCACACGGGGTTTTTGACGGACACCACAGTCACTTTTTTGACGGACATAACGCTGCAAGTGACGAACACCACAGTCACTTTTTTGACGGACAACACGTTGAAAGTGACGCACACCTCGGTCACTTTTGTGACGGACATCCTCGGTACATGTGACGCACCCCCGTAAATACTGAAACGATTTTTGCATACGTTTTATTCAAGCAATTTCATTTTCTTTTGGTTCGTACACATAATTTGTAAAAGTTTCAGCAAGTTTCCCTTACCATGTAAGCACCGTATTGTCATTCACCGTACATCACGCTGCTGCTACGATAATAGTATTCCGTATAGTAGTATGTATTCTGTGCATGCAATCCATACATGACAATCACATGTGTGCAGAATTTGCGCTGTGTGTGCGCGGCCATTGCTAGTGCGGTGGATGCATACTGCTGCAGCGCAGGTAGGTACACACCACGCCACGGCATTCATTCCCGCTCGAGTACTGCGTAACTACAGCCTACTAGTCGCTGTACGTAGAGATTCGCACATCTAACGTCGCGCGCGCGTCTGGCCAGCTGGTCGGGCTATCCCGCGAGCAGAAAATGGCATGCAGCAGGCAGTTCTTTTGCTGCCGTTTCGACAGGAAAGATTGAACTAAGTTGTTACATCGCTGAACAGTCCCTGGTTTGAGATTGAGTATGCATGATTTCATGGGTTTGTTGGAGGGAAAATGTAAGGAGAAAGGGTGGCTTTTAAATTCTTTGCTTGCCAGATTCTGGCAAGCATTTTTTCCTCTTATTCCAAAACGCTTCCCGACTTTGATTTTCACTTGCCGCGGTAAAGCGCTCACTGTAATTTCACTCGCGGTACGTGTATCCGGGACGCGTACGCGGGGACCGGTAGCGTGCAAAAATGCGTGCAGTTTTCCACAGCCAAGTAACGTACCATGACGCACCCCTCGGTTCAAAATAATGCGTGTTATTTTCCATAGCCAAGTGACGTACCATGACGCACCCCTCGGTCAAAATTTTGACCGACAATGATGGGATTTTGACGCACCCCTCGGTCAAAAATTTGACGGACAAAGCTGGTAAAATGACGAACACCTGGGTCACAAATTTGACGGACCAAACGAGGAAATGACGCACCCATGTCCGGGGGTAGTGGGGTGAGTCATTACATTGACAAGTGCATTATGTTGATTAATGTACATCAAAGTCTTTCGACGCTTTGATATGAAGATAAATAATTTTTGCAATTCATTTCCAAAATTTAAGCCACACAAACGGTTGAAACATCAGTAGAGAGACAAACAGCAGTACAGAAGATAATTATTCGGTTTTGTGAGTCAAGCGTCCACAGGGTTGGGCAAAACAGTATGTCATTTCATAAAAACACACAAGAGGTGCTTCGGACAGCCGAAACAAAAAGTCTTCATAATTCCGACGGGGTTTCTTATGTTATCCATTTTTTTAACATGTATTAGCGTCTCATTAGTCAGCAAACACTCCTTCTTCCATTCAGAGTATTTTGTCTTGGCTTTGAAGTCTACGATTTTACTACAGAAATTTTGTTACATGGTACATACGAACCAGTAACCTCCTGAAAAAAATGAATAAACTAGAGAAGCACTCTGAGAGCGCAGACCTCCGCTAAGCATGCAGCTCAATTCCACCACTGATCTAAATTGTTCTTCCATTATAGTCAAGGCACTAATTCCTGTACGGGCCTTAATTAAGGAGATCGTTCAACCCACCCCGCAGAAAAGGTTTGACCACACAGAGTGGTAGATGGGACCTCCAGGAACACCCCCAGGTAGTATGTGAGTCGAAATTGTGGTATCAATAAAATTTTACAGGCCATTTTAGTTGCGACAAGACCTTATTGTTCGAAAAAGAGTCTGCGCACGCCAAGACTACTACACGCACCACTAGCACTGCTACAGGCGCCAGTGCCAGTGGTGCGTGTAGTAGTCTTAGCGCACGCAGACTTTTTCCTCGGCAAACAAGGGTTTTTGCCAACAAACTCACTAGCTGAGGTCAGTGTAGTTTAGTTTCTAGCCGTTTTTATTTCGTGTATATTTTTTCCGAGTTACAGCAAGCAGAGTGAGGTTGCATACCCAGTGATTGTGACCCCAAACCGTTCGGGCGTCGCAATCACTTGGTATGCGCTTTCGCTCGGCTTAGCACAATAAAGTGGGCTTCTACACATGCGCAAGCTGCAACTCGGAGAGATGAAAACGAAATAAAAACGACTAGAAACTAGACTGGGGTCGGTTACGGCTGGCACTGAAAATTACAACATAATAACAGTTTTTTTGCAGTTATTTCATGAATAATTCCTCAAAACACCGTAAAACCATATATATATATATATATGTTGCTAGAGATGTCAGCAAAACAATGGGATACATTGTAAGTTAAAATATTGTGCATGGTTACCATGGTAACCAGATGTATACAGGTGATTGATAATCCAAAAAATGCCTCCAACTGCTGCAAACTTTGGTATTTTTTGTTCAGTTTTTTTTTTTTGTAGATAGGTGAATTAAAAACAAACATTTCTTTTGATTATTGTTCAAAAAAGTTTTTTCCTGTTGCCATGGCAACCAGTAATATCCAATCAGGATTCAGCTGTCAATACTTAAGAACTAATGCCCATATTTTCAAAAAGCTCAATAAGCATGTCATTCTGCGTAATTGTACCATTTACAGTACTTTTAACACATATTTGACTTCAAATTACAGGCAAATGTTGTTTCCAGCAATGTATAGACACAAAATTCCCTTCAAAATCTATGTTAATACAGAGAGCAAAGCCGACGATATTCTGATATTAGCTTTTTAGAGTATAAATTTGCAGAGAAATGGTTATTCGAAACAACCTTGGAAAAGAGCAGAAGAAAGCAATTGATTGTTCTTGTTCTTAAAGAAAATTTATTCAAGAATGCAGATAAATTCCTTTCTAAAGAAGGAATATACACGTACACTGCATTATCCATCAATCTGGTTTCAGACCATTTCATTCCACATCAACTGCTCTTGCAAAACTTGTGAATCAGTGGTCTTTGAATATAGATAATAATCAAATTTCTGGAGTTGCCTTCATAGATCTTCGGAAGGCATTTGACACTGTAGATCATGACCTACTTTTACATAAATTAAAGTGTATAGGGTGTAGTAAGACGACTGTAGATTGGTTTAAATGCTATTTAAGTGACAGACAGCAAGTGACGCAATTCAAAGGAGCCAAGTCCCACCCTTCAACTATTAAATTGGGTGTACCTCAAGGGTCAATTCTTGGTCCCCTTTTATTTTCAATATATGTCAACAGTCTACCCGAGTGTACTTCAGAAGGTGTTATAGATATGTACGCTGACGATACGACCCTCACTGTCAGTGCTAATGACGCAACAGTTTAAGAAGAAAAGATAACTGTTGCACTAAATAAAGTAATGGGGTGGATTAAGAAAAATCGGCTCGTCCTTAACACTGACAAAACTTCTGTCATGATTATCGGCTCCCGTGCTAATCTCGGGAAAATTGAAAATTTCAGTATTTCATTAGATGGTAGTCGGATTAAAAGAGTTCAGTTCACTAAATGTTTAGGTGTTTTGATAGATGAAGAACTGAAATGGTCTAAACAAATCGAAAATGTATGTAAACGTACCCAAAAAAGTGTCTGCATGATAAAGAGAGCGAAGGCCTTTTTGCCCCAACAATCCCTAAAATTACTTTATAATAGTCTAGTGTTACCACAATTTGATTACTGTTCTGTTGCTTGGTCAAACAGATTTCAATACCATACAACTAAGCTAGAAAAAATTCAAAAGAGGGCAGCAAGAATAATTTTGGACAAAACATATGACACACCGTCGGCTGATTTATTCAAAAGTCTTAAATGGATGACACTAGACAAACGTTTTGATTTCAGCCGCGTTATGATGATATATAAATGCGTCCATAACTTAGCACCTTCGTACCTTCAGGTGCACTTAGTTAAGCCTAGTGATGTACATGAACATCATACAAGGCTAATAGACTGTGGAAATCTATGTGTGCCAAGATCTCGCTCTGATTGTCACAAGTGCAGCCCAATCGTGTCCTCTATACTTGAATGGAACAGGCTAGATCATTCAATTAGATCAGCTTCTTCCATATATTCATTTAAGAGATTGTTTAAGCAAAGTTGCTATTTGTAAGTAACACACGAAATTCATTCTGGGCTTTATCATTCCTGTAAAAATAGCGTTTTTAATTGTTATTTCGGCATTCTGGTGAACTCTTGCTGTGGCATGTACTTTTTATGTTACTTTGCAATGTACAGTACGCTGGTATATATCTACACTGTATTATGTCATCTTCTGTATATACGTTTTGCTATGTAATGTACATATGTTCATCAATATTATTCAGGGCTCCATGGAAGACCACTATTTATTGGTGAATGGACTACCCTGACAAAAGATTAGAAATAAATAAATAAATAAATAAATAAATAAATGGAATTAAAAGCGTACTTTTTCGTTGGTAAGCTAGGGTTAGAAATAAAAAAATAAAATGAAAAGTCATGACATGTAAATTTGTATTAAAACGTGCAGTAATGAATTAATGCTATTAAGGAGAGAATGAGGGAAAATCTTAGGGGTCCTATCCGCAGTATCCAGGTTAACTTTGTAGTGTTGAGGTGGGTAGTTTAACCCTATAAAACCCAAGGGGGGGGGGCCACATTGTGCCCCCTACCATATCTTCGTTTGCCACTCCTAAACCCTTTACCCGATTTCAACCAAATTTGGTGGCTTTTCCTAAAATCTTATTACAAACATTTTGATATATAATTTAGGTATGTCCGATATTCCTGTTTGCTATGGCAACCGTAAACTGACAACCATGTTAGTCAGATTTTGTATGATTTTCTGTTTCAATTTCAGTTAACAATATAATTATGGATGAAATTGGGGTTTTCTTGGCTATAGTTTTGCAAAAGGAAAGAAATGTGAAGTAATTATGGTTGAGAATTACCCTGAAATGGTCTTCTTATTATTTCCTTTATTTTCTATATAACATAAGCATCAAACAATAGATATAATAGAAATAATCGAAAATACAGCATTTTTCAAAGATTACCTTTTTATTTTGTGTTATCTTCACACAAGCTTTGCCTGGAATATCATTTGTTTATCATAATATCAATCTGTAAACTTAAAATTTCAGTATTTTGGAAATATGAAATGTGATACAAATATATGCACCCATTCCAAGCAATACGTAATAGGTTTCATATATTTCTTTATATTGTAATGAATTACGCCCCCACATGTTGACCTTGAGAAATTTCAACCATAACAAATAGTGAACGTTGACTTGCTCTTCTTTTGTAGTAAATATGGAAATGATTAATATAGAATAACAACATATTTACTGGGGATAAAGAAATAGAATGAAAAAACATGATTTTAGCATGTTTTCTGTGTATTTTTTATATTTTGGGAAAAAGTGCCCTCAGTGGGTAACCTTGAGAAATGTTGGGTCATGTAGAGCATGAGTTGCTCTACCCATGTGCCAAATATGACGGTCATACATCATATAATAAAGAAGTTATGTAGGGGGCACAATGTGCCGCCCCCCCCCCCCCCCCCTTGGGCCTGGAAGGGGTCAAAATAGCTTGGGCTTTATAGGGTTAAGACCCGACCTACAATGGGTGATCATGAGCACGTAAGGCAAAATAAACAAACGTGTCTGGATTCCAGATATTTTTTTCACTTTATCCTACTTTGTTGTGGCAAACTTATAAATGACTGTGGAAAATAGAAAATTATCTGAGCCCGAAATGTCCTTAAAATACCCTGATCCACAAATAAAATTGTCGAACAAAAAAGTTACAAAACTTGTACTGTAATGTATAACAAAGTACTGAAAGTCAGTCACACTGTGAGCTCTAGTAACAGACATAACAAGAAATTCATATCTATAACAAAGAACTGACGATTCGAACTTGGTTATGAAATATCACCATAAGTTGTCCAAATAATGATACCCTATATCGACAGAATGAATCAAATTTCGTGCACTTACAGTCCACGAAAAGCACAAAAAATGTATCTACACTTTAGATATAGCCTATAACAAACAGAATGATTCAAATTTCGTGCACTTACAGTCCACGAAAAGCACGAAAAAGTATTTACACTCGAGATATTTTTTTCACTTTTATCGCACGCTGGTGTGGTACAAACATAAATGCTGATGGTATATTTGAGACAGAAAGTTGTCTGATTGTCTGAATTGTCTGACCCTGAGACGTCCTTAAAATACCCTGATTCACAAATACCTCGATCCACAAATAAACTTGTTAAAAATAAAGCTAAAATACTTGTGTGTGTATATATATATATATATATATATATATATATATGTATAACGAAGTACTGAAAGTCAATCCATCACACTGTGAGCTCTAGTAACAGGCTTAGCAAAAAATGAAAAATTGAATTCATATTTAACAAAGAATTGGTAATTCGAACTTGATTATGAAATATCACCACAAGTTGTCCAAATATATATAGTTTACCAACGAAAAGTACGCTTTTAATTCCATTGATGGATAATGCAGTGTACGTGTATATTCCTTCTTTAGAAAGGAATTTATCTGCAGTCTTGAATAAATTTCCTTTAAGAACAAGAACAATCAATGCTTTCTTCTGCTCTTTTCCAAGGTTGTTTCGAATAACCATTTCTCTGTAAATTTATACTCTAAAAAGCTAATATCAGAATATCGTCGGCTTTGCTCTCTGTATTAACATAGATTTTGAAGGGAATTTTGTGTCTATACATTGCTGGAAACAACATTTGCCTGTAATTTGAAGTCAAATATGTGTTAAAAGTACTGTAAATGGTACAATTACGCAGAATGACATGCTTATTGAGCTTTTTGAAAATATGGGCATTAGTTCTTAAGTATTGACAGCTAAATCCTGATTGGATATTACTGGTTGCCATGGCAACAGGAAAAAAACTTTTTTGAACAATAATCAATAGAAATGTTTGTTTTTAATTCACCTATCTACAAAAAAAAACTGAACAAAAAATACCAAAGTTTGCAGCAGTTGGAGGCATTTTTTGGATTATCAATCACCTGTATACATCTGGTTACCATGGTAACCATGCACAATATTTTAACTTACAATGTATCCCATTGTTTTGCTGACATCTCTAGCAACATATGGTTTTACGGTGTTTTGAGGAATTATTCATGAAATAACTGCAAAAACTGTGATTATGTTGTAATTTTCAGTGCCAGCCGTAACCGACCCCAGTCTAGTTTCTAGTCGTTTTTATTTCGTTTTCATCTCTTCGAGTTGCAGCTTGCGCATGTGTAGAAGCCCACTTTATTGTGCTAAGCCGAGCGAAAGCGCATACCAAGTGATTGCGACGTCCGAACGGTTTGGGGTCACAATCACTGGGTATGCAACCTCACTCTGCTTGCTGCAACTCGGAAAAAATATACACGAAATAAAAACGGCTAGAAACTAAACTACACTGCCCCCAGCTAGTGAGTTTGCTGGCAAAAACCCTTGTTTGCCGAGGAAAAAGTCTGCGTGCGCTAAGACTACTACACGCACCACTGGCACTGGCGCCTGTAGCAGTGCTAGTGGTGCGTGTAGTAGTCTTGGCGTGCGCAGACTCTTTTTCGAACAATAAGGTCTTGTCGCAACTAAAATGGCCTGTAAAATTTTATTGATACCACAATTTCGACTCACATACTACCTAGGGGTGTTCCAGAGAGTCCAACCGACCACCCCATGCAGTCAAACCTTTTCTGCGGGGTGGGTTGAACGAAGTCATTTTTTCTGGGTCCCTGCGCCTGGACTATTAGAGATACAGTATCAGTGATTTCCACCCGGCACAATGCAGATACGTACTTATAGCATGACAAATTAACATGTGCTGAAAGTCGCCCGATTTCACAATATAGAAGCCTTTGTTACGTCATAAACCCTCAGCTGCATGGCGCGCCTCTCCCCAGCAGAAACTAGAGCACGCACTTTAGTGCGCGCATGCAAACCTCAAATACGTGCAGCCTGAACTCCCAAGTTCATTAACCCTACCTGCCAAAATATCAAAAATCCTTCATAAATTCCCCAAAAATCTCGGATGACTACCAAAATTAATCGTTTGTTACTTGTGTCATTCTCAACCTTTCCTGCAAGTTTCATCCCAATCTGTTAACTACTTTTTGAGTTATTTTGCACACAAACAAACGAACGAACGAACAAACCAACGGTAATGAAAACATGACCTCTCGGAGGTAATAAAAATGATATACCTGTACAGTGGTACGGTAATTCAGTATCATTACACTTTTCATTTTTAATCTTACCTCTGCACCTGATTCTCACAGCGCTGTCCGAGAAACAATCAGTGTCCTTAGATACACGTAGGCAATCATTTAAACTTGCACTCCGACATTGGTAATCTGAGGTATGATAAACATTTCTTCATATCAATGTAAATTTGGCAAAGGAGAATCGGGGATATGGGGAAAAAAATACCAGAACACATTGCACTGATCGCTGTCAAGACTTACTCGAGTATGTCCAACATTGTTATCAAAAAGTGTGCAATTCTATTTCGGTGCATTACAGAGGTTTTTAAGATAATCATCTGTTATTTCGTTTTGCATCTGAATTCAACCATGGAGTGAAAATATCAGTGATATTATGCAGTACATTATCAGTGCATACTTAAACATTGCAGTTACCTTGATAAAATGAAAATTGCCGATTTTTCTTTGACGCAGCTGCACTTGGAATAGGTTTAGCCGAATAATCTTTTACCGCTGGAAATCCGTGCTCCCTGCAGACTAAATCAGCAGCGTTGATGTTAAAGCCATCATAGCACACATATCTGTTTGACTCCAGGACCACCAGGCCATCCAGGGGAGAGGATCCGCCAACCAGCTTTACCGATGGTATCTCTTGAAAATAAACGAGTACTAGTATACTCTACATAAGGATTTGACAATCGTTTAAGAATAAGTAATATTTTATACTATTAACTTTTTACCTTATGCTAACCTTCGTTTACAGGAGAACTTATACTTTTACCTTTAAACTAGAAGTGAGCAGTGCCAATGCTGTTGTTTCATGTTTCATAAATAGTGTTTTTCTTTTTCAATATGGCAGTTTGTATTTTTGTTTTGTTTCATGTCTTTTTATGCTTTAAAAAGCTAGATTTTAATTTCATTAGCAATACTCTTACCATTAACTACTTGTTGCTTTAGACTGTACCGGTTTTTATTTAATGTTGTGTTTAGGTCTGCCTTTTTAAAAAGGATTAATATTGATATTTCCGTTACTACATTCCCGAATGACCGCCAATATGGCTCCCAAGATGGGAAATTACACTATTTGGGCTAGCATTAATTGTTTTACCTGTGAGTGTAAATTGTGTGACATGTTGGTATAGATGCTTAAACTTTTCTCGCAGGCCTAATTTCACAAAACTTGTCTTATCATGATTATAACGTCATCAGAAATGGCTGCAAGCATTACCATCAATGATTACGCATTTATTATGCTTTAAAACAAATATTTGATATTTATATTTTCAGCAAGGCCCTCGTGTAGGAAAGGGTTATATCCCCCATCCCGTCCACCTCCCTTCCCTGCTGCAGCTCAGTTGTTTCTCCTTCTCGAAGATATCCATTCTGTTTCACCCCTACCCCTCCCCCATTCTGAAAACGGATGGACACCTCTCCTGTCACATAGGTATGATATAAATTATAAACTTATGGACGTTTGCAATCAGTTATCCGTTTTAAGTTATTAGATTTAAGGGCAAGACTTCTTTTTCGGATATCACTTTTGAAATCGTGTATTTTGTTGTAAGTCAGTATATTACTGTTGTCGATTAAACATTAATCAATCCATGGACTGTTATAATGCGTTCTGAGTTAGTCCTCATTTGAATAATAGTTCTTTCTTGTTACGTGAGCCAATGTTCATTCAGAGCTCGCTCGCAAGTTTTCTTCCTGATTTGAGCAAGTGAACAAAAAGTAGATGACACGAAAGAGTAGGTAGGGTGTGCATGCAATCCAAATCTTCGAGGTTTTCAAAATTGTTTCTGACGGGGTAGTGGGCTGCTAATACCTCGGTACCTCCGTATCCAATATCAAAAACAAACACAAACACATGATAACAATTATTTTACAAGTACTAGAAACATAAATATGGCAGAGAAACGTTGCTAAAACGTTGTTATTGTTGTTGTTGTTGTTGTTGTTGTTGTTGTTGTTGTTGTTTGGGGAGGGGCAAAAGGAGACTAATGTTTCCTGGGTAGTATTCGAGGAATAAAAGATAGATCACGTTCTTTTATTAATATGCCTTTGCTACGACTCAGTGTATAATACATTGAGTCGTAGTAAAGGCGTGCTGAGGATTATATTATTATCCTCAGTAAAGCTATGCATACATCTATTTCTCGGCAGAAGACTTAGACAATGTGAGCTCCAAATAGAAATATTTGTACCCGCTGCTCAAGTAAGATCGTGGAGAAAGTGTATAAACACTTATACTTATCATACAAGGCAATGGATACTTACCGTCATAACATGTCACATTCATCTTAAAATTCGCTGGATTATAATGTATGGTACCATGTACACGCACTTTCATCTCATGTGTCAGTGATAAAACGGAGACTGTTTTATCCACAGGCCCAGTCATAAATGTTCTGTTGGATATGACATCTTGAATATGAAATTTCATCAGTCTTTCCTTGATAGACTGAACTTCAATGAGAAATCGCCGTCCTGGAGGGGCTTTTATTACCCAAATACTGTTGGTGATGTTTGTTCTATCACC
Organism: Diadema antillarum; assembly: GCF_040938485.1. NCBI lineage: Eukaryota > Metazoa > Echinodermata > Echinoidea > Diadematoida > Diadematidae > Diadema > Diadema antillarum. Next base: position 940,812 of record NW_027271042.1, on the reverse strand, counting down.
CCTTATGCTGAGGGTTAGTGGCCTCCCCGGGCAGTTGAGAGTAAAATCTGCAGGCACAATGAATGAAAGATTGGTATCATTTAGCAAACATTACTGCATAGTGTCTTATTATTCACTGTCCTTTTTTAAGGGAGACATTACTGTAGTGACTTATACTACAGCTGTATGATATAAGAAAGTTTACAGTCCGTACCTAAGGCCGGGGCTAGTACATTAAACAAGGTGCGACATGATTTCTTTCTCTCACAACAATGCATTCAGCAGCTTATTTAAAAAAAAAGGCTTGAGAAGAAAGAAAGATCTGCGAAAATATCCTTAAACAAAAGACCACTACTACCACATTAAAAAAAAGAAAAAGAAAAGATACGTACATGTCGTGTTACTTTCCGTGCTTGAGGACGTGAGCAACGGCTGGTAGAGCGAGAAACAGGCAATCAACCAGACTACGGGAGACATTTCTATCTTTGTTTTATGACCAGAATTCACGAATGTATAGATTCTATTTTAGTCCCTCTTAACGCGTATAATCAAAGAGTGACCCCATCTCGATGGGAGATACCTTTGCTCAAATCAATTCACTTCCAGGTGTAGAAATGTGAAAGTATTATACGGTGGGAGTGCAGTTGAAAGTGACGTTTTCCAGTCCGCTGTGGACAAGTTCACCAATTACCGGTGATAACGCAATGTCATCGCTGGTGTCATTGGAGATACGGCGGCCGAGATAGCGTGCGCATCAATGCTTTGCAACCCATAAGGTATGTGTATCATCTGCCATAAACTGTGTAGCTGTGTGAAACTAATTTTCTGTCCAACTCTCTTACTTCCTGGGAAGCATTCAAAAGCCAGTCGCCATTTTACGGGAGCGCATATTGTGCTGATCAATCAACATAAACATTTTCATCCTGCCGGTTAGAGCCTACCCATCTATACTCCTGGCTTAAGGGCAACAATGTGGACAAAGTGCCTTTGCTGAAGGGCAAAACACATTGACCTGCACATTTCCCTAGTCTGAGCATAACTTTTATTTATTACCTTATGTTAATTAAGTCTGCATAACTTGGAAGTTACGGGAAGAGAGCTGTTTTTGTCAACAAATTTTTCTACTAATATTTAAAGCCCATCCTCTTTGAAAGTTCGTTGCTGAATTTTGTACAACTCCTCGACAGTTTAATGAGAATTATGCAGTTCAGTCCAGCCTTATCCTTTCATTTTATTCTCTGAAAATAAAACAGTGATAATATGTTGCATGGTAAGTCAATAGACTTGTAAAGCGACGACATTGTCATCTGTACATGATTACCAACCAACACCATCGTTTCGTCTTAAAATTACATGCTTGTACACTGCAATTTAATGATTTTTTTTAACTGTCGAATTTCGTGAGACTTCAACCGTTCACTTTAATTTCGCTCTAATCATTTGTCAAATTATGATCACGGGATGATGCTTCACGTTCTAAATCTCAAGGGACTATGTCATTCGATCCTTTGCTTTACTGGTTTTGTGTTGCTTATTTGGGCGGTTTTTCCTGGTTTTTCATGATTGCCTTTTCTATTTCACCTTTCCTGTTATTTCCTTTATAACTATCTAAAAATCTAAACAAAACTGATTATCATGCTTGTATCTTTTCGTGAGAATAGGCAATTTTCAAGAAACAATGCCATGTATAGTATAGTCTTCCAGTCACTTTCGATTTACTGAACAGCATGTGATTAGTATTTAGTCGAAGACATTAACTTGAATTGTTCACGTTCATTCCGTTTTTGTCTCACGACAATCCTCACGACTGATAGATTGTTGGTGTGTTTCAGTTTTGATATGAAATCCAAATTGCTGTTTATGATCTATTCAAACCATGAGAGGTTTTAAGGAAAAGCAATGTGTGTGGGGAACTGATTTACGTCTATTTATTAATAGGGATGATAATGTTCATGGTATAGCTTGAAATGAGGATTCTGCTTTTAACTTTTTGCCACACTTAAAAACCAATTTGTCTCCCTCTACAGATGAAATTTGTAAGATCGCAACTGCTGACCATTAATTTAACAAACATGTCACTGCCAGCAACCACGGATAGCCTGATGGTAGTGTCGCTGCCCGGAAAGCAGTGGATTACAGGTTTGAGATCCGCAGTTCCTTAATTTTTGACATGTTTGTTATATTATAGATCACCAATTGAGATATTACAAAATGATTTCTATTGTAAGGGATACAAATTAAAGAAAATTCACACATCAACCTACACCCCTCTGTTTAATATTCTACTTAGGAAATATTACAGAGTATATAATAAACGCAAACAGAAAAACTGACCATTACGAATGTTAATTATTAGTAGAAAATTGAGAAAAGAAAATGGGATTCCATAGGGATTCGAACCCAAGACCTCCTGATTGCTAGCCTAGCGCTGTACCGACTGACATACAAAAAGCCCTAGTTCTGTGTTCGTTGCCAAAACCCTAAATTCTCAGTGCTCGAATGGTTAGAAGCCATGGCAGTATGTTTGTGTGTGACACACACGTGCACACTCTTGAACCTATCATAAGGATAATTCAACTTGGGGTAAATGCCATTTTCTTTGATCAATTTTCCACTAATTATTGATATTCATTCTGGTCAGTTTTTCTGTTTGCGTTTGGAACATACTCAAAAAGCCGCATCACTTCGGTGATCCCCCGCATTTATCTCAGATATTTCAAAACCCATTTTCATCAAATAAACTTTGAACTCCTTTTGGAATTATAGTGTGCTCTTTCATATTTCATAAGAGGTTTTTCGTTATCTCACCAGGAAAATTAGAAACATGCATCTCAACCAAAGGTATATCATCCCTTTTAACAGGCTTTTGTACATCCACCGGATTTAATGAGTTGCTATATAGGTTAGTGCGATTTTTTTTTTATTATTTCACTGGCATACCTCAGTACTCAATTGCTGACTGGCTTTATCAAAGAAGAGTAATTCTTATTCATAGTGAATCAATATCTGATTTCTATCACAATGGAAATATTAAAGGCAGGGAAAGGCCGTTTTAGATTTATATGTTACATCGCAGAGGGAATTTATAATCCAAAGTATACCATACATTATTTAACTATAATATGTGGTTGAAGTGTACACTGTGTGTGCATGGGTTGTGTGTATTCAATACATGAGGTGCCAGTGGGTAGAGTGCCGTTAAAACGTTGTTGGCTTTATGACAAAGCCCATTTGTAGGTTAAAATCATATTTTCTATTTTTTGTAATGTTTTGATTTTTGTCGTAGAATTATTTCAGAATGTAGAAGCTTAAATATCAGAAAAACTTCTTCATATTTGATATTGGTGAAATAGTCATCATGGTGTCTACAATTTTGCTATGTTGACAGACTTTTATCATCATGAAGAATATAGTATAGATTAAAAAGATACATTTCCACTTCGAATTTTATACCGTTTGTGTATTGCCAAGAATCAAAATTTGCAAGAGTAATTTTGTTATGGTGTAAAACAAAAAAGGACAAAAAGGGTAGAGATACATCACTTAGATTTAAATTGATACTTACTAATGTCATTAGCACTTAAAAACATAACACGACAAGTGAGGGATATGACGTTCGGAAAGTGGCACTTAGTAATCTGGCTGTAAAAGTCTTGTAATTGTTTTTTAAGGAAGACGTGAATGATTTTTTGTCGAGTCATCGAAATCATATCAGCGAGAACAATGAATTTATTTTTGGTTAAGAAAACATCTTAGGGTGTCAACTCTCTCTATATTCATGATATAAAGAAATATTGAAATTTCTTTCCTTTGGTTTAAAGGGACCGTGTAGTTTTGGTTGAGAACTAATTTCAGGTTTCTAACATTTGTGGTAAGATAATGAGAAACCTCTTATAAAATATGAAAGAGCGTGTAATTCTACGAGGAATTCAACGTTTATTTAATGAAAATTGGTTTTGAAATGGCTGAGATATCCACAAAAGAGAGCGATTCTGATGACGTGTGGGACCCACACTTTATTACGATCGCTTTGTTTTACTTTATGTTTGGATGTTTCAGTCATTCCAAACCCAATTTTCATCAAATAAACTTTGAATTCATCTTAAAATGGTATGCTCTGTACTATCATCACAAGTATTTTCTTGGTATCTCGCAAAACGTTAAAAGCCCAATTCTTATCACCACCAATACTGTACTATCCCCTTAAAAGTAATGTGTAAAGCGAGAATATGTCACCTGTCCGTGCTATCATGTGATGTATTGTCGGATCAAAACAGACAAAGATGAACACAGCCAATGGCAGAAAATATTGTAACAAATCCGAACGGTCTGGAGACCTTGTGCTCTCCCTCCGTGAATAAACGCACAAACGCATGTCCAGCCGAATGGAGTAGGTCTACAAGCGCCATTTCATAAATTGGTACTGAAATCTACCCAATTTAGGATGTACCATGATATTTTCAAGAAGTACTCAAAAATTTATATTCATATAGCGTTTTATATTTTGATAATACAACATTGCGATCGTTTGCTGTATAGCAAACATTCAAATTAAACAAATTTTCAACCTAAATTTTATATGTAAGCTTATTGTTCATCGGCTGAAGGTTTTTATTTTGTTTTGTTTTGTTTAGTTTAGTTTAGTTTTGTTTTGTTTTGTTTTTTATATCATGAGTGCGTTGATATCCAGAGGCACTGAGATGGAGCTAGGATTGCTATTATTGATATAACTATATTTTGTCAAATTTGAACCAAAGTAGGAAGTTCTTAACTGCCTCTTTCTCAATGTAAAATATCCCTGCTTATTTCGAGGTATACAAAAAGCTTGACCCCGCAAACTGGCAAAGTGAAACTTTTAAACACTTCTTGCACGTACATTAGAGAGTTAAATTAGGAGCCCCATTACATATCTAAAGCTTCCAACAAAACAATAGACTGAATTTTCAACAGCAACATGAGAATGCCAATCATCGCTTGGTTTTATTATGTACACGAAATGTCCATAGTTTTTATAGCATATCCCTCGTACTTTCGTTTTGTGAAAAGATTAGGAACAATATAGGATTGTTTGTTTCGAGCACGTCAAGGTTGAACGAAAGCTCCTTAATCATGACGATATTGTTCAAGCATTCGTTTAATCTAAGGTGGTATAGTATTATTCGCTGTTATAGTTCATCATTTCAGAGACAAAAAAAAACCAATTATTATCATGATCATATTATCAAATGAAGCCATCATGCAGTGTCATGTATGCTTCCATCGTACGTATAAATGTACTAAGTATATACATTTTACTTGATGTGTGTGTGTGTGTGTAAGGTACTATGTACAGTACATGCGAGAGTATGATAACATATATGAGTGTAATGGTACACTCGTATTACTTACAATAACAAAAATCTTACATCGTAGTCTCTCTATATTACGTCTATATGCAAGTGGAAACGGAACCCTACTATATTTACATTGCCTCATTCTTGACTATAACCAGAATGTAGATATAAGAGCTCAACAACAACAAAAAATTCAAATGAGAATATGAACAATGTTAGTACGTTGTAATGAAAGAATTACGATTTTTACAACCATTAATATAGCTTATTCAAATGTAAACTACAGTGGATATGACAATTGTAAACATACATTGGGTTAAATACTACAGATGTGCCAGTTTTTGCAATAGGCAAACTTCGAGTAAAGTAATGCTTCATGGTTTCTTTTTTTTTTTAGTAACAGCTTGTTTTTCTACAATATTACAGATGACACAGATTATTCTAAAGATAAGTTCATTTGATATCTGATTTTCTCCATATGTACCATTATCATACAAAAATTCCTCATAATCTATTCCTACGTGAATAAACCTATATGTTATTCATTTCCGCAGCTGCTCTTATAGCTGCTCCAAATTAAATTTTTGCTACTGCTGTCTTCAATCCATTTTACCTGCCATGGAAATGATTCTGTGGTAAGAGGATAAAAACTCTAATCGCTATTGCACACAGATTTTACCCCTCCCAGACGATTTGATTTTGAAAACGCAGCACTATTATTCGCTATAAGATTCATGTGCTCTCGCAGTGAGATAAGAATATTTGTCAATTTATTCCCTATCATTTTATCTTTCTTTCCCTCTTTTTAAGCGTATCTTTTAACTTACATAAAATCTCAAGTGGGAGTCCAGCCGTAGAAAGGCCAATGGCCTCTGCTGGCTCTTCCATTTCTCTCTTTGAATTTACTTTTTTATTCTTTTTTCTCTTTCCCTCCATTGTGTTTTTTCTTCTTGTACATGTATACTGTTACGTAATGTAATGTTATTTGCACTTTGTTCTTCGTAATTTCAATAAGAATTTGGAAGTAAATGAAATGAATGTATAAATGATCATCAATCAGGACATTGATAAGTATCTCCTGAATTCTATAATATTTCATAGACCACACAGGTCGAGTTTAACTGGTCTTTTCTTCAAAAATTGGGTGTAACAATGGAGTTATTAACTTCCCTTCATAAGTCTCCTTTTAGTCCAGACTGAATAGTGAAAAGAAATCAAAGCATCTCCAGAGTTCTCGGTTAAGAGGAATGCTCTCGTACATGATCTGACTTTGATCTGACCTTTCGTCCACTTCGGACTGTGAAGACTAATTTGTTCTAGGACTGCTGTGTGAGTGGGGGAGGGAAGGTTCTTCTTTGTCCAAGTTCACATTCTGATCTTCTATGATTTCACCAGCGCAATCATGTTTCAAAAAGGAGATACCCATTTTCGTCCAACTCGTGTTCTTCTCTGTCCTTGCTTAAGGATATTGAAACAGAAAACACAGCATTGTTCATGCCCTTCGCATGAGAATCATTATTTCTCTCGATAGTCGAGTACTCGTGGTCAAGTGGCGGTTCTCTGATGGTCGCGGATTGGTCCAAAGTTGATGGAATCTCCTCGTATGTAACCCCACATGCACCGTTGTTATCTCCTGGTCTAGAATGCCTAACTAAACCTTTGCCCATTGCTTCTCCGAAAGATTGGTCACTGTCAAAGTTGTCACGAGCCTTTCCATCTTCAAAGTTTTCTGAAGGTTCGCTATTCATAGCATTCCGTATGCCTACATTGGAAATCAAATAACCGTGTTCATCAACGTCGTTTTCAGCTGCAGACGAGTCCATACATTCAACAAACTTGACTTCTCCTTTCTTTTTCTTCACATTTTCTGTCACATTCATGTATTGCCCTTTCTTGGCATCGGCTGTGGTGTCTTGACACTGCACGATGTCTTCCGTGATGTCTTCAGTACTATCTCGGTGTATGAAGTCTTGGAGAGACCGGGAAATCGAGTCTTTTGGATCGTTGATCAATTCCGATTTATGACTATGATCCTGTGCCAAGTGCAATCGATGAGTAGAGGAAAGCATGTTAATGCAGGTTGCCGATATTGACTTTTCATTTTTATTCTATAGGTACACAATGTGTCTGAACAATGTGTATACAACATGTTTGCTGCTATAAAGAGTGTCGTCCAGATCCAGTGAAGAAAAATATGACATCACGAGGCCTACTCTTTTAAAACTCTTTATCAAACAAATTTTAGTGCAGCTCTAATTCATACCAATTTCATCTACTTTATATTTGAAATGAAACGATGTTTGAAAATTTTTTTATTTTTTTGAATGTTTCAAAACCCCTCCATTATAGGCGTCTTTATGAGTTAAGTTATTAGGGAACTTAAGAGGAAAAATTCCTTACATGAAAGTTCTACAAGAGAAATGTGTATTTTTAAAGTCAGTAATATTTTGCGGTATAAAACAAAGAGTTAAATACTTCATAGAATTCGGTCGTAGAGTAACGACCAACTATCGTAACGATAATTATAATCAACGGAGATCACCTCTACAGAGCTCTGGTAGACGTGATCCTCGCTCTGCTGATTAACTGTGACGTCGCCTGTTTTGTTGAGTGGACGTTCCGGCAAAGAGCAATGCACCTTGCGAGCATCGGTATTGATAGAGCGCAATGAGTGGGTATCTGATTTATTTGAATCTTCCTGACGTCTACATTTCCTGTTGATCAAAAAGAAGGAAAGATAAAATGTCAGGGGAATACGTCGTAATACATCTCAATACCGATACATGTGAGAACGACTATTGGATATGATTAACTTTTTCTTAAAATTCTATAGCGAAATTCCCTTATACAAAATCGCTCAAACAGATGAAACTGATTTCTTTTTATTTTTTACTTATAAATGTTGAAAGATTGTTTAAATTCCATTGCCCTTCGTTTCTTCCTATATTTTGTAGGGCTTTTTTGCGTGTGCGTATATATAACAACTGTATATATATATATATATATATATATATATATATATACTATACAGGGCAGAGCTCGGGGCAGTAATAGATAAACATTTATCTGAAATTGTGTGTTCCGTCCTTTCGGTTAAAATCAATACTTGCAAGACGTAATTCGCATGGTACCTATATGGAAACACACACACGAAGATACTAAAAAAAAAGTTGATTATCGTCGCACTCACTTTTTCCACTGATGAATGTACCATGCAATAGATAAAATGGCAAGCATCATGGCTGCGAAACAGACAGGGGTTCCAATAATCAGTGCGATGAACTTTGTCTGCAGGCCTAAAGAAACAGAAATGGTACATCAGATAGAACCTTCGTCATGAAATCAAACTTTGTTACCTGGAAACACGAGATCGCAATCCTTTGTTAAGTTTTTGTAAAGTATATTTTGCAAAAACAAACTGTGGATGTTCTTATAGTTCTCGGTCAAGGCAAGCAACATAAGACGTATGCCCTGATTGGGTTTAGATGGTTAACATTGTACAATATTAATTGACCATTTTTGCATTGAACAGATAGTGCTCAGAGATCTAAAGTCAGGATCCCACGTCACTTTTCTTTAATCTAATTGCAATATCCAGCCACAATTCTAGCTCGGAATATCGACGTAAGATAATATTGAATAAGGAGATTTGATATTCAGAATGCAACATTAGTTGCATGAAATGACAGTGGTGAAAGTTGAGGCATGGGTCATGATCAGGGGTTATGAAAATTTGATTAAAATGCCATTTTCTGGCAATGAATTTTATGAAGTTCGTGCAACAGTATAATGTAGCTTTTGGATGGATAAAGGTCAATTTATGCTGAAGATAACGGATTATTTTCTGCAAGTCTACACGTCACCATACGGTCGCTTATTATTTTCTTAAAGTAAAATGTGCCTCTATGACCATCTTATACAGTAAGATGACGTATATCTACACTCCTGTCCTGTATTTCTGGCTAAAGATTTTATCCGTCTAATATTTGCCACAAAAAGTATATCAGATTTATAATTCAACCTTTTTACCATATTTAACAGTTTCTCCGACAATGCATTATCTTTTTTTTGTCATAGATTTTTCTTCTTCTTCTTCTTTTTGAGGGAGGGTGGGAAGAGCTGAAGTGCCCCCTCCCCTCGATTATGCTGCATCTGTTAGCAACCATCTCCGTCGTATTTGGCTACCACTGCATTCGTGTTAGAAATAATATCATGTTAATCAATATCCAATCAAATAGTAATGACAGAAGGAACGAATTACTAAATAATTTAGTCAGTCTCTAAACATTGAGCATTAGTGAACAAGGTCTTGAAACAAGACTATTGAGCTCTATTTGTTATCATAATTGTGCTCTCCAGACCTTTTGGATGAAATTTTATTTTCTTCTTCTTCGTCTATTTAATCTTCTCTCCTTTTCTTTTGAGATGAAGATAGTGTACGGAGTATCTGTCGGCAGATCATAGAATCATGAAATCATGATTCCAGCCAGCACGGTTCAGTCTTCTCAATCAAGATGAGCTATTGTGTCTTTCTCTACTCTGACTAATAAGCTTTAAAAATGTGTTTGCTTTGAGCTAAAGTATGACATATTGTTAACTAACTAAGTAAGACAGACCGTTTGTTGCATCATCTTCTGCCCGGCAATACGGGACTGACGAGTTCCAAACCGGAAAATAAGTCGACCATCCGGGTAGTCTCACACACAGCAGGTTTGCGCGGCCCATGTGGAAGAAACTCTGACCACAGTTAATGTCGGATCCAAAACTCGTAATATCAGAGTCCAAATACTCTTTACACACAGGGCCGAGATGCTTCCAAAACCCAACAGAAACTGTCGAAAAAAGATAAAAGATAAAAGTCACGATTCAGATAAACAGGTTTAAAAATAACGACAAAAACGAAGTTTCAAAACAATACGAAGAAGAAAGCATGATGTTATACAGTCACCAAAACTGTTTACTACCTAGCACTCATTGTTGACAAAACCGTCTCTACAATGACATAATATGCCCAGATTTTTTGATGTCTCCCCAGTGAACATTTAACCCGCGACCCATGTGATCACACTTTTTCAGATATTGCATAAATTAAAGAAGAATGTATATGAATTTGATAAAGGAAAGCACAAATGACTTTCCATTATGTACTAAAAGGTATCTTTTTGTGCTTTTTTGTCTTTAATTATAAACAAAGTACATAAGAATTCAGGGTCGTTCAACAGTGTTTTTTCTTTCAGTTAATTCAAATCTCGTTTACCAATGGCATTGACAATGACAGTTCACTTTTGCAGACAGTGATAATAATGCTTGCTAAAGAACTAATAAATACAGTATTGCATTCAAGAAGCACTGGTGAATCAGCAGGGGTCATACAAATTGGGAAACCAGTACCAATACTATTGCATGTTATCGACATAATCAAACATAAGATTATCTAAAGATAGAATGAGAACAACACATGTGTTTTAACCTTTCATATGTAACACTGGGTGATGCTATTGTGATACTCACGGTTATACACGCAATAGACCTCCTGGCCGGATTCTATCTTGGTTTGAGGTGTCCAATAATGAGTGTAGCTTACTCCAGAAATAAAGTTAGCATAGAATTCTGATCTATAACATGTGCAGTTTCTTTCATTAACAATAGCAATGTCATGGTTTCCAGTTTTTCCTCTACAGGTCGACACACAATCTTCATCCGAGTTAACGTTTAAGACGGAATTATATAAAGCCTGAAAAGCGTGACGATCCCCTAGGTAGCAGCCGAGAAATCCAGGTTCTGCGGAAATGCAGAATGTTACAATCTGTAAGCTATTACGAAATGCTTCATAGTTGCTGATCAACTCTTTTAACCTTTTCCAAGTAATAAATCGCTTCGTAAATCCCGATTGTTGAATGGTATAAAAAAAGTTCCTTACCCAAAGACAAGACGTACTTTTATTCAGATCAACTACATTTTTAAAATCATAAATGAACATCTACATCCATCAAACACGTGAAAAGACCTATAACTTTTGAACGGACTGATCAAGTCGTTAAGACGGAGGAGCTTTGCAACATTATAATGAGCGTGGATGTAGGACCGTTATGTCTTCTCACTAACCAATGACAAGAGGAGGATGAGAGTCATAACAAGAAAATCATTTGACATAAATCTTCAATTGATATCAATGACAATCCTTTTAACTCTAGCGAATGAACTCTTTACTCCAGTTTTAAGTATATATGTATAGACGCTCACTGTGTTGCTCTGTGTACTAAAACGGATTAGAATTTTTTGTTATAGAGTGTATGTTGTTCAATTGGATTCCTCCACACTATTCTGCTGTGATGACAAAAAAAAAGATATGTCAACGGAGACTATTTTATTTAACACGTTAATTGCTTCAATGTGAGGAAACTTGATCACGTTTTCAGTGGAAATCGTAACTTTAAAAAGCGATGTGATAAACTGAGCATAAAATTAAAAAAAAATCCCCATTTCAAACCGTGGTACATGCTTTCCAATAAAAACTGTTTAAGAATGGTGGAAGACGCTACATTGTTTGTCTGGAAATATAAATTCACACACATACACACTCAAAATAACTCATTAAAAACATTTTGTTCAATTTGCTAGAGTGTGTAGCCTATTCTATCATGAGGTCAAACCTACAAGAGTTTAGATTGTAATGACAAAGTGTCCTTATTGATAATGCCCATTATGACAGTATTGTTGAAGTCCAATGCATCATTGTCATTACGTTGATTAAAGTAGGCTACATCAAAGACGTTCGATGCTTGAATATAAATATATATCATGTTTTGCAATTCATTTCCAAAAGTGTATAACACAAACAGTAAAGAGAAACAACAGTAAAGAGATAGATTGTTCGGTTTTGTAATTCATACGTGGTTGAAGTCGAAGAATGGGCATTAATTCAAACAAGCAGTATATCATTTCAAAACAACACATACCATAATGGAGTGCCTTATACAGCCGGAAAAAAAAAGTATTCAGAATTCTCTCAGGAGATATGCATTCTTCTATTTAAGCGTGTCTTAGTGTCTCATTAGTCACCTAAATCGTATTATTCCTTTAAAATAATCTTTGTCTTGGCTTTGACGTCTGACTATTATCATAAACCACTGTGGTTACATGGTATGCATACAAATCAGTAACCTCCTGAAAATGACTAAAGAAATATAATTCATATATCCCTTACACTTTCCTTATTCAATCTTACCTCTGCATCTGATTCTCACAGCCTTGTTCGAGTAACACTCATCGTCCCTAGATACACGTAGGCAATCCTTTAAACTTGCACTCTGACATGGATAATCTGAAGTACAGTATGATACATATTTTGTCATATCATTGTATATTTGGCATAGGAGAATAGGGGATTTACAGTGAGAAGAACAGATCACACTACGCTGATTGCTGTCAGGACTAAACTCGAGTATGTCTAACCTTGCCATTAAAAAGTGTGCAAAAATTACTTCGGTGCATTAAAGAGGTTGTCAAAATAATCGCCAGTTATTTCGTTTTTAATCTAAATTCGTGATATATGAAGTGAAAACATCAGTGTTATATTCAGTGTATCATCAGTACATACTTTTCCAATCACACGCACAGCATTGCAGTTACCTTGATAACGTGAAAATATTTGATTTCTGTTCCATGTTGCTGCACTTGGGATAGGATGAGCCGAATAATCTTTTACGGCTGGGAATCCAAGCTCTCTGCAGACTGAATCAGCAGCTCTGAGATTAAAGCCATCGTAGCACACATATCTGTCTGAGTCCAGGACCACCAAGCCACCCAGGGGAGAGGAGAGGGTCCACCAACCAGCTTTACGGATGGTATTTCTTGAAAATAAAAGATCATTTTTTGTGAAGGAATTTCATTTGATTTTATGGGTCCTAATAGAACTTTTTTTTTGTGATAAACTTGATAAACATCTCTTAAGAAATGGTGATATTTTGTATTGTTACCTATTATAACCATACGCTAATTAACCCTGCATTTTGTTGGCTTTAAAATAGAGATAATGAGCAGTGTCAACGTTGTTATGTCAAGTTTAATTATCATGTAGTGGTTTTATTTTTCTATATAGTATGCCTGCTTCAATTTGTTTCATTTTTTACTCGACCAGTTTATATTAAATACTTAAAAATTTAAATGTGTTTTAGTCTGAGTTTGGAAGGAGGGTTAAAGGTGATAACTTCGATACTGCAATCCCAAATTGCTCCAATATTGCTCCCAAGACGGGAATTTACTATGTTTTGGCTATAGTGTAAATCGTGTGACCTGTGAGTGTAAATAGTGTGACAGTTGGTAACATATGTTGCAACTTGTTTCGTAAACCCATGAAACTTGGTTTAAAATCTTAATGCGTCACCAGAATTTGCTGCAACTGTGACAATAAAAGACAATGCATCTTTCATGCTTAAAAGCATATACACTGTACATTAATGATGGGTATTTTCAACAAGTCCCTTATGTGTGAAAGGGGTTATATCCCGTCCAACTCCCTTCCCTGCTCAGTTGCTTCTCCTTCTCGAAGATATTCTTTATGTTTTGCCCCCACCTCTCCTTCCCCCCCCCCCATTCTGAAAAGGGATTAACACAAAATATAAAGTTATGGACGCTGACAATCATTTATCCGTTCTAAGCTATAGGCTTCAAGGGCAAGACTTCCGTTTTAGATGTCACTATTGAAAATCGCGTATTTTGGTTATTTTATTTTGGTTATATTTAAGTTGGTATATCACTGTATTTGTTGTCAGTAAAGTCAATCCATGGATTGTTATAATTTGTGTTATTAGTCGTGATTTAAAAATATATTTCTCTTTCTCGTTACATGAGACAATGTTTAATTCTGACCATAGTAGACCGGGGGCCCAGAGCATTTATTCAGCTGAAAAGGGTCACACTTTTTGATGGTCTCATCATGTAAGGATGTGGCCAAGGGTCAATAAAATGAATTGCTGGCAAGTCACATCCTGTACCGTAAGCCTAGGGACCACAAAAAGGGACCCCGAAAAATGGATTTATTCAGCCGAAGGGGGTCACGGACAAAAGTTGGTGGATATTGTTCCTTTGGGTGTACTTATCATGAAAACAGCAATGCCAGCTATTTTATCCTGTACGGGGCCCCAGACAGTAGCCCAAAAGGGCCCCAGAAATGTGGTGTTATTCAGCTGAAAAGGGTCACGGCTAATTTCTTTTGCAATGGAAGTAGTTCCCATCAGAGATATCCAAAACACCAATGCCAGCTATTTTATCCTGTACGGGGCCCCAGACAGTAGCCCCAAAGGGCCCCACCCCCCATAGGCCCTACGTACAAACACACACACACATTGATTTTATTCAATTAAAAAGAGTCAGGGCTAATTTCTTTTGCAATGGAAGGAGTACCAATCAGAGATATCCAAAAACACCAAAGCCAGGTATTTTATCCGGCACGGGGCCCCAGACATTAGCCCCAAAGTGCCCCACCCCCTATAAGCCCTACGTACAAACACACACACACACATTGACTTTATTCAGCTGATTAGAGTAACGGCTAATTTCATTTGCAATGGAAGTAGTACCCATCAGAGACATATAAAACACCAAAGCCAGTTATTTTGTCCTGTACGGGGCCCTAGACAGTAGCCCCAAAGTGCCCCCCCCCCCCCCCCCAACACACATACTCACACAATAGTTTCATTCAGCTGAAAAAGGGTTACGGCTAATTTCTTTTGCAATGGAATTAGTACCCATCAGAGAAATCCAAAATACCAAAGCCAGTTATTTTATCCTGCATGGGCCCCAGACAGTAGCCCCAGACAGTAGCCCCAAATTGCCCCCTTACCCCCTCCCCCCCCCCCCCCCCCACACACACACACACATTGATTTCATTCAGCTGAAAAGGGTCACGGCTACTTGCTTTTGCAATCGGAAGTAGTACTCATCAGAGATATCGAAAGCACTAAAGCCAGTTATTTCATCCTGACGGGGCCCCAGACAGTAGCCCCAAAGTGCCCCCTACACACACACACACACACACACACACACACACACACACACACACACACACACACATATATATATATATTGGTTTCATTCAGCCGAAAAGGGTCACGGCTAATTTCTTTTGCAATGGAAGCAGTATCCATCGGATATCAAAATACCAAAGTCAGATATCTTATCCTGCACAGGGTCCCGTACAGTAGCTCCAAAGTGTTTTGCTTTATTCTCTTTATTGTTTGCATCTCTTCTTCTTAAATATGCGCTCCTTCGTCTTCATTTTCGCGACAACGACAACGCGTCCTCCTCATCATCATCAGTTTTGCTGTTCTGGCAAACATTTTCCAGCGTATCGGCTACGTTCGATTTTAGAGCGGCGAGAGCGGAAGACGTGCATAATTGAGTCTGGGAAAGCGTAGGAACAGCGTAGCTAAAGCGGCCAACAGCGTTATCGAAGCAGGAATGAAGCGTCGTAGGAACAGGCCTTGATTTTATACGAGAGTAGAGAACTTAGTGAGAGCGTCGTTAAAGCGGGAAGGTCGTGCTTTGATCAAGAAAGCGGCGCAGCAGCGGGACCATGTCGTCGGTGTCTAGTTTAGACTATATTTCCCGTTCTTGTGCCGCTGTTACTACGGTCAGAAAAACCTGGAATTGTTACGCTCATCCCGCGGTATTTACACTGTCACTGCTCTCTCCCCGTTTGAGCTACGATTCAAAATAGGTCAATCTTGATGGGGAGATGAGGAAGAAATCTTGAACCAGTTCAAAATTTCTTCCCGATCTGTAAAATTGCCAGATCCAACCCCATCACGCAAACGCTGCTGCTACGATGCTCCCGGTCCCCGTACACTTGTGCCGCTCTCTCCCGATCTGACAGATTGAATAGATCGGGATGCAGATCTTGATAGTGGAATTACATGTGGGGACACTTTAGGAACACTCCGTGGGGCCCCGTACAGCTATATGACTGGTTTCGGTGTTTTTGCTACCTCCTTGAGTACTACTTCCATTGCAAAAGAAATTATAGCAGTGATTCTTTTACACACACATTGACTTTATTCAGCTGATAAGAGTAACGGCTAATTCCATTTGCAATGGAAGTAGTACCCATCAGAGACATATAAAACACCAAAGCCAGCTATTTTGTCCTGTACGGGGCCCCAGACAGTAGCCCCAAAGTGCCCCCCCCCCCCCCCAACACACATACTCACACAATAGTTTCATTCAGCTGAAAAAGGGTCAGGGCTAATTTCTTTTGCAATGGAATTAGGACCCATCAGAGAAATCCAAAATACCAAAGCCAGTTATTTTATCCTGCATGGGGCCCCAGACAGTAGCCCCAGACAGTAGCCCCAAATTGTCCCCTTACCCCCTCCCCCTCCCACCCCCCCCCCCCACACACACACACATTGATTTTATTCAGCTGAAAAGGGTCACGGCTACTTTCTTTGCAATCGGAAGTAGTACTCATCAGAGATATCCAAAGCACTAAAGCCAGTTATGTTATCCTGTACGGGGCCCCAGAGAGTAGCCCCAAAGTGCCCCCTACACACACACACACACACACACACACACATATATATTGGTTTCATTCAGCCGAAAAGGGTCACGGCTAATTTCTTTTGCAATGGAAGTAGTATCCATCGGATATCAAAATACCAAAGTCAGATATCTTATCCTGCACGGGGTCCCGTACAGTAGCTCCAAAGTGTTTTGCTTTATTCTCTTTATTGTGTGCATCTCTTCTTCTTAAATATGCGCTCCTTCGTCTTCATTTTCGCGACAACGACAACGCGCCCTCCTCATCATCATCAGTTTTGCTGGTCTGGCAAACATTTTCCAGCGTATCGGCTACGTTCGATTTTAGAGCGGCGAGAGCGGAAGACGTGCATAATTGAGTCTGGGAAAGCGTAGGAACAGCTTGGCTAAAGCGGCAAACAGCGTTATCGAAGCAGGAATGAAGCGTCGTAGGAACAGGCCTTGATTTTATACGAGAGGAGAGAACTTAGTGAGAGCGTCGTTAAAGCGGGAAGGTCGTGCTTTGATCAAGAAAGCGGCGTAGCAGCGGGACCATGTCGTCGGTGTCTAGTTTAGACTATTTCCCGTTCTTGTGCCGCTGTTACTACGGTCAGAAAAACCTGGAATTGTTACGCTCATCCCGCGGTATTTACACTGTCACTGCTCTCTCCCCGTTTGAGCTACGATTCAAAATAGGTCAATCTTGATGGGGAGATGAGGAAGAAATCTTGAACCAGTTCAAAATTTCTTCCCGATCTGTAAAATTGCCAGATCCAACCCCATCACGCAAACGCTGCTGCTACGATGCTCCCGGTCCCCGTACACTTGTGCCGCTCTCTCCCGATCTGACAGATTGAATAGATCGGGATGCAGATCTTGATAGTGGAATTACATGTGGGGACACTTTAGGAACACTCCGTGGGGCCCCGTACAGCTATATGACTGGTTTCGGTGTTTTTGCTACCTCCTTGAGTACTACTTCCATTGCAAAAGAAATTATAGCAGTGATTCTTTTACACACACATTGACTTTATTCAGCTGATAAGAGTAACGGCTAATTCCATTTGCAATGGAAGTAGTACCCATCAGAGACATATAAAACACCAAAGCCAGTTATTTTGTCCTGTACGGGGCCCCAGACAGTAGCCCCAGACAGTAGCCCCAAATTGTCCCCTTACCCCCTCCCCCTCCCCCCCCCCCCCCCCCCCCACACACACACATTGATTTTATTCAGCTGAAAAGGGTCACGGCTACTCTCTTTGCAATCGGAAGTAGTACTCATCAGAGATATCCAAAGCACTAAAGCCAGTTATGTTATCCTGTACGGGGCCCCAGACAGTAGCCCCAAAGTGCCCCCTACACACACACACACACACACACACACATATATTGGTTTCATTCAGCCGAAAAGGGTCACGGCTAATTTCTTTTGCAATGGAAGTAGTATCCATCGGATATCAAAATACCAAAGTCAGATATCTTATCCTGCACGGGGTCCCGTACAGTAGCTCCAAAGTGTTTTGCTTTATTCTCTTTATTGTGTGCATCTCTTCTTCTTAAATATGCGCTCCTTCGTCTTCATTTTCGCGACAACGACAACGCGCCCTCCTCATCATCATCAGTTTTGCTGGTCTGGCAAACATTTTCCAGCGTATCGGCTACGTTCGATTTTAGAGCGGCGAGAGCGGAAGACGTGCATAATTGATTCTGGGAAAGCGTAGGAACAGCTTGGCTAAAGCGGCAAACAGCGTTATCGAAGCAGGAATGAAGCGTCGTAGGAACAGGCCTTGATTTTATACGAGAGTAGAGAACTTAGTGAGAGCGTCGTTAAAGCGGGAAGGTCGTGCTTTGATCAAGAAAGCGGCGTAGCAGCGGGACCATGTCGTCGGTGTCTAGTTTAGACTATATTTCCCGTTCTTGTGCCGCTGTTACTATATACGGTCAGAAAAACAAGGAATTGTTACGCTCATCCCGCGGTATTTACACTGTCACTGCTCTCTCCCCGTTTGAGCTACGATTCAAAATAGGTCAATCTTGATGGGGAGATGAGGAAGAAATCTTGAACCAGTTCAAAATTTCTTCCCGATCTGTAAAATTGCCAGATCCAACCCCATCACCCAAACGCTGCTGCTACGATGCTCCCGGTCCCCGTACACTTTTGCCGCTCTCTCCCGATCTGACAGATTGAATAGATCGGGATGCAGATCTTGATAGTGGAATTACATGTGGGGACACTTTAGGAACACTCCGTGGGGCCCCGTACAGCTATATGACTGGTTTCGGTGTTTTTGATACCTCCTTGAGTACTACTTCCATTGCAAAAGAAATTATAGCAATGATTCTTTTCACTTAGAATAAAATAATACGGGAGCACTTTCCAGCTACTGGCTGGGGGCCCCTTAACTGGATGGGTTTGTGTTTTACGTATCTCAGCTGTTAATTCCACTGCCAAGGAAAATAGGCATACATGACTGTTTTCACCTAAAAACAATTAATTCATATGGGGTGGGAATACCTTGGGGCTATACCTGTCAAGGGCCCTGCATCCGGGCCAATATCGCACCTCTTTTAATCGAATTCTTTAATGTTGAATTAAATTTAGCAAAAATTTCGCCAGATGACATGGTAGTTCAATGTCATATTAATCTCTTCATTCAAATTTATTTTGAAACATTCACATTACCTCTAACCTTATTCTAAATAACACTTTTTCAACTGAAATCCATATATAAGACAAGTACCATTCCACTATCCGTTCATTCATAAATTCATAATGATATAGTCACGTGATTACATGCTGCGCTCGTTCATTCAAATTGATTTCTGGCCATCTAATTTAACATGTTCTGCAGTCAATTAAACAGATATGTTCATGCTTGGCCTCTTTCCTTATTTTCTTTCGTCGTAGTTATTGTTTTGTAAGCATCATAGCATTTCATGTTTTCGTATTCGTTTAAGAGACTTTGACACCATTTTTTAACGTGCTTTTTGAATCCAAAGAAGTAAGAAGCCACAAATTATCTGGCCGTTACGAGCGCTTTATTACGAGCGGTCGGCCAGTTACAAGAAGTCAAGGTTATGATCCTCAAATGTTTTTTTTTTTTTATAATTCTTTCTATGTCTTATAGAGATATACGTCTGTATATATTGTGCTGTCATGACTATAAAAAATGAAGTTAAGCTGCATTACTGGTACACGTATAGGCCTATAATGACATGTATATGAAAGAGAAGGAGCGTTACCAGTCTGGTTACAGAACAACCAAATCCAGTTATACTAGATAAGAAATATGACACTTTTACTGCTTTATAACAGTAATTTATAGATGAAACGAAAACACACATAGAAAGACATGTTAAAAAGATCTGAAACAAAGAAATAGCATGATTTGAATTTGAATGAACACGTTTGGAATTTGACTGTCTTTCGCGAAATTTAATGACTGAAATACACTTTTCGGCAAGTCAAGGCGAATTTGAATGAACGTAGGGTACCAGCCAATTTGAATACCCATTTCACGAATTCGAACCTTCTATCAAAATTAATGAACCAACAAAAGTGCGAAATTGGCTGGGAAAACCAAACTGGCTTTGATGTTTTGGGTATCTATGATGTAAACTAAGGCCTACTTCGATTGTAAAAGAAAAACAACTATGACTCTTTTCAGCTAAATGATGTCATAATAATTATGTGGGGGAGGGGCACTTTATGGCTACTGTAACCTGGGCCCAGTACAAGATGAAATGACTGGTTTTCGTAATATGTTCATCTTGGTTGTGCACTATACAGAAGTATGCTTCCTTTGCAAATTTCTTGAGTGTTTTGCTACTGTAACCTATGGGACCCCATATACAGGATAAGATGACTTGCTTTAGTGTTTGTGATATCTCTGTTCAGTAGGCCCTGATATTAACGTTACAAAAGAATTTGTAAGACCATTTTCAGCTGATTCAGAGTTACATGTATAATGGATGGGACACTGTGGAGCTACTGTCTAGGGCTCTGTGCAGGATGAAATAACTAGCCTTGGTGTGTTGAATATCTCTGATAGGTACTTCTTCCAGTGCAAAAGAAATTACCCGTGTTTGGGGCTATACTGTGCGGGGCCCCATACAGGATAAAATAACTGGCTTTGGTATTTTGGATATCTCTGATGGGAACTACTTCCATTGCAAAAGATATTAGCCGTGACCCTTTTCAGCTGAATGAAACTAGTGTGTGTGTGTGTGTGTGTGTGTGTGTGTGTGTGTGTGTGTGTGTATGTGTGTGTATGTGGAGAGGGGGGGCACTTTGGGGCTACTGTCTGGGGCCCCGTTCAGGATAAAATAACTGGCTTTGGTGCTTTGGATATCTCTGATGGGTATACTTCCATTGCAAAAGAAATTAGCCGTGACCCATTTTGGCTGAATGAAACTAATGTGTGTGTGTGTGTTGGGGGGGGGGTGCACTTCTGGGCTACTGTCTGGGACCCCGTACAGGATAAAATAACTGGCTTTAGTGTTTTGGATATCTCTGATGAGTATGCCTACTACCAATTGCAAAAGAAAGTAGCCATGACCCTTTTCAGCTGAACAAAATCAATGTGTGTGTGTGGGGGGGGGGGGGGGGAGGGAGCAATTTGGGGCTTCTGACTGGGGCCCCGTGCAGGATGAAATAGCTGGCTTTGGTATTTTGGATATCTCTGATGGGTACTACTTCCATTGCAAAAGAAATTAGCCGTGACTCTTTTCAGCTGAATGAAACTAGTGTGGGTGTGTGTGTTGGGGGGGGGGGGAGCTCCTTTGGGGCTACTGTCCGGGGCCCCGTACTGGATAACATAGCTGGCTTTGGTGTTTTTGATATATCTCTGATGGGTACTCCTTCCATTGCAAATGAAATTAGCCGTGACTCTTCTCAGCTTCACGAGTGAAATCAATGTTTGTGTGTGTGTGTATGTATGGCCTATGGGGGGGGGGGCACTTTGGGGCTACTGTCTGGGGCCCCGTACAGGATAAAATAGCTGGTATTGGTGTTTTGAATATCTCTGATGGGAACTACTTCAATTGCAAAAGAAATTAGCCGTGACTCTTTTCAACTGAATAAAATCAATGTTTGTGTGTGTTTGTACGTAGGCCTATGGGGGTGGGGCCCTTTGGGGCTACTGTCTAGGGCCCCGTACAGGATAAAATAGCTGGCATTGGTGTTTTGGATATATCTGATGGGAACTACTTCCATTGCAAAAGAAATTAGCCGTGACCCTTTTCAGCTGAATAACACCACATTTCTGGGGCCCTTTGGGGCTACTGTCTGGGGCCCCGTACAGGATAAAATAGCTGGCATTGCTGTTTTCATGATAAGTACACCCAAAGGAACAATATCCACCAACTTTTGTCCGTGACCCCCTTCGGCTGAATAAATCCATTTTTCGGGGTCCCTTTTTGTGGTCCCTAGGCTTACGGTACAGGATGTGACTTGCCAGCAATGCATTTTATTGACCCTTGGCCACATCCTTATATGATGAGACCATTAAAAAGTGTGACCCTTTTCAGCTGAATAAATCTTCTGGGTCCCCGGTCTATAGTGTTCTTCCTGATTCGAGCAAGTAAGCAGATAGTAGATGACACGAAAGAAAAATGGGTAGGGTGTAATCCAAGTCCACGAGGTGTCCATTGTTTCTCACGGGGAAGAGGGGAGGGGGCTGCTACTACGTCGGTACCCGAATATCCCAAATCAAAAAAAAACAAAAAAAAACATCCTGTGCCCTCCTATGAAAGGCTAGAAGTATCTATGATAATAGTAATTGTAAGTAAAAGAAACAGAAATATGAAAGAAAAACGTTGTTAAAATCACAAGGCCTTTTTTGTTTGTTTGGGCTTTTTTTTCAAAAAGCCACAAATGTTTGCTGGGTAGTATTCGAGGAATCAAAGATTGATCACGTTCAACTAGAAACACGTCATTTCGACTCAGTGTATTATCCTCAGTAAAGTCATGCATGTAATTTCTCAAAAGAAGAATAAAACAGTGTAAGGAAATAAAGATAAATAAATAAAGAAATATTTCTGCACCCCGTTCATGACAAATCGTGCAGAAAGTGCAAGAACATTGAATATCTATTAAAGACAATTAATACTTACCCTCGTAACACGTTGCGTTCATCCTAAAGTTCGCTGGATTATTGTATATGCTTCCGTGTACACGCACTTCCGTAATATGTGCCAGTGATAAAACGGAGAATGGTCTATCCACAGTCTGAATGTCAAGTGTTCTGTTGGATATTACATCCTGAATATAAAATCTCATGAATCTATCCTTGACAGACTGAATTTCGATAAGAGATCGCCGTCCTGGAGGGACATGTATAAGCCAACTACTGGTGTCGATGTATGCTCTATCGCACCGTATGTCTAGGTTTAGTGGCTTCCCCGAGCAGTTGAGAGTATAATCTGCAGGCACAATAAATAAAGATTAGCCTTATAGAACAATCTACATTGTTCAGTATCTAAAAATCATTGTGTAGGAGAATAATTATTGTTGTTACTTATGTTATTCCTTTCCAATTTACTTTCTGTACCACATTCAAGGGCTTGTATACATTAAGCAAAATAACAGCTGTCACTCAATGGATTCGAATGCTAATGCATAAGTTAAAGCACTGCCATGATTACTCCGTGGGCGTGTATTAAATAGAAAACATAGGAGTTAAGACATCGTTAGAATTGCGAGGTGCTATAATGAGCTTTTTTTTTTTTGTAGCAATTCTCGCTTTCTTCAATTAATAAAAAAAAAAACCAGTTGAAAAAAAAGGATCTACGAAAATATTTAAGTGAAAAACCACACACACACACACACACACACACACACACACACACACAAAGATACGTACACGTTGTGTTGCTTTGCAGAGTTGAGCAAGTGAGCAACGGCTGGTAGAGCGAGAAACAGGCGATCAACAAGACCACGGAAGACATTCTTAGTCTTTGCTTAATGGCGTGAAATAATTGCAGTAGAATATAAAAGTGACTCCAGTTTGATGAGAGATATCCCTGCACAAATCAATTCAAATCCAGGTGTAAAAATGTGATACAAAGTATGGTGTGAGGGTAGTCAACGTGAAATCCCTAGTGCCCTGTTGAAAAGTTTAACAATTGGCAATGCTGAGAATGTCATTGTTGGTGTCTACGTTGAGAAAAGGCGTTCGACCATGCGTGCGCATCTACTTGGCAGCCCTCACGCTAAGTGCACCTGTGTTAAAGATTTTTCTTCTGGCCAGAAACAGTGTTTTGAAACACTGTTTCCGGCCGAACAGTGTTTCTAGCTCGAAAAAAAAAAAAATCTTATAAACGCTAGCCGTGATTTGAAACAGTGTTTAATCGTACAAAATAGTGCGTTTCAAAGAGTGTTTCTGTAGAAACAGTGTTTCACTCAAACACTGTTTAAATGACGTCACAATGCATTGCGTGCACCCTGTTTGACCTTCTGCCGAGGAAAAACTGCGCAGAGTGAGTTGCGCAATGGCACAGTCTGAGCGAGAGCCCCAACACGCTCGGAGAAAAAATCTTATAAACGCTCTCCTGACGAAACTGTGATTTGAAACAGTGTTTCAAAACAGTGTTTCAAAACAGTGATTCTAGGCACACAAAATCTTATAAACGCGGCCTAAGACTCGGTTGAAGATTAAAGGATCTATGCAATGCAAATACTTTTTGACGTTTGTTGATTTGTGATGTGCATGATGAAAAAAAAAAATCATTCCAATGTACCTTCTTCTAGACTGAGTATTTTTTGCTTATTTTCCTTGATGTCTTTTGTTCATACTAGTTACATCGAAAAATAGGGGGTTGTCATCATGTTAATCGATGTGTAACAACAGCCCCTCCTTCTTGAAAGGCATCTGCTGAGTTTTACAACTCAATAATAGGTTGATGAGAAGTATGCGGTTCATATTTTCTTTCGTTTCATTTAATTCTGTGAAAAACAAAATAAAAACTATATTTTGCAAAGTAAGTAGGCAGATTAAGGAAGCGACGACATTGCCATATCACAAGATCAGCATGCAACATCATTGTTTCTCAAAAGCATGTCATCATTATACTTCACTTCTTTTTTCACTAAAATTTCGACCGTTTGCTTCAAAACTAGGTCAGGATACTATTTGAGATAATGTACTCATCTGTTTATTTTCCTTTGTGTAAGTGCTTCATTGGCTGTTTTCCTATTTCACATGATTAGCCATTCTTTTTAATCTTTCCTGTTAATATCCCCTTTAATTTAAAAACTATCTAAGGGTCTAAAATAAAATTGATTATCATGCATTCAACTGATCAATCAAATGTCTTGTACAGTACTTCTGCTTCTTCTAAATACTTTCGATTTATCAAACTACATATGATCATCATTTGTCGAGTACATTTTTTCAATAGTTCACATCAATATTTTTTTTTTTGTCTCGCGACAATCCTCACGACTGATAGATTGTTAGTGTGTTTCAGTTTTGATGTGAAATCTGAATCGCTCTTTACCGTGATGTATGGTCTATACAACCCTGGAGAAGCCTTAGGAGGGCAGGTGATTTAGAGGATTATTAACTCCTCTTTTGATAGGCTTTTGTACAATCAAACAATGGATTTAATGAGTCAAGCTTATGATGAAGATGTTGCTAGATAGACAAGTGGGATTTTGATATTACTCGCTACATTTCGTCAGAACTCAATTCCGGACTGGCATTACCAAAAAAGACTAGTCCCCATTCATGGAGAAACAATGTCGAATTTATATTGCAAACAGAAGTACACTGCATTCAATACAGGGAAAGCCATCTTAAGATTTACATTTAGAAGAACTGTATATTTCAAAGTACAGCTGTACCACCCGCGAGGCATTACTTCACTATAAATTATAGTATGTGATGGAAGTGAGGTGTATACAGTGCGTGTTCAATACACGAGCTGATTGCCCATGATTTTTTTTAAATAAAAGTATGTGTGTTTTTTTAATGTAAAACAACAATAAAAAATGGCCTGCATTTAAATCTCATCTGAATATGTAAAAGTTACATTATACTTTACTTTGTTTATATGCATATGTCATAGTATACTTTTGTCGGAAATGAAATAAAATGAAGTGAAATGAAGATATCTCTGCAATGCCTGAAGGAATTTTCTTGAAACTGAAAGTATAAATGTCTAGTCTGATAAAAATTCTCTGAGTAAAGTTTCGACCCACTAGGTCAAAGGTCAAAAGACCAAGATATATGGTAAAATTTCACTTTTTTGCATATCCCAGAAATGACTCAAGGTATCATCATGAAACTTAGTGCAAATACATTTACTGCATGCCTGACAGTGATTCTCATGGGAATTTTTTGGTCCTGGGGTCAAAGGTCAAGGGTCAAAGATCAGGTTGAATGCTAAAATTTTACTACTTAATGGTAACTTGCACTATTTCTCTACACCTTGGATATTGCTCAATGCCAAAACTTAATAAAACTATATTACATGTATACTGCGCAATGATACTGTAGGGAGAGCGTTTTGCCATTGGGTCAAAAGTCAATTGAAAATGTCACAGTTTTTCCAATATTTTGCTCAAAGTATTGTCATGAAAATGGGTGTTACCAGTTAGTGAATATTTGAGGAATTGTTGGCCATGTGGTCAAAGAGAAAGAGCCAAAGGTCAAGTGTTAATGCTAACAATCCTTGAATTCCTGCTCTCTTAAGCAAATTATCCATTCATCCAAATGAAACCTTTAGTTCAGGGAAAGTAAACACTCAACATATTTGTGACAAACATGCAAACATGTCTTTTATTTCTTTTTTTGACAATTATGTGAAACTGTCTCTCAAATTTTCAAGACGTACTCTAGATCTAGTGGGATAACGACGCCTAATGTCGGTGACATATCATTCGCCATAACGACATTTCTAGTTTGTATCGTTTTGAATTTATAATGGGATTATTTCAGCATGTACACGATTAAATATCATTAAAAAAAGAAAGAAATAAAGAAGTTTCTTTATATTGGTGTAAAAGTCAACGTCATGCGTACAGTGTCGTATTGACAGACGTGTCCACGTTTCTTTTCAAAGACCGATCTCTCTAAAAACAAATCGAGTGAAAATATTCACTTTTGAAGGAGTGAATACAAAAAAAGTGAATTTAGAGGGAAATTGGAGTGAATTTGGAGTGAAAATGTTCATTTTTCGCATTTAAAACAACGGTATACATGTATTTCGCTTTGATCACTTATGTTTCTTTCTTGCAATACAATGTATGATTACTTTAGGTCCTCAATTGTTATACTCTTTTTATTTCACTATGTTCTACTTACCTTATTTTCTGTTACAAAATGAAGTGAAACATATGTTTTTTTGTTGAAAAATGAAATAAACTTTGAACTTGAACTCGTTTTATGGTGACCTCAGGGATCACTCCAAAATCTTCGAATGGGGGTGTTGGGGGTATAGGGAATGTAAATTGCAGCCTCTAAGCTCAAGTACTGATGTTTTTTATGTTGCTTTGTGTGTGGAAATAAAAGAATGAATGAATGAATGAATGAATGAATGAATTTTCTTTCCTTATGGTCTAAAGAAATATGTTAAGTAATAATATGTCAATTGTTAATGCTTAAAGTTAAGAATGATTGTAGGTAGTGTTTCATCAAAACAGATGATAACAAGGAAAAGTAGAAATTACGCGGTGCGTAATATATGTCCCCGCCGGAAGTAGCATTTTGTAACAAAATGTGCAATATAGGTAAAAAATCAAGGTCAAAGGTCAAAGAAGTCAAAGGTCAAAATTCTGTGTAGAAGTTTTGAAGCCCTCACCTAGTGCCATCACATAAAGCAAATGGAATCGAAATTGGGTTAGAAATGGCGAAGGAGTAGCATTTTGTAGCCAATGTACAATATAGGTAAAAAATCAAGGTCAAAGGTCAAAGAAGACAAAGGTCAAAATTCTGTGTACAAGTTTTGAAGCCCTCACCTAGTGCTATCACATAAAGCAAACGGAATCGAAATCGGGTTAGAAATGGCGAAGGAGTAGCATTTTGTAGCAAAATGCACAATATAGGTCAAAAATCAAGGTCAAAGGTCAAAGAAGTCAAAGGTCAAAATTCTGTGTAGAAGTTTTGAAGCCCTCAACTAGTGCCATCATATAAAGCAAACGGAATCGAAATCGGGTTAGAAATGGCGAAGGAGTAGCATTTTGTAGCAAAATGTACAATATAGGTCAAAAATCAAGGTCAAAGGTCAAAGAAGTCAAAGGTCAAAATTCTGTGTAGAAGTTTTGAAGCCCTCACCTAGTGCCATCACATAAAGCAAACGGAATCGAAATCGGGCTAGAAATGGCGAAGGAGTAGCATTTTGTAGCAAAATGTACAATATAGGTCAAAGGTCAAGGTCAAAGGTCACAACTGAAATTCTGTGTAGAAGTTTTAAAGCTCCCATGTAGTGCTATCATATAAAGCAAAGAGAATCAAAATTGGCTCATAAATGACAGAGAAGTAGCAAATTGAACATTTTGATCACACACGGACGCACACACGGACGGACGCACGGACGGACGGACGGACACACGGACACACGGACGCACAGACACACACACGTACGGAGCCCGTTTCATAGTCCCCTGCTCGAACTCGTTCGGCGGGGACAATTAATGTAACGAATTGCAGAAAATATTGTAACCAACCTCTAACGTTCTGGAGACCTTTCCTTCTCCCTACGTGAATAAACGTACATACGCATGCGCAGCCGAAAGGAAGGTAGACCAACCTACACGCGCCATTTAATAAAATCAGTATTAAAGTCTACCCAATTTAGGAAGTAGGATGACATCTTTAAAATATACACACGTCAACATAAATATTATGAATGGACTATATGGACTATATATAGCCATAAGTATAACTGTTCATAAAAGGCACTCAATCGTGGCGAGGGATTTGTGCGGCACGGAGACGAACGCAACACGCTGCCTCCCCATTCTGTATCAAATGTATTGACCCCGAATGAGAATAGCGCTGGCTCAATGGGTCAGCGAACAACACGCTAGACTACAAGAGCTCTGTGCTACAAATCTCCTAACCAGTATGGCTGTCCGAGCGAGCCACGAAAGCTTCCGAATGGACGCACACTCTCAGTGCGCATGCGCATGAAGACGGCCAAAAGAGCCACGCGTCCTCTGGCCTCTCTTCTCCAATCACCGCAGCTCGCCGTCACAATGTTTGTGTACGATCCGTACACACACACGCAAACACACACACACACACACACACGTGTCTCAGTGGCAGCATTGTCCCACACGTTAGTCTGGCATTGCGCAATTGCATGCACAAACATCGGTCGTTCGGGAATGTACGTACCATTAGGGATGACGATCGACCATCTTTAAGAAAAGAGTAAAGGTTCGTAATTCAATATCTCATGTGATTAGAACTCAGATTTATAACAACATTTGGGTCATTGAATTGAAAACTTTAGATATCAGAACGCAATGTCAGTAGGTACTCTTAAATCAACATTTAAAAAGAGGAAGGGAAAGAGGCGCTCATGAGCCGTGGAGGAAAGTTGTTGACTGCTTTTTGTTCGAGGCAAAATATCCCTGTCCTTGGCCAGACGCTATCAGGTAGAGTTTCGAATGAAACTGTCGACAATTTTGCGCATATTCATTTGGTTATATACAAAGGACTTGACCGCACGAACTGGCAACTTTTGCCCACTCTTTGCGTGCGAGTAAGTTTGTCAAATTAGAAGCGTGATTTTTCAGTTTCATTAGAATTTCAAAAGCATTTTAACAAAAGAATGGACTGGATCCTAAATATCAACTTGAGAATGTCAATCATTTCTTGTTTTGAAAAAGAGAAGGGTAGGACTACATGGTTGCCAGCAAATTTCCCCGCGTATTTAAGTTTAAATGGTTAAAACACAATATAGGCCTGTTTGTTTCGCGCATGTCAGGGTTGATAAAAACCTCTTTGATTTTCACAATATCGTTCAAGCATCTATCATTTCAGAAAGAAAACTAATATATCAAAAGCTTTTGCTTTCGATGACGGACTTCAACGCACATCACGGTCGCTTTCACACATTGCATTCTGTAGTTGACTGGTTCTGCTCAAAGTCCACGTAGATTGTAGAATATGGTACAAGACAACACACTAAATATTTGCAGGATGGATTCTGTGTATTTGCAATAACCCCAGAGAAGGACGGGCAATTCGAAAAAGGCAGATAAGTGTATATATATTTTTTTGATTTGCCTCCCTCTAATATCAAAATGATCGCAACTGCTGATCTGTAACATCGCAACTGCTAAATAATTGTCCAGAAAGCAGTAGATGACAGGTTCGAGTCCTGTGGTTCCTTTTTCCGACATGTTTGTTAAATTGTCCTTTTCATGTTCTCGCTCTCTCCTCCTCTCTCTCTCTCTTTCTCTCTCTCTCTGTCTTTATCTACCTATCTCTTTTACTTTGTATATATATATATATATATATATATATATATATATATACGTATACATAGTGGGATGATGCTGATACTCGTACCGCACGCCTCTGTCATCTTGGGAAGAATTGCAGTCGAGACAATGGATGACAGAAGATGTCTGAGGAAGCCGGCTGGTGGAAGCTTTCGACCGTCGGTCTTCTTCAGCTTTATTGTCTGTTTATACGATATGAAATAAATGTTTTGAGTATAACAGATCATATTATGGAATAATGATTATAATCCATTTAATACAATTTCAGCATGAGTTAACAGCTTCAGAGCATACTTGGCAACATATTTACTCATTACTCCATAATGATTATTATGCAAATTTCTAAGAAAAATATTTTGAATGACTTCAAATAACGTTAAGTGGAAAATGAAACATAATACTGGAATCTGAAGTGGTATGGTATTTTTTATTGTGATTATTCATCACACCATAGTTATATCAAAATATTTTTTGTTATAACAGTGTGATAATGAGACGATGGATGTCTGCATGATACATGTACGTATAGGTGTATTGAGTGTATGAATTGTACTTGATGTCTTTATTTGTGCGTGTATATATGCATTGCAGGTGAGTGAACGATAATATGAGTGTAAGAGTACATTGTGTTACTTACACTAACATAATTGTCACGTCGTAGTCTCGCTAAGTATGTATATACAACAAGAAATGGGATCCTGCTATACTTTCTACCACTGCTTTAATCTTGGCTTACCAAAAATGTAATTATGGGAGTTACAAAAAGAGCCAACAATCACATACAAATTAGAATATAAACACTTGTAGCAATGAAAGAAATACTATTTTTGCAAACTTTTGGTTTTCAGATGTGAACTGTGATGGTACAATCATACATACTAATCATTTGGCTTTAGACATTGCAAATATAACCGTTTTTAAATTACGTCATTTCAGGGAAACTGTGAAAAAAGTAATTTGCATGGTTTCTTTTCAAGTAATATCTTACTTTTCTACGATATTGACGAATAAGCATGCAAGGGTACGATAGCGCACAATATACGAACACACGATTATAAAGACAAAACCAAAGAAATTGTCTTGTAAAGCTCACACAGATTATCCAAAAGACATATTTCTCCACGCCATTTTCATACGCAAATTCCTTACGTTCAATTCCTACTTAGTGGCTTGTGCAGCTGCCTACCCCCCCCCCCCCCAGGAAAAAAAAAGCTGCTCCTCTTCACTTCTCCAATATACATTTTGTCAGCCACTGTGCACGAATCGTAGATGAATGTACAAGAGGAACGAAAATCCTATTGCTATTACATTTTTACTTCTCTTTAACTCTTTTTTTTTCACTATGAAGACACAGTACTTATGAGTTTCATGAGTTCTTACAGGGTAAATAGGGCATTTGTCAGTGTATTCTCCATACTCATACTTAGGTTTTGCAATTATACAGTGAATATCTTCTAAGGCTATGAAAACTTCACAGCCCACAGATGTTGATGTCAAATGGACTTTTCTTCACGAATTAGGTGCATCAATGGAGTAATGAACTTTCCTACATTAGTTACCTGATAGTACACACTGAATCGTGGTAAGAAATCAAAGAATCTCTAGAGTTCTAGGTTATTATTATGGCAACTTTGAATTGACCTTTGGAGCACCTCAGGGAAAAAAAACTCATTTTATACAAGTGGTTGCGGGTTCCACATTGTCTATGTTCACGTACTGATCTTCCATGATTTCATTAGCACAGCTATGCTTCAAGAACGAGATACCCATTTTCGTCCAACTCGTCCTCGTCTCCTTGTTCACTTGAGCTTATTGATACAATATAGAGAGAGCTATTCAGGGCCTTCCCAAGAGGTACCCATTTAACATTTCTACCGATAGTCGAGAACTCGCGGTCACGTGGCGGTTCTCTGATGGCCACGGATTGGTCCGAAGTTGATGGAATCTCTTCGTAAATGACCGCACATCCACCAGCGTTATCTGCCGGTGAGGAATGAATGGACGGATCTTTGCTGACTCCATGTCCAGAGAATAGGATAGTGTTAAGGTCACAAGTCTTTTCCTTTTCAAAACATTCTGGTGGTTCGTAACAAGTAGGTCTGCGTGGACTAACGTTGGAAATCATGTAACCATTTTCATCAACGTCGTGTTCAATTGAAGAGAGGTCTCTAGAATTTATAAATTCGGTTTCTCCCTTCTTCTTCTTCACCTTTCCTGACATATCCATGTATTGCTCATTCTTGGCATTTGCTATAGTGTGTTGACGTGGCGTAACATCTTCAACATCTCGGTGTAGGACGTCACGGAGAGAAAGGGAAATCGTGTCCGCTAGATCGTTGATCATTTCAGATTCAAGAGTTTGATCCTGTCAAGGGCAATGGAGAGCAGACGAGGATGGCATGTTCATTCATGCGTGTAAATTGCCTACATTACATTTTAACTTTATTTCTAGAGATACACACTATGTCTGAACAATGTGTACACATCAAGTTTACAGACTGACATAAACGTTGTCGTCCAGATCAATTGAAGACATGCCGTCGAATGGTCTTAACCTTTTATGTCCCCATTCTTAATGAATTTAAGTGACATACATCGGAGAAAGGTAGAAATAAGTGACATCATGGTGACAATAAACCAAGCTGTAAAAATACTAATCTCTGGTAGCTTTGCAGTAGAATAATGATTTAAAATGTTATAATTTCTAAAATGTTTCTAAACTGTCACATGAATTAACCACTACTCTTAATGATTCCCTGTTAAATGAGACAATTTTGCAGGGACAATACCTCATGTAAAACTTGCAACAGAAGAAACTGCCATTTTAAAAGTCACACTGTATTCTACTTTACGGAAACAGGACAGGGTAGTTAAATTCTTTTAAAAAAAGTTCGGTTCAAAAGTAACGACCTGCCCTCTTAGCGATCAATAATCTACGACTGCTATACCTCTGCAGAGTCCTGGTAGACGGGATGCACGCAATCCTGATTAGCTGTGGCGTCGCCAGTTTTGTGTCGCCGATGTTGTGTCAAAGAGCTATGCACCGTGTACGCTTCGGTGCTGATAGAGTGCAATGAATGGGTACTCGATTTATTTGAATCTCCTGGACGCCTGCGATTTCTATTCAGTAAAAAGAAGGATACGAGACAAAGTTTCTGGGCCCTATATAATTCGTTGTAAAACAAAATAAAATGAAAACACTGATACTTATGGGAACAAGAACTGTATGTCACTCGATTACTTTTTTCGCAAATTTCATTATCATTGTTGTCTATAAAGTTCATGTGCTCGTAATGCGACTACGTGACATTTTTCATCAAAATTAGGTATCAATGGAAAAAGGAAGAATTATTCATTTCTCACATATTAGCATGGCACTCTCCGTAACTAGCAATTATGAAATGGAACCCCTTAAACGTTTGATTACTCTTTTTTGGATATGCTCTGTGTACGTTTATGCGTTAACCAAGTCCCTAAAAGCAGTCAACATTGGAATATATGCACAAATCAGGTCTCGACACTATCTTTGAAATTTTAGTGGCCCGAAAAAGAAATGTAGTTGCCTGAAATAAAAGAAATTATGGAGATTCATTCTAAATTCTCGTTGCTGATGTTTAAGGAAGCCCGCAGACAGCCTTGTTGGAAATTTGGTGACCCAACATCAATTTCTAGTGGCCGCGAGCCAGTGGGCCACCACTAATGTCGAGACCTACGTATTATGCTCATACTCACTTTCTCCGGTGATGCTTGTACCAAGCCAGGGAAAGGATAACAAGCAATATGAGAACGACGCACAGAAAGGTTCCCAGGATGTAGAGGCCTAGAATAATAATCATTTGAAAATGACCAAACGCTAAAATTCTATGCAAGAAATTTAACCTTCACCACATCAAGAAAAAACAAAATGTTTGGAATATGTTTAGAGATTTTATATCAGTTTTTGTACATTCTCTTTATGATTTCGCATTTTATTCTTTAAGTAACCGAAACAGACATTGGTTCCAATACTCAGGAAGTACTATTGTTTCCAGGCCCGCAGAAAACGACACATAATTCATCAAATCGATCACTCGTTATTGAATGAAGATTGAGTGCCTTTTATTTTTAGCTTCTTTTTGATACGCATTCTTTGTGTGTGTGTGTGTGTGTGTGTGTGTGTGTGTGTGTGTGTGTAAGTAATTCATTTCATGCTGGCACTCAGCCGTATCACTGAGACACTAACACTTGCCGTGCAAGTGATTTCTCTGTATGATTGTGAATACTCGTACATTAGTCTTTATGGAATTAACATGTTGCCTTTTAAAATGTCTGCTCAATATTCATACAACGCATTTCTAATATGTGTTTAACTAAAATTTTAAAGTTTTCAAGTTGCTTACATTATAGGCCACTTTTTTCCAAAACTATTACAAAGAAACATTACACAAATCCGGCCAACGAATTAACGCAATAGGAGGAAAGAAAATTGACTCTTGAGTTCGTTTTACCGTCAAATGCTTCGTTGAATTCGAAAACTATCGATTCATCTTAAAAAGCTGTTCGAATTGGAGAATTTGTCGGTAATGCACATGAATACTGTATTTCAAGCAAACCACCTTGCTTTCCATTACACGAGAAATCAGGGGGGCGTTTCATCAACGAGTTCGTCGGAGTTTTCACCGACAAATTTGCTATCAGCCAATCAGACCAAGGATTTCATTAGCTTTTGACAGTTGTCAGTATAAATCCTTGCGTCTGATTGGCTGATAGCAAATTCGTCAAAGAAAACTCCGACGAACTCGTTGATGAAACGCCCCCCAGATTTTGTTGTATCGGCTGCTGTTATGTGTAAGACAATTACACAAAGATTCGTCTTCACGATGACGAATATGGGTGAGATGAACGAATGGGCAACCCAAAAACATAATGCCTTAACTTTTTTTTTTTGTGGCACCGAGAGATACGCTGTGGAACCACTTCCTATTCGAGGACCGTATGATTAATCAGGTGTACGAGATTGCCTCCAAAATTCCAAAGAGAGAGAGAGAGAGGGGGGGGGGGGAATCAAATCTAATCGTAAAAATGCAAAATGTGTTTGCAATGTGAGGCTATGTGAGGAGACAAAGTAAATGAACGTGCTGATTTCATTAGGCAGTGGTTAGGACACGAAGCTCAGCTGGAAAAAGTGCCAAATGTCTCTTCCAACGCCGTCCATTCTTGAGCATCCTGAACTCGTTCATGTATTAAAACCATACAGCAAGGGAGTAGGAAGTGGACACGCTTAAGATTGCACGTGCACGCGCACGTCACGAACTTGACATCCACGAGTCAAACAGCCCACGAGTTAAACAGCTCAATAGTCATACAGCCCATGAGCTAGACACTAACTGAACAAGTCCCACGACCTCGACATCATCAAAAATAGCCCGCGAGCTGAACAGGCCCACGAGGTAGACACTTACTAGGCATATAAGGCCCATGCGCTCGATACTATATTGGCAAAGAATGCCCACGAACTCGACATTACATTACGGGACTTTACGTGTCTATAGTGTCGAACTCATGGGCCCATTTTACTTATGGTATCTAACCAGAGGGGTCTGTTTTGCCATGGACCTATATACATAGGCTCATGGATTTACTCGGTGTCTAGCTCGTGGGCTGTATGCCTTTTGGGCTGTATGAGACTTGTGGTTATATGACCCTTTTATCAATGTCTAGCTCGTGGGCCGCATAACTTGTGGATGTCGAACTCGTGGGAAGACAACTATATCACTGGTATTTTTTCTGCTAGTTCACACGTCTCCAACCCGTCATACATCGAAAAAGCAAAATGCGACTCGATATGTCCATCTTTTGTAAGTTGACGTATGACTATAACCTGTCCTGTGTTTCCGGTTAAAGATTGTTCCAGTTTTATAATGACGGCAGGCAACATGCTTGATTTATGATTTGCTTTTGGTACATTTTCACAAATCACTTATTACAGGGAAAAGGATTGTGAAAGAAAGTTAATACAAAAATCCACTGACACTGTTCTGATACGGACTTTGCACTTACAACAAATACATATCATTACTAATCAGTTCAAATAACATTTCGAGTTTGCTTGAAGTGTTGTTTATGATAGATGATGGCGTTGTGCTGATTCTGGCATCATGACACTCATCATCTGTAACCAAACACTCACGAATACGTAAAAGTGTACCAATGAAACCAGTGCAACAAGATGCAAAAATAGCTTCTCTGAAGTTAAAACATTCTTATCATACACATCGTTGGATTCTTTCTCTTAGGCCCCAGTCACATAATGCTCTGCGTCCGGCGTTACGTCCAAAAAAGTCCTTTTTTTTTCTGCGGACTCCCTCGGATCCCTTGCCGTCACCAGAAAATTCGTACAAAACATACGGGGAAAAATGCGGGCGATACGGAGAGATACGACCAAATGCGAATACTTGCGTCCACTTGCGGATATTCTTACGAATCGGTACGTAGTTTGTTCTTTGAACTTGCGTAAACTTCCGAATAGTTCTGAACACTTGCGGAGAGTTGCGAATATTTACGGAGAGTTGCGAATATTTACGGAGAGTTGCGGTATTGTCGGATAGTTACGGATAGTTACAGATTGTTATAAATGATTATGGACAATATGGTTTTCCCTGACGATCCCTGCCAAGTCAGTGTATTATGACAGCAAGTTTATCACATATTGGACTGTCTTATATTGTACACTGGGGGAAACTGAAATTGAATTACGTACAAGTTGTAAAAAAATTACGTATTCCTTTACTTTGCTTTACAGTAATAAAAGATGAAATTTTGAACTTGAAGTTTCAATTTTATTTGTGCAACTCAAATATGAATAAACATCATAAATGTAAAGAATACATAACCTAATTTATACCACAAATAAAATACAATATAGATCGATAAGTTAAACAGGGTATAGAGTAAGAAAATATTTCTTACAGTCATGGAATAGGCAAACTGTGGTTACGCTGTCATTGTGCAGTGATATTCATGACTTACTGGGTTATGTTAAGGAGATTGTTATAATAAAGCAATGCTTATTCAATTTCCAGAAAAAGACATTGGGACTTTCGAACATCCCTCCCACACCCAAATACAATATATTAAAAAAGATGTAATACACATTTCACATAGCCTAGAGTGGGTCAGACTATAGAGAAATATCAAATTTGTTCTCATTTAATATAGTTTATCGCTGTCCAACACCTTCCCCGGCCAGAAAAGTGAATAAAATGCTGTCATCCCATCCCCTACAAAAAAATATTGCCTTTTTCGAAAAATATACATTCAAAGAGTGCAAGGAAAAAAAAAAGGTTCAGCACCAAGGGTTAACCGATGTCATGTGTATATGGGTGCCACCTAAAATGACCATTGTCGGAGAAATTTCATAACTTGACCATGCGGTTCTGCCTCTCCATTGCTCCGACTGTGTTGTAGCATTCCTCCAGGTAAGGGCGCTGCAGCATGGCAACACGAGTTATGTGGCTTCCCACGAGTCTCTGTGTTCCCATGCGAGTGGAAAACGGAAAACGTCGAAGGACGTAATCGTCCGCAGCATCCGTAGCTGTCCGCAAATATCCGTAAGCGGACGAAAGTGTTGTGATACGTTAACTTGCGGTTACTTTCGGTTACCTACGGTGGACGTAAAAGAACGCAAGCGGACGGGAGGTAAATTTTTTTGCAGATGGTCTGCGTCCAAGCTACGGATAGTTACGTTCAGTTACGGATAATTACGTTTGGATACGGTTACTTGCGTAATTCTGCATCCGTGGAGTCCCTCTGCGAAATTTTGAACATTTCAAAATTTCGCAGGCGTGGCGCCGTCATTTTACGTTTCGTTACGGATGAGTTGCGGACAGTTAGGTCTACATACGTCCCTGCGGATGCCTGCGTCCACGCTGCGTCCCCCTACGTCCACTCATCCGTATCTATCCATGGCGGACGTAACCCATCGTAAAGCACTGTGTGACTGGGGCATTACTTGTGATGATGCGTCGCTCGAGGAGTTTGACACGTGGATAAAAGCCGCATCACAGCACCTTTTCTTTCGTTTGGAATATACTTCGTGGTTAAGGGAAGGAATTTTAACAACAGTAGAGTTATCATTCACATTGACATTAAAAAAAAAGCAGGAGAAAATTTAAAGGAATTGAAACTCACCCCTTGCGACAAATTGCAATGACCAGCTCATTTCAAGGTGCACATTTCGTATTAATGAGATAACGAAATTATGGCCATGAATTCCAGGCTTATTTTTATTCTGATATTTTTTTTCAAAATATTTTTTTCTTTCTTTATTGGCTGGGGAGGGGGGGGGGTGGGGAGGCGGTGGGGAGAGCCAATGTACCCCTCCCCCTCTGGTTACGCTACGTCTGTATCTAACCATCTCCGTAGTATTTCGGCAACTACTGAACTCGTTTGAATGACATACTGTAAGATGACTTTGTATGACAGACCATTTGGTGCACTATCGACTGCCCGGCAAGACGGGACTGACGAGTTCCAAACCGGGAAGTAAGTCGACCAACCAGGTAGTCTCACACACAGAAGGTTCGCGCTGCTGATGCGGGAGAAACTCCGACCACAGGCGAGGGTCATGTCGGATCCAATGTTCGTAATACCAGAGTCCCAATAACCATTACAGACGGGACCGGGATGCTTCCAAAATCCGACTGAAACTGTTGATGAAAGAAAAAGGTCTCAAAGTCAAACGATATTGAAAATAATTTCACAATATCGAAAAGAAAACCGATGAAATATCAAGACGATATGTTGAATAAAAAAAAAAGGAATATTTATTGTCACTTAAAACTGTCACTTCTGCTATCGCCGTCGCGACAGTAATTGAGACCAACATTGTATAATCCAAGTCTTGAGATAATATTGTCCCAGTGGTCATTCATCCATTGCCCATATGATCACAAAACCCGACCAACATTATAGATGATAAATTCAACCCATATGTAACAACTAATTAATTGGAATTTTTCGTGTAATACTGTATAATTTGGCTTTTCCACCAGGTTTAAGTTTCTTTATTAGCCGTATTAGCGGCAACGGTTTGCTTATAGTAATGAAAATGTTCTTTGAAGGACTAAGAAACGCAGGACTGTATCTCAAAAGAAATTGATAAAGCAATAAGCCAGTTCGGAGTTCCACTCTGCGCATGAGCAGAAAAAAGGTCATTCGGACCAACAGGCACGTTGGTTTTTAAAGTCACTGGGATAAGCGTCTGTGATATATTATTATGTATAATGATTATTCATGTAATCCTTATAAATGCTGCTTGCCAGCACACCCACCTGTAGTCAAGGCGCAGGGACCCAGAAAAAATGACTTCGTTCAACCCACCCCGCAGAAAAGGTTTGACTGCATGGGGTGGTCGGTTGGACCCTCTGGAACACCCCTAGGTAGTATGTGACTCCAAATTGTGGTATCAATAAAATTTTACAGGCCACTTAAGTTGCGACAAGACCTTATTCTTCAAGAAAGAGTCTGCGCACGCTAAGACTACTACACGTACCACTAGCTCTGCTACAGGCGCCAATGCCAGTGGTGCGTGTAGTAGTCTTAGCGCATACAGACTTTTTAGGTCACAAACGAGGGTTTTTGCCTGCAAACTAACATTTCACGCCAAGCTGGGGTCGGTGTAGTGTAGTTTCTAGACGTTTTTGTTTCGTGTTTATTTCTCCGAGATGAAGTAAGCAGAGTGAGAGCGCATACCCAGTGATTGCGACGCCACAACCGTTTTTGTCGCAATCACTGGGTATGCACCCTCACTTGGCTTAGCGCAATACAGCGGGCTTCTGCACAATACACAAGCTGCAACTCAGAGAAATAAAGACGAAATAAAAGCGGCTAGAAATTAAGACTAGGGTCAGAAATGCTTGTTGCTATTGGGGCACTGAAAATGACAAACTTATCACAGTTCTTGTACTTATGTCATGAAAAATTCATCAAAACTGCATAAAACTATATATGTACACGTTGCTAGAGATGGCAGCAAAACAGTGGGATTCATTGTAAGCTATAATATTGTGCATGGTAACCATGGTAACGGAATGCCTACAGGTGATTGGTAACCCCCCCCCCCAAAAAAAAAAAAATATATATATGTATATACATTATATATATCTGGAATTTAGACAGATTTGTTTCTTTTGCCTTTCGTGCACATCGCCCATTGTAGACCTACCTCAACACTGTTAAATTAGCCTGGATAAAAGGGAAAAGACGCCCAAGAGTTTTCCCTCATTGTCTCCATAGCATTAATTCATTACTGCACGTTTTGATACAAATTTGAATATCATGATTTTTTTCATTTTATTCTATATATATATATATATATATATATATATATATATATATATATATTTACAAAAGCTAACGAACACAAAAGTACGTTTAATTCTTTGGTGGATAATCCAGCGCACGTGTGTATTCCTTCTTTACAAAGAAATTTATCTGCATTCTTGAATAAATTTCCTTTACGAACATGAACAATTATTGCTTTCCTCTGCTCTCTTCCAGGATTGTTTTGCATAACCATCGCTCTGTTAATGCTCAAAAGAGCTAACATTAGAATAGAATTGGCTTTGCTCTCTGTAATCACCTGTATTTTTAAGGGAAATTTGTGTCCATACATTCCTAAAAACTACATTTGCCTATGTACTTTGAAGTCAAATTTGTGTTGAAAGTACGACGGATGCAACTTTTTCATGCATTTTACTATTCGAAAATGATATCTTTCTTTCAATGGCCGTTTATTATGCCTTTGTTTACAAATATTGCTGTAACTTGAGAATGCTTCAGTATATTCTTCACATAAGTTGTACACAAAATATGCAAAAGGAAGGACATGCTCATTGAGCTTTTTGAAATTATGGACTTCAGTTTTTGAGTTATTGACAGCTGAATCATGATTGGATAATACTAGTTGCCTTGGCAGCAGAAGATTTTATTTTTTTACAATAGTCAATAAAAAGTTTTTTTTTAATTGCATCTATAAAATTAAAACAATCAAAGTTTGCAGCAGTAGGAGGCATTTTGGGGGTTACCAATCACCTGTAGGCATCCGGTTACCATGGTAACCATGTACAATATTATAACTTACATTGAATCCTACTGTATTGCCGACATCTCTAGCAACGTGTACATATAAAGTTTTATGCAGGTTTGATGAATTCTTCATGAAATAAATGCAAAAACTGTGATAAGTTTGGTATTTTCAGTGCCCCAATAGCGACAAGCGTTACCAACCCTAGTCTTTATTTCTAGTCGTTTTTATTTCGTCTTTATTTCTCTGAGTTGCAACTTGTGTATTGGGCAGAAGCCCGCTGTATTGCGCTAAGCCGGGTGAGGGCACATACCCAGTGATTGCGATTCGGGCGTCGCAATCACTGGGTATGCGCTCTCACTCTCCTTACTTCAACTCGGAGAAATAAAGACGAAATAAAAACGTCTAGAAACTACACTATACCGACCCCCAGCTTGGTGTGAAAAGTTAGTTTGTAGGCAAAACCCTTGTTTGTCGAAAAAAAAAAGTATGCGTGCGCTAAGACTACTACACGCACCACTGCACTGGCGCATGTAGCAGTGCTAATGGTGAGTGTAATAGTCTTGGCGTGCGCAGACCCCTTTGTGTTTGTTCAAACAAATAATGATGAAAAATGGCCAGTAAAATTCTACTGACACCACAATTTGGAACCACATACTACCTGGGGATGATCATGGAGGTCCCATCTACCACCCTGTCTGGTCAAACCTTTTCTGCGGGGTGGGTTGAACGAACTCCTTAATTAAGCCTCCTACAGGAATTAGCGCCTTGACTACTGACAGCAAAAGTGGTATTTGGCAATATCGATAGAAAGAGGTTGTTCTTACATTCAATGTAAGATAATGAAATGGATGCTTTCCCAAGCGTTAATTGACGGATCATTCTGGCCATCTGGTCTATGCGAGTTCATTCTTTGTTTAAGCAAGATTGATGAATACCATAAATCGTTGCGTAAAGCTTATGCATTATGTCGCTCTGAAAACGAGTGAAGAGCCCCTTAACCGACTCAGAAAAAAGAAAGGTCATTCGGACCAATGCGCCCATGAGCTAACTCCGAACTGGCTTATAGGGGTAACACAGTCTGAAAACCAGTGCGAATATTATACACTAAATAATTGGCGTTATCAACATGATCCTAAACAATTCAAGAGAATAATGAAAATAGGACAATCTTTTTGATGCTGTATCAAAAATGTCAAATGTTTTTGATACTCACGGTTATACAAACAGTGAACTTCCTGGGTGGGTTTTGCCTTTGATAGAGATGTCCAATAATGAGTGTAGCTTATCCCAGAAATTAAGTTATCATACTCTTGTGATCGATAACATACGCAGTTTCTTTCATTAACAATAGCGATATCATGGTTTCCACTTTTCCATCTACAGATTGACACACACTCTTCATCAGAATGAACGTCAAAGAAGTAAACATCCAAATGTTGAAATATACGATCGCCTAGGTAGCAGCCAAGAAATCCAGGTTCTGCGGAAATGGGGGAATGACTTAGTTAAAATCTGCAAGTTCTTTCTTTATGCTTAATAATTACTGATCAACCCTTATAACATTTTCCAGGTGAAGTCAGTGATGATAAATCACTTCATAAATTCCAGATTGTTGAAATAGTATAAAATAATATACCTGTGACCTTCAGATAAGACGTGCTTTCACTTAGATAATTTTTTGTTTTGTAAACATCATAAACATCTACACTCTAAACTAAAGATTTTAGTTTGCAATAGAAAGTGTCGCTATTGATTATGGATTGTCTATAATGATTGCATGCATTGAAAAGTGCAACTTACTATTGTATTATGTTTCTTGTTTGTTTGTTTGCTTGTTTGTTTGTTTATTTATTCATTTTCCATCTGAGAAGATGGCTGGATAAACCATATTCAGCTGCAATAGCTGGTCTTCCATGTGGGGTCCAGTTGGATGTGAAGCGGGACACTTCACCGGGTTAAACACCCTGCTCTTTGCGATGAATGAATGAAACGGGATCTTTTACGTGCATGAGTTGTGACTCTCTCACACATGGGACCTCCATTTTATGTCCTATCCGAGGGATAGAGTGTTTTGCCTCTTGCTAGAGGGGACGGTATGATACACACAACATTCCAGACTCGGGTTCGAACCTGGTCGCTTGGGTCGGAGGCAGACGCGCTACCGACTGAGCCAACTCACCACCCTATGTTGATTATTGATGTTGATTAAAGTGCATTAAAGAAACATTCGACGCTTTGATATAAGGAGGATTTTTTTTCCTATTCATTTCTAAAACCATACCACTCAAATAGCGAATAATGGGCTATCAGATCGACAGCAGTATCGAGATAAATCATTCAGTCTTGGAGTTGAGATGAAGTCAAGCGTCCAGAAGGTGATTCACACAGCATGCCATTTCAAAACAACACACAGGGGTGCTTCATACAGGCGGAAAAGTCTTCATAATTCTGACAGGAGATATCTTATGTTTTCCAACTTTCTGTTTTTGTATGTATCAATGTCTCATTAACCACCTAACTCAATTTATTTTCCTCATTTTCCTCTTTGTCTTGGCTTTGAAGTCTGTGACAATAATAAAATTATTTGGTTACAGCAAGGAGGTACTAGGCAAGCTTGCCTAGTACCTCCTTGGTTACAGGCTGTACATGTTAGATATTATAAATGGTTACATACAAACCAGCACTCCCTCAGATATATGTATATATATGGCCATTTTCAAACAAAAGTGGACATGAGGGTGAAAATCAAAACTTGGAAGAAATCAGTAGGCTTCAATATTTTTTGAAACTAGATATCTTAGACCATATTCTTCCATAAAGATTATGTAAAATAATTTATTATATCTTGTAATATAGCAAATTTAGTACTTGGGTAATTTAATGTCATAAAATGTGTATTTTTGCATCATAATTCACATACTGCAAA
This sequence comes from Diadema antillarum, assembly GCF_040938485.1. Classification (NCBI taxonomy): domain Eukaryota; kingdom Metazoa; phylum Echinodermata; class Echinoidea; order Diadematoida; family Diadematidae; genus Diadema; species Diadema antillarum. The sequence continues at coordinate 896,533 of NW_027271042.1, read as the reverse complement.
TCATGATAAAATATTTGTATTTGAAGAGTATTTGTTGATAAGATAAAACCTTAGTATTGTATTCATCCCCTGAATAGCATTACATATTCTCAGAAATCATTTTCTGAACAAATGAGGGCTTTAAAGTTTTCAAAAATGGTTGTCGTGTCACTCACGTTTTAAACACAAAAAGTTTTCTAGAGCTGTGTATTTTGAAAATCAAATTACCCTAATACAGGAGCAAATACAGTTTCACCATACCTTATTTCATGTGTAGTAACTTTGTCCAATTTGTAATATGTAAAGCCAGAATCTACAGTCAAAGTTCTGTCGTGTCACTCACAATGTCGTGTCACTCACGATATATGTCGTGTCACTCATGACATCATATTGTACACAAATCAGGACAGAGACTAATCATTAAAACATTATACTAAATGGAAACAATGAATATAATCAAATGTCATCCCTGGTAAGAGTAGGCCTCCTGTAGCTTTTCCTATTTATTTTCAAATTTGCCCATTGCAACAGGAATAGTCTGGTTATGATGACTTTATATGCATGTTACAGCTTGTGTGTGTTTGAAATCGGCACCATTTTTCTTACATGTGGGCATTCCACTTAAAAAAAACCCAAGAATAAAAAACAAAAATAATAAACAAATATCCAGAAACAGCTTTGTTTCACAGTGGATAGTATTTAGGAAGGGTCATAGCAAACAGATATAACAATTTTTGGTCCAATTTGGAAAAAAAACCCAGTATTTTTTCAGTTATTGAAATAGTGTGTCTTTTGCTGAAAATTTTCATATTTGGCAAAATTTGCATACATGTAGATCTTCTGAAGTAGAAATTTTCACTATAAAATGACTTTCAGCTGATTAATCGTCCTTGGTATCTGATAAAAAAATATATATACATATGAAAATATACATTCAAGTTTCAACCTCTTTCAAAGTGCCATGTCCATATCATTTTTGACATACAGGTTTTGGTAGAAAACAGTGTTTTGGTCAAATTTTGTTCTAAATTCAAATGCAAAGCTAAAATGTGATATCACACAACACATCCACACAGTTCTTTAAAAACCTGCATAATTCAATTAAAAAAAAGTGCTATGGACATTACATCGCCATGCTGCAGACATTACACATTCGTAGAAAAAGTATTTAAAGTAAAGTTATGATTGAGAGTAATAGTTTGGATTCTACCCTGCAATATTGATATCTGTCATAATGCATGCCGAGCCCTTACATAATTCATTAAACATTGATGTGAGACTTTCATCAGCAATAAGTGCACTGTTCAACAGGGTTTTGACCAATCTTCTGCATCCATTACAATCATTTATACATCTATATATTTTTACCATGAAACTCTCAGGCAATTGATGTAACCTACAACTTTGTATGTAACAGCAACAGCATATCATGCTGAGCAATTACACTATGTTGGCAAGATTGTGAGTGGAAACATTGTTTGAGAAGAGAAACAGGAACACATCCCTGTTAATGGTCAGTTGCTGTCTGACTTACAAGTCTGTGAATCGCATTCCAACTTTGTATTGTGAATATCTGACCATGTCGTGACTGGTAGCCATCTCGACACATTTTGTCAGATAAGAGAGATGTGCTCAAACATGACACTCTATGCAAGTTGTGCTAGGGGCATACAAAAGATAATATCAATTTACTATTCATCCAGTTATTTACATGATAATTTTATGTTTCATCATTCAAATAATGTGGAAATGAAAAGGAATGTGACTGGAAATACCCCTTCCTCAGAGTCTACAGTTTGTTCCTTTTAGCAACTGTATTTTGGTTTGTAGAAATATAATGTATCATAGCAACATATATATCCTGGATTACTATTACTTTGCAAAAGAATCAAGTGTTTTGTACTTTTAGAAATCATTTTGTACTGAACAAGCAAAGCCATTCATGTGCCATGCAGTCTATTGTCTTGATTTTAGAGCAATCCAGAAAAGTGAGAACTGTGGTCAGACTTTACTAAGTGATCTGTTAAGAGGCTAGTGCTTGGAGTATGAAATTTCTGAAAAGACAAGAATCCATCAAAATTGCTTTGAGTGCAGCAAAGGAGAGCCATTCTTAGAACAGAAGGAAGTCACAGCAGTAGTCCTTCTCCCACAATGAACTAACAACAAGAAAAAACAACAACTAAACACTTTTAGTAGCTTCAAGCTGATGTGGAAGCAAACAAACCATTTTTTCTAAACAGACTTTTCTCATCCTAGAAAGGATTGTGTAGAAGAAATAAAGTAAAACAAATCCTTCATAGTGCAAAATTACGTACTGAACATTTGTTGAAGTCTTACAATGTGTGCATTAGTTTTCATTAGAATAGAAATTGTTTATTAGTGCAGAGTTACCATGAACATAATGCCCAAAAAAGGTACATTGTTGAGATACACAATAATTGTGGAAGTTTTGCACTTGTCGTGTCACTCACGTTTTGGATGTCGTGTCACTCACGGCACGTAAGGGTGAACCATTTACAACAGAGATGGAGGGATTGATTGTGACTATTATGTTAGATAGGTACACTATTGATGTACATGCACTAGTACTCATGCTACTCTTGGAGTACTACTTTGGCACGAATCCAGCTGTAACCGTTAATGGTCAGAAACCGATGTCCGAAATTCGTCGTGTCACTCACGCATCGTTTTTTAATCATAATTTACTTGTTAATTGGAGAATTTAAATCCAACTGGTAATGGTACATGCCAGTCCTACACTGAACCTAATATGGTAGTCATGATCCATTCATAACACCCAGGTGGGAAGATATGTGCCCTTCTCACTCTCAGATTGTCGTGTCACTCACGTTTGAAAATGACCATATATATATATATATATATATATATATATATATATATATATATATATCCCTTGCACTTTTCATGTTAAATCTTACCGCGACATCTGAGTCTCACAGCTTTGTTCGAGGGACACCCAGTTCCGTTTGATAAACAATCCTTTATACTTGCACTCCGACGACAATCATAATCTGCGGAATTTATGAATAAACAATAATTTTGTCATCTTTTCTCTGAAAATTCCACACTGTCTAGGGGAATTGGGGATTTATGGGAAAAGTACAATCAGATGACATTGCATTGATATATACAGTATCAATAATTTGACTCAATTATTCTTAATAGTAATAAGTTTTCAAATTTAAAGATGCATTAAAATTTGCAGTTAAGGTTCATCCTCTGGGGTTGATTTCTATGAATGCATTGACACTTTCAATCTTTTCGTACAATATTAGTTACCTTGATAACTTGAAAATTGTTGAGTCCTGCTCGATGTTACTGCACTTGTAATAGGTTGAGCTGAATAAACTTTTACTGCTGGGAAACCGAGCTCTCTGCAGACTAAATCCGCAGCTCTGATGTTAAAGCCATCATAGCACACATATCGGTCTGACTCCAGGACCACTAAGCCATCCAGGGGAGAGGATCCGCCTACCAGCTTTACCAAAGGTGTTCCTTAAAAATAAAATATTATAATCATATTCGTAAAGGATTTTAATTTGTGATTTGATAAGTTTTAATGGAACTTTTGTTGTAATGCGACATTATGACATGTATATGATAATTTTGAAATAACATTGAAATATTTGTAATGTTAACTTTGTATCTTATGCTAATCCTGGTTTACGATAGAACACATATTATACACATTGTTAGCTTTAACCCTTGTAGACGGGGGTGGGCATATACAAAAGCCCCCCCCCCCCCCCCTCCCCACATTTGCGAGATGATTTTTTAACGAAGATTTTTATTTCACATCTTGCTCACATTTGGAGAGCATATTTGTGAAAATCAGGGGTACGCTTGCAGAAATATACCACATTATTTTGTGACTAAATTTAACCGAAAATCTCAGTTTCCAGTGACTTTTGTGTGTGCAATGTATGAATTTTGCAAGAAGTGCAAAATCAATGTTTTCACAGGTTTTTTTTCTCCTCAGATAACGTCCTTTTGGTTATCGTCAACTGTTCTAGGTAAAGAGAAACAAAGAAAACAAAAACAAAACAAAGAAATACGTAACAAATTGAAAAAAAATGCATAGGAAATGTAAAAAATACATTAGAAATTCATTGATAGCGCAATTTTTTCAAGTTAATTCGTTAATGATACAACAAAAGATATTTAGAAAAATATATATATATTTGAAGCTTTATTCATTGATTAAGGCGTAAAATCTGATGCACAAAACATGAATAACTAAGGGTAATTGATATAGTTTAGAGAAAACGATCATGTTTTTGGGAAAAAAAATAATAGTGAATCATTCCTAGAGATTACGTGATAGGCAACATGCGTACCGATTTTCGCCACGATTGCGAGATCGACGTCCGAGATGTTTTCCTTTTTTTTTTGGGGGGGGGGGGGAGGGGGTGGGTGAGCACAGAAGCCACCCCCCCCCCCTATAATTTCAAAATAGCCCGGTCTGTATCATTATAGGGTTAAAGTAAAATGAGTAGTGCCAGTGTTGTTGCTTCATGCTTGATAAGTAGTTGTTTGTTTTTCAATATAGTGTTTTATGTTTCTTTCAATTTGTTTCATAGCTTTTTATACTTGTTTATCGAAATAACTAGACTCTGTTAGCAATACTTTAACCCTTAATCATCTTTTCCTTTAGACTCGACGGGTTTATATTTAATACTTATAGGCTTATTGTCTTTGGGTCTGAGTTTTGAAGAAGGGTTTATACTTATAACTTCGATACTACAATCCAGAATGGCCGCCAATATGGTTCCCAAGATCGGAAGTTACACTGTTTTGGCTAGTGTAAATCTTTGGACCTGTGAGTGTAAATTATTGTTCCCTGTTGGTAGAGGTGTCATAACTTGTCTCGTATTCTCACAAAATTCATCTTATATTCTGATTACGTCACTAGAAATGGCTGCAATCATGATAATCAAAGATTATGCATAAGCCACGCTTAAAAACTCGTTTGACATGGGTATTTTATTCCCTTTGAGTATGCGGAAAAGAGTTATATCCCTTCTCAGTAAGTTGCTTTGCTCCCTCATAAGATATCCTTTGCATTGTTATGATACGTGCTGAGTTAGTCATGATTTGAATGGTATTTCTCTTTCTTGTTACGTGAGCCACTGTTCATTCTTAGTTCGTTCGCAAGTTTTCAACCAGTGTCCTTCAATGATTTGAGCAAGTGAACAGAAAGTAGGTGACACAAAAGAAACGAAATATGAGTGGGTGAGCATATAATCCATATCCACGAGGTCTCCATAGTTTCTCAGGGGGGAGGGGCTGCTAGTACCTCAGTAACTCCATATCCTAAACTGGAACAATCCTTCATAAAAAGAACAAAAATCCTGTGTACGCCTATGAAAGGCTAGATAGTATAGGCCTATATGTAGTAATTGCAGGTAACAGAAACAGAAATATGGCAGAGAATCGTTACTAAAACCATGGCCTTATATTTTCTGCAAAAGCCACTAATATTTCTCGGATAGTATTCGAGGATTCAGAGATTGATCACATTCTTATAGATATACTGTACACCTTTACTACTACTCAATATATCATGATACCTTGAGCAGTAGTAAAGGCGTGTATCACTCCTAAATGTAATAACAACACTAAATGTAATATCCACCCCAAATGTAATACACCTTAACCCTAAATGTAATACATTTGACGCTAAATGCAATAGTCTAGTCAATCCTAAATGTAATACATTTTAACCCTAAATGTAATGCACGTCAGCCCTAAATGTAATACATGTCAACCCTAAATGTAATATCCACCCTAAATTTAAAAACTTTTAACCCTAAATGTAATATCCACCCTAAATGTAATACGTCTTAACCCTAAATGTAATAACAACCCTAAATGTAGTACATTTTAACCCTAAATGTAATAACAACCCTAAATGTAATACATTTTAACGCTAAATGTAATATCGACCCTAAACGTCATACATATCAACCCTATAAATGTAATACCGACTCTAAATGTCACACATTTAAACGCTACCCAAAATGTAATACATCTTAACCCTAAATGTTTCTCGATTATTATGTAACATGAATGGTCTTATAACATTTTCCTTGACGACACAGTATTATACAATAGGTAAACCTCTCAGTTTAATTTGAATAGACAATAACTCTCCTGCAAAGCGCATTCAACATTTTGTTCGAATATTATCAATGAAATTGAAACTTGTTTACCTACACTTACACCATTATTGCTAAATTAGACTTTACTTCTACATGAGTATGGAGAGGGATACGTTAGTGGGAAACACGCATTCATCCTATCATTTAGATCAAATTCTACTTTTACAAAGTAAAAAAAAAAGTACAAGCAAAGTATTATCTGTAATGTTTCTTCGAGATCATATTACACTGATGTATTATTTTGTGAAAAAAAGAAGAAAAAGACTCGCTGAAAATGAGTTATATTTACAACTGTGTCAGTGTATAGGCCTACATAAATAGAACATTAAGGTTTTTACTAAAGCTTTTTGATGTTAAATTCAAACCATCCATATAAACTCACTAAAAACCGTCTATCCACCAAATGTAGACTACCTCGAATGCGTGCAGTTTGTATACACACAAAACCAATTCTCCTTTTTACAGTGGCTGTGGAATTTCCCGCATATTAACATAAAAATGACAGACAATAGAAACATTCCTATGATAAGACATTGTCAAATATCATCTGACTCTCATCATATCACTAGTTGATTCACTCATACGCAAATTGTCTCTTCGTGAATGGCCACTAGCATTTTCGGCGACCCATGTCCTACTAGAATTTATTTCTGTTTTAAACTTGTGTAATAATATATATATATATTGTTTTCCGTTGTAATACTGTCTGCTAAGTTTCCTTCTTCTTACCCCCCCCCCCCCAGATTTCATGTATGCGGCACATCCAGTGTGCATCTTTCAAGAGCAGCAATAGTTACTTAGATTTGCTTTTGGTGTTTACCCAGCTAAAAATCACAGTCTTATTTTTCCTCTGTTCTTTTTCTCAAAGTTAATTAGGTCCATGTGACATGGTTTTTAAATCTATTACCTTTAACATGCAATCACACAAACATTTTGCATTCCAATCAATTCTGTGCTCATGATTGTTTGCGGTTATTACATTTAGAGCCGTTATTGTATTTAGCATTAAATGCATTACATTTCGGGTTGACACGTATCATATTTAGGGTTGTTATTACATTTAGGGTTGACATGCATTACATTTAGGGTTGTCTCCGGTTAATTACATTTAGTGTTGAAATGTATTACATTTATGGTTGACTTGATTATTACATTTAGCGTTTAAATGTATTCAATTTAGGGTTGTTATTACATTTAGGGTAAGGTTGACATGTATTGAATTTAGGGTTGTTTCCGGTTATTACATTTAGGGTTAAGATGTACTCTATTACATTTAGGGTTGTTATTACATTTAAGGTCGATATAACATTTAGCGCTGTTATTACATTTAAGGCAATAGGGGTGATACAGGGCGTATACTGAGGATAATATTATCCTCAGTAAAATCATTACAATAATATGCATACATCTATATCGGCAGACATGGGCGTCACCAGGGGGTGCGTTGGGTGCGAACGCACCCCCGTTCAGAACCCCCCCCCCCCAAAAAAAAAAAAAACAAAGTCACCACTTTAGTCTGCGAGCGACCTCAACGCCGGACGCTAAATAATTAGTCTTGGTTTTTTTTTTTTTTTCTTTATTGTTTTTTTTTTCTTTGTTTTGAACCAGGGACAAAAAAAAAAAAAATCGTGGGCAAAAACAATTCGCACCCGGGCTCTGGCAGCATTGATTTTATACATATCTACTAGTATTCTATACAGTGTTTACTATTTATCGACCGTATACTGTACATCCGTACGGTACGGAGCACGTACACGTTTGCATGTGCGTGTGCTACTTACAAGTATGTAGGGTCTATGTACAGCACGTTACTTCTGACCAATCCATATTGATAATGCGAGACCAAGTGCAAGCCTTAGCGTCATGAAAAAAAAAAGGAAAAAAAATGGAGGGGCAAGTATATCATTATTTTTGCCCACCCCCCATAATTCCCGAGACGACAAGATTATCGTGCTTTTTTGACAGAAAAAAAAAAGTTCCCCCCATAAAAACATTGGAGGGACAAGGATATTATCATTTTGCCCCCCCCCCCATAATTATAATAATTGTTTGTTTGTTCATTTCCATCTGAGAAGATGGCTGGATAGCCCATATTCAGCTACGTTAAGCTGGTCTTCCATGGGGTCCAGTTGGATGTGAGGTGGGACCACTTCCCGAGATGAGAAGATTTTCTTGGTTTTTGACAGAAAAGAAGTTGCCCCCATAAAAATACCATTTGCCCCAACCCCACATAATCATAATTCCCGAGATGAAAAGATTTTTTTGCTTTTTTGTTAGAAATCTGTCCAATTATTTTCACCCAAATTGTGCACCAGGACCGTGGTGGCAGATTGCTGAATTTCAATTCTAAAAAGCGAAGTCTCTCTCGTGTTGGAGGGGGATACCCCTTCCCACACCCTCCCCGTTCTGTCTATTTTCCATGGACTTAATGCAATACTGTATACAGGGTCGGGGCGATCGTTAACGATCGCCCCGACACTGTACAGGCATGCTAACCTGGAAACATTGAACTGCACATTACTTGAATATTAGACCATTCTGAAGCAAATAATTTTCACACAACAATTGATATTTATAACTGTGCTCTTAAATGAATCCCACAAGGATTGGAACAATCATCCCCCAGCATTCCCACTGATTCCCACCGATCAGTTACTAGCCATCCCCTTTAAACAAGTGGGACTGTTTCAAGTCGATAAAACACGCAAAAACCTGCATCAAATTGCACCATTTACAACATCAAAATGCAAAAAATTCTCACCTTGGGAGGGGGACACCCCCTCCAACACCCTCCCCCCTCGCTCGCTCCGCTTGCTCGGGCTCGGTCGCGTTCATGACATCAGTGTAAGAATCAATACAAGAAGTTTATTTAGATTATATCATTTATAGGCACATTGTTCAATAACAATTTACATCAAAATATACTGCTACCTTAAACAAGTAGGACTGTTTCAAGTCGATAAAACAAGCAAAAACATGCCTCAAATTGCACCATTTACAACATCAAAACGCAAAAAGTTCTCACCGTGGGAGGGGGACACCCCCTCCCACACCCTCCCCCTCGCTCACTCCGCTCGCTCTTGCTTGTTCGCGTTCATGATATTCAGTGTAGATATTAAAACAGGAAGTTTATTGGGATGATTCTATTTTTTAGGCAAATAATGTTTAATGATAATCTACATCAAAATATACTGCTATACCTTAAACAAGTGGGACTGTTTCAAGTCGATAAAAGAAGCAAATAACATGCGTGTCTGCACTTTGGCTTAACATTGGATGGCATTTCAGTCAGACAAAGGGGGTCTATTAGCTGGAAGGTGGAGAAAGGAAAAAAACCATGGAAATATCATCAAAATATACTGCTACCTTAAACAAGTGGGACTGTTACAAGTCGATAAAACAATCAAAAATATGCATCAAAATGCACTATTTACAACATCAAAATGCAAAAAGTTCTCACACCCCCCCCCCCCCCACCCCAAAGATGAAATCCTATAGCTACGCCGGTGCCCTTTCCCCTTCTGGTTTCCCTTAAAATAAACTTAAAGTCTGGGGATCGAGAGCTTCCTAAATTCCAAATGTCTGTCTAAAAAATCTCGTTACATTTAGTGTCAAAACGCACCCCCCCCCCCCTTGAAAAAAAGCTGGTGACGCCCCTGGCAGAAGACTTAGACAATGTGAGCTTCAAACAGAAATATTTTTACACGCTGCTCACGTAAAGTCATGGACAAAGTGTATGAACACTTATATTTGTCATACAAGGCAACTAATACTTACCGTCGTAACATTTCACATTCATCTTGAAATTCGCTGGATTTCTATATATGATTCCTTGCACACGCACTTCCGTCTTATGTGCCAGTGATAAAAGGGAGAATGGTTTATCCAAATTCTCAGTCCTAAATGTTCTGTTAGATATTACATCCCGTATATAAAATCCCATCCATACATTGTTGATAGACTGAATTTCAATGAGAAATCGCCGTCCTGGAGGTGCCTGTATGACCCAACTACTGTTGGCGATGTGTTCTCTATCATCCTTTATGTCGAGGTTTAGTGGCTTCCCCGAGCAGTTAAGAGTAAAATCTGTAGGCGCAAGGAATAAAAGATTAACATTATGGAGCAATCATAACTGAACAGTGTCTGATCATTCACGGTCATTGTGCATGAGAGAAATTATTGTTGCTACTTATGATATTTCTTTCCAATTTACTTTCTGTAACACATTCAAGGTATAGTTATATATTAAAAAGATGTCACTCAGTTGATACGAATGTTAACGTATAAGTTAAAGCGCTGGCTTGCTTACTCCGTGGCGTGTAATAGAAAAAAAAAATGATAGGAGTTAAGACATTGTTAGAATTGCGAGGTGCTATAATGAGTTTTTTTTGGGGGGGATGGGTCTCGCAGTTCATGCACGCTTCACTTAATAAAAAAAGAGAGTTGAAAAACAAAAAGGATCTACAAAATTATTTCAACTAAAAGGACACACACACACACACACACACTCTCTCTCTCACACACACACATACACACACACACACACACACACACACACACATACACACACACACACACACACACAGATACGTACATGTAGTGTTGCTTTCCGCGAGCAACGGCTGATAGAGCGAGAAACAGACAATCAAAAACACCACGGGAGACATTCTTGATCTCCGATTAGTGGCGTAAAATAAATTCTATATCAGTCCCTCTTTAGCCAAGTGATAGCAGTAGAATGAAGAATAAATCCGTAGAGTGAATCCAGCTCGATGAGGAATATTTCTGCCAAATCAATTCGCTACCAGCGAAGAAAAAAAAATGAATGTATGATACGGTGTGAGGGTGAAGTTCAAAGAGAAGTTGATGTGGACAAGTTTACGATTACTGGAGCTTTAACAACCTTATCATTGTTGGTGTCAATGGAGAAACGGCAGCCGAGAGTGCGTGCGCATCAACTGCATGGGTAAACCCATGTAATGTGTATAAAGTTGGTCCAAGAAAAAAAAAGAGATGTATTCAAGGTGAATGAATGCTGACTTCCGTTATATGATTTATGATACCCTAATCATCATTTCGGTGACCACAGGAATATCGAAATTTGTGATTCATATACATTTCATGATGATAATTGCTGTTACTTCGGATTAGGATACATGGACCCACAACCAACCAACCAAACAAACAAACAAACAAACAAACGAACTTCTGAGCCAAGATTCTGTCGATTGCCTTATCACCGTTGAAGTATAGAAAGATGTGATTCATACTTTATAATATAGATAATAACAGCTTGTTTTTGTAGCGCATTTCAGACTTGTCAAGATATTCAATGCACCTTACGAACTACATATATATCCCCGGCATACGTGATTTCCAACCAGCACGACTGACGGTGGTCACTTTCCACTTCCTAGGCAGTATTCCAGCCAGTCCACCATTTTACAGGCATTGATGACAGGCGCGCACATGCTGATCAACCTACAAAAACATTCTTGTATATGTATACTCATATTCTAGAGTTGAGAGCAGTAAAGTGGACAAAGTGCCTTGGTGAATGGCAAAACACATTGAAATGCACTTTCGCCTATGCTCATCATACCTTTCTTGAAATGCATTATTCTAATTAATCTCCAAACATATAAAACTCTTCGACTTTAAAAGTAAAAGCACCTCATGCAGTTCACTCAAGCACGATCGTTTCATATTAAATTGATAATGATATTTTCCATGGTATGTCAGCACATTAATTTGTAGATCAATGACATTATCATCTGTACATGATTACCAAGCAACATCACGTTTCGTAAAGATAATGCTTTTTTGTCATTCATTACCTTTTTTCTTTCAGTGACATTTCGACCGTCCTCTTTCCCACTAATCATTCGTCAGTTTGTGAACATGGATTGATGCTTCACGTTCTAACTCTCCAGGTTTATTGTGAGACGATGCCTTCTTGATTTTTTTTCCCTTGATGTTTGTTTATAGATACTCTTTTTTAATTCTCTCATGATAATCTTTCCAGTTTTATCTTTCCTGATATATGTACCCTTTAAGATATCGAAAGGTCTAAAGCTGATTATTATCCTATCTATTCATGAGATGGGCAGATTTTAAAAACATCGTCATGTAGGCCCTTCTGCTTCTGATAGATAGTTTTGATTTATTCAACTATACATGTGATCATCATTTTGTCGAATACATCAACTTCAACTGTTCAGTTTCACATTTTTGTCTCATGACAATCCTCACGACTGATAGATTGTTTACTGTGTTTCAGTTTTGATATGAAATCTAAATACCTGGTTATGATCTATTCTACCACGAAGAGGCTGTAAGGAAGAAGGGGTTGTGAAGGACTGATTCAAGCTTTTGTATACATCCAAACAATGGATTTTATGAGTAAAGCGTATTTTGATGAAGACGTTAGTATAGACTGATAGATAAGTGTGATTTTGATTTCACTGTAATACCTACATTGCATCAGAACCCAATTCTTGACTGGCATTAAAAAAAAAAAAAAAAAACTCAAAAAAACTAGTCACCTATTCAAAGAGAATCAATGGCGAATGGCATCCCAAACCAGGGGCAGATCCTAGAATTCCGTAAGGGGGAGGGGAAGGCGCAAAGCAAATTGGCATCCCAAACCAGGGGCGGATCCTAGAATTCCGTAAGGGGGAGGGGAAGGCGCAAAGCAAATTGGCATCCCAAACCAGGGGCAGATCCAAGAATTCCGTAAGGGGGAGGGGAAGGCGCAAAGCAAATTGGCATCCCAAACCAGGGGCGGATCCTAGAATTCCGTAAGGGGGAGGGGAAGGCGCAAAGCAATCTTATACTAGTATTTCTGGGTATACCACTTCCGGGTTTTATCAGCTGACAAGCAAAAAAAAAAACCACAAAACAAAACAAAACAAAAAAAGGTACTACTATCACCTGAAAAGGATGGTTTCTTAAAAATAAAAGTACAAATAATTAAAGGGGGCGCATGCGCTCCTTTTCATCCTTTTATTTTAATTTCTTTACATAAAAAAGAAACAAAATTAAAAGGAAGGCGCGAGCCCGTACGTAAACTCGTGCGTTGCAGTATGCATCCAATGAAGCATATTAATACTGCCGGACAGCGCGCTTCTACCACTCTCTCGATCTCAGATCTTGCACACTCTCTCTTTTCACTAAATTCATAAATTATCAAATGACAACCTTACGACCTTTTTAGGTGTTATACATTACAAATAATAAGTGTTTTCATTCGTGCAAGGGACAGAATAGTTCATTTGGTGAAAGATGAAATGATCGATCCATACAACTCGGCTGGGCCTCGTTGAACCAGGGAGGTGGGAAGAGTCTTCCCACCTCCCTGGTTGAACAATGTTGAATGGATCATTTTATGTTTCACCTCATGACATTCATATATCTTATGGGTTATATTTTTCTTATTTTGACACCACGATCTCTAAATCAGAATTAAAACTGTTCACTGTGGGCTGTCAACTACATATTGATGGCAGCTTATTCAATTCGTTGATTACTCTTGGAGAGAAGGAGCATCGTCACACGTCTCTTCAATATCTTAAATTTGTTTCCAACGTATATATTTTCCTTCAGATGAAAACTTAAAGAAAATTCGGGACACTTTATATCGTTAATCCCATGCAATTCTAAAACTAAGATTATTTATATCATAGTCAACTCTATGTCGTCTAGTGAAGGCTATTTTAAGTGTTTTAATATTGCTTCACAACTCAGAGGTCGGAGTGGACGTATCAGTCTGGTAGCTCGACAATGTACATTCTCTACTTTTACAACATTCTTCTTCCAATGTGGATGCCACACTGAAGCGCAGTTTTCTAATGTAGGTCTGACAATAGACTTGTATGTACAGCTAAATAAATCGTATCTCATCAAAAGCTGTAGAAAATAAATGGTTTGCTAAATAATCTTACGAATTGCAGCAGTAAGGAATAGTGTCCACATGACGGGTAAAATCTACCAGATCTTTTTCAACTTCGGCATCCTTTATACATGTAGTTTCAAAGAACATAAAAGCAATACCGAAGAACATGAAAAGGAATAATGAAAATACCTCAATAGCTGTATTTTTGTCTGTGAATTTGAATCCCTTAAATTTCATCGATCGCAGCGGTGTTAATGTGAATTTAGACGCGTTGCATGCGGTTTTTTTTTATTTTTATTTAAAAACTGTATTTGCACGTTTATGTAAATAAATGGCATCCTGGGGAAATCAAAATTGAATGAACTTGCCAGCTTTCAAATTTACGAATTTTTATCTGGGTTATCATTCAAATTCGCTCGATCGTTGAATTGAATGCAAATCAGCTGATGAAATGAGCAGGAAATTATATTATAAAAGAAGGTGGCCTTTAGATAAAAAAATGGTCGTCATCTTAACTATAGATATATTTTCATAGAAAATGAAAAGAACATCACATCTGATACGGAAGTAGAGGACTGGTCCTGTAGTATTCCGGTCTCAACATAATATAATCATCTTCTTGTTGCTTTATGTGCGTTGAGGAGCAGAGGTTTTAAATTTTCCCCCCTCCAATGTCTGTCTAATAAATCTTTGAAATTATTAATTGAGGAAGCTTCAACAACATTAGCAGGCAATCTGTTCCAGTCGGCAACTACTCTCTGGCTGAAAAATGTACTTCTCAGTTCTAATCTTGAACGTTTGGTGAAGAGCTTGTATCTATGACCTCTTGTTGATGAGTGGATGGCTGGTTCGAAAAACATGTCACCAGAAATCCCCAACTTTCCATTGAGCAATTTATAAACAGTAATCATGTCCCCTCTTCGTCTCCTGTAGTATAATGAGTGTTTATAGGTTGAGTTTTTCCAGGCGTTGTTCATATGACAAACATTTGAGTTCAGGAATCATACGAGTGGCTCTTCTCTGCACTCTTTCAACTTTGTCAGAGTCCATTTTATATCTCAAGTGCCATAAAATGTTGCCATACTCCAAATGAGGTCGAACCAAAGATACAAACAAAATAGGAAGTATTTCCGTCGTCATTTGTGAGAATGTCCTGTGTATAATCCCAAGTGTTTGATTTGCCTTTTGGACAGCTGCTGAGACATGTTGATGGAAGTTTAATTCTTCATCTATTATAACGCCAAGGTTCTTTTCCTGCTTGGTTGCTTCCAACTCTACACTATTCATTCTGTAGTTTTCCCTTGGGTTATTTTTTCCAATATGAAGAATCTTACATTTACTAACGTTGAAATCAAGTTGCCATCTTTTACTCCATTCATCAGCATGAGTTAGGTCAGTTTGAAGCGATTCCTGTTTTGTGGCTGTACTGACATCACCGATGATTTTGGTGTCGTCGGCAAACACGAATACTGAGTTATTCATTATATTTGGCAAATCATTTATAAAAATAACAAAAAGGACCGGTCCGAGTACGCTTCCTTGCGGAATTCCACTGCTAACTTGACTCCAGTCTGAACTTTCACCATTTATCACGACTCTTTGTTCCCTTCCAGTTGTGAATGCTTTGATCCATGAATACAGCTTTCCATCAATGCCATAAGATATCAATTTTTTCAAAAGCCTCTCATGAGGAACAGAGTCGAAGGCTTTACAAAAGTCTAAATACACTATATCAATAGGATACCCAGTATCAAGTTTCTGAGTTATTTCCTCCATTGCACAAAGGAGCTGAGTCATACAGGACCGTTTTGGAGTGAATCCATGTTGACAGTCTGAAAGCAAGTTATACTTCAAAAGATGCTGCATGACCGCATCTCGGACTAGACTCTCCATCACCTTTCCAACAACAGAAGTTAAACTTATTGGCCGATAATTTTCAACACACTTTTTACTTCCCTTTTTATGTATAGGAGTTATGTTGCCTAGTTCCCAGGCCTATGTTGCCTAGTTTCCAGGCAACAAGAACTATGGAATCAGGCTCAGCATGTTCACTATCACTAGTTATCATTGACACTTTAACACTTTTTGAAGTAGATCTCTCTTATTTTCATTTTGCAGGCAACTTCAAGCTCGGACCTCCCACGGCACAAAACACGACTCATAATAATATAAAAGTTCAGCCAGTTCCGTAGCAATCTAAGCCCCCATGCGCTATGCCAATGGGCCAATATGAAGAGCGCCATCTATACGTTATTTCTGACTACGTTTGATACACATGTTTACATAGCAACCCGCCAGCTGCTATGCGCTGCTAGTTAGCAACGCGTGTGAACTCGTTGGTTGCGGGCGTTCGTTCATGCATGAGATACGGTACTGTACATTGATTCTACGGGAAGACAGTCAAGCTACACGATATTGTGGACAACAAAATCTGCCAGCAAATTACGAGGAGCCCCATAAAGAAAGAAAGATGGCTCTCCCATTTTTGCCAGGAAATACGTTTACTGATCCTACGGTAAGTGGTATAATAGAAAAAAAACGTGTCGACAATCCTGATATCAAACGAAGAGGACTGCGACACATTTTACAGTAGGCACAACTTGTACCCGCGGGTTACCACTTCATTCAGTGCTTACAAACTGCAGTGCAGCAACTTCAAGACCTGTGTGTTGCGCACTCGTGAGTCGTAGTACATGTAGAGTAGTTAGACATGGGGACTAACTTACTTATTATTCTTTTTTTCAGTGAATGAATGAACTGTTATTATTTCTTGGGATTATCTATTACTCAACGACACAAATTAAATTTATATTGCTGATAAGCTCAAAATCTACTGCACCGTGCAATACCGACCTGGGCTAGGCCAGGCCTACCTGACAAAGTGACAGAATAATCAGCATGTTGATTGCGGTCACTCACCAGGAAGAAGAAGAAGAAGAGCAACAGGGTCAGGCCTAACACTAGTAATAGTTTGGCCTTAGTTCTAACATTACTGCTTCATTTTTATAAATTCTAACGTTATGCAGTCTTTTCATTTTGTTTTCTCTTGTGATTGCAACTGCTTGAGAAGGGGTATCGATAAATTCTACTGTATTTTTAGTACCGGTAACTAGTTAGGCGGTACGAAGGTTTCTAGGTGTCTAGCACATTGACACCATGCATTGAAACCGACACCCCGTCTATCTAACACTCTAACCTGTTATTTATAGCATTGCGCATAAAGAAAAAACTTCCACGCATAATGAGACTACACGCGTTGGTTTTTGCATTCTTCACTTGGGATTTAAAGATGTCCAAATATTACTGAAAAACCTAACTTTAACAATAAACAAGATCAACAGCAAAACAATGCTACCATAGATTATAAATGGGCATTATCGTGAAATAGGCCTAGTCTAGTACTAGTAGTCCACCACTCCATTCACTGCCATTCATTTCATCATAGCCGGTAAGGTAACTGCGACCAGCCCCAACACGCAGTGTTGGGGCTGCGCATTGTAGCAGACATGATCATGACAGGCGAAGTGTAGCGCCTAAAAATCAATATGAAATCGCAAAAATTCTGCAATATGAAGACTTACAGGTGAAGATGTAATGTTGAAGACTGACTGCGTTCAACTTTTGGTTCTGGCAATAGTCCCTTTCTGCTCGGTTTGATGAGTTAAATGCGACTCGGTCGAGAGGAACTCGGGAGAACTACATCTTATACGGTCAATGGATTTGAGATTTGTGCGCATGCGCTGGCCGTCAAGTCGTGTAGCTTTGTGGCAAGGCTTTATCATACTGTTGGCAAACCCTCTCGCTGTATATTGCGTTGCTTTCTGGGTGGGTGCGCGCGCGCAGGCCTTGTCAGAAGGCTAAACGCATTGCGACTCCGCCAGCACATGAATATTTACGTGCGCAGTGTACTGCATACTGATTTCGAAAATGGTGAATGGGATGGGGAGCTAGGACTACGGACCCGTATATGGCCGTGAAAAAAACGTTTTTTTCAAGATCATTGGACCAGTGTGAACAAGAACAAGGTGAACGAAGGGTATTAATTAGATAAGAATCTTATGTATACTATAAAAGTACGTTTTTTCCTCGTGATATTCGAAACTTACGGAGGTGCGAAAATCTGTGACAGACTGTGTATGTTTTTCAAGCTTACCGATATAGCACTCTATTGACTCAGGACGCTCCCACAGTGTGTAACTGTGTATACGGAGCGTCCCGGGGTTACCGGTAAGGTAACTGCTTTCAACCTCCATAACAGTTTAGACTTTGCACATACTACAAAGTCATTAGAGAGGTCTACTCGAGTCATAGTGAAGACGCACACGCAGAACAAGAGGAGACCGATATCACTATTTAGCCCATAAATGCACATTTGAAAAGCGTGTCTACACTGCATGTGCATTTCACACGTATTGTGAATGGAGGGTCCGGGTGAGGGGTGTTGGTTTCAAAATTACGGCGCAATTAACTGAGTGTTTGAAAATAACAACCCACGCATTTCAAGCAGCTATCTTGGGGTGTGTACCACAGATCACATTTTTAATGTGTACTTGTGAATTCAGAGTAGGTTCTATTTTCTTTCTACAGCTGTACATGTATGTGAGTAAAATTTCAGGCAAATTGTGAGATATTTTAAGTGGACAAGTATTGAGAAAAAACATTGTGTCGATGTGTTTAATAGACACCCAACTAGATCTAGATACTATCTAGACGTCTATGCCTCTAGACTAGATCTGTAACTTTCTACCACTTTTTCTATTATTTCCCTTTGAAATTGTGTATCAAAGTATTGGTGCAAAGTGTGACGCGTGAAGAATGCTGTTCTGTCATGTATTGTCTGCTGAAATTTATCCCATTTTCTGCTTCATAGAAACGCAAGTATCACCGCTCTCAGTCTCTGGGCTACAAGAATGGCTACGCCCTCCCTGCCAGACCCGAGGTAGGAATCGGGGGAGAGCCCCTTGAGGTCAACCAGCTCTCTCTCTCAGAACTTGATGAACTGAACAACAAGAGGCCAACACTGACCTACGGACAGGCCAAGCAAGCTCCACCAGAAGACTTCATCCCAGCTCATGTGGCCTTTGACAAAAAGGTTGGTGGTTAACTACTTTACTGATGAAATGAACTGATTTGTAGTTTAGCAATTTCTTTGAGTATTGAAGCAATTTTTCAGGATATGTGAAATTGTACGGACAAGACACAGTTGTCGACAGGTTTTGAAAATTTTTCATTATTAGAATCCAGTGTGCTGGGGCATGTTATCTGAATAGTGTGCAGGCAGGCTGAGAACAATCTCTGGATTTTTCCTTGTATAGGTACTTCAAAGATGTTTAATTTAAATGTAATGTTGAAAATATTTGTATTGCGTACTCTGTTTATCACATGATAGATATTTATAAACTTATCCCTTGATGCAACAATCCCACACACATGGCACAATGTGAACGTCTGTCACTTTCGACCACTTACAATGTATGTTTAATTGGTATGCAGAACTAATGTGGTACGGTTGTACATGAGTTGATATTTCAGGCTAACACTATCTAATTATTTGTGGTGCATTCTGTTCCTTGTAGGTGCTGAAGTTCAATGCCTTCTTCAAGCAAACAGTCCATGAATCTCCCAGTGAATATTTCCGTGTGCGACCTGTCATCATTTACTACTACCTGGAGGATGACAGTATCTCAGTCATTGAGCCTCATGTTGAGAACAGCGGCATGCCACAGGGCAAACTCATCAAACGGATGAGACTTCCCAAGAATGACCAGGGAGATCACTGGCACTGGAAGGACCTCAACGTGGACATTGATGTCACATTCTATGGCAAAGTCTTTCACATAACGGACTGTGATGAGTGGACATCAGTAAGTTCATTGTATTATATTCTGTAATAAAAACCAAACAAAATGCCTTGTATTCTAGTGAAAGAAGCCAGTCTGAGCATCTCAATTTTGATGAAACATTATGTACAATGTACAATTTTGAATTAAAACCCCATGTGTAACAGGTTATACTATAGGCGCATTATAAATATGAAAAAATTTGGATAAAAATCATCTGCAGGAGCTGGCCAACAGCTTTACAGAATATCTCAAAGGGTTTATTGTTTATCATTATTGTCTCAATCAAACATTATACTTACTTTCCCATTTTAGAATTACATGGCTAGTGAAGGAATCGAGCTCAGTGTGCCTGCACACACACCAACAGACCCGTACACAGACTCACGCAAAGAGAAATCTGCCATCGAGGCTTTCACCACACCCAGCACCTTTGACAAACTCAAGCAGTTCTTGGACTTGGACCGCAAGGTATGTGTGAATTCCAGTGTTGTTGTTTTTGTTTTCGTTTTGGTGATGAAAAACCTGAAATGTAAATGATCGATACTGGATTTTTTTTTTGTCAAGACAAAAAAAAAGGAAATTTGACATGTGATTCTCGTCAAGAATCAGTGTTTTGTTGTAATTGTCAATAGAAATTACAGTTCAGAGATCCAGCGCAATCAAATCCTGTGAAATGAGATAAAAAAGGCAAGCAGCTTTTCAAAGTCATTTGTGTCCTCTTGTATTAGTAAGACTCACTTCTTGTTTAAGATAATGATATTAAAGGAGCTAAGTAAGTAATACAAAGATGATTCCATTCCCTGTGTAGGTGCTTCGATTCTACTGTGTGTGGGACGACAGGAGCAGCATGTTTGGAGAGCAACGGCCGTTCATCATCCAGTACTACCTGGTAGATGATACTGTGGAGGTGAGGGAGGTACATGAACCCAACGATGGGCGTGACCCCTTCCCTCTCTTCCTCAAGAGACAGAGACTTCCAAAGGACAGGGACAATGTGGATTGTGAGTACCTCAAACCAGATAATTAAACATTGATTGCAAACTTACAGGGCATGATTTGATCAGTAGAATATTACAATTTTACTTCGATTCCCAGAAAATCATGTGCCTTTTGAAAAGCATTTCATTCTTGAAGCATGAAAGAAACACTTCCTTATTTCATTTTTTTTCTGGATGATTATGAGGAAAAGGTATGATTAGAATTATATGGTCAATGCAATGTTATATAGAGCTGCCTTAGTTATACTCAGTAGGTACCATTGACTATTCCCAGCATGCTTCCATTGACTGGATATAATATATAGTCGACGAGTTTCTTGAACATGTGTCTGCAGTGGCATGTGAGTTCTAAAGAGTTCTGTGTTTGTCCTTCCAGCCTCATTCCGTGCCGTGGTCATGGAGCTCTCCAGCCATGAGATCAAGGCGTGGTACGGTCCAACGGACTTTGGCATCGGAAAGACTGTCTTCATCTACAACCGCCCTTTCCTCATCTATGATAGTGATGACTTCACCAAGGCCTACATGCAGCACAACTATGGGGTCCCAATGTCTGCCCCAGTGGAAGTGTCTGGACCAGCCAGGAACCTTCCCAAAATGGTAAATTACTCTCTGCATTGCTTTCAAAACTTTTTGAGAAGCTGGTTTAGATTCACAAACAATGTATTCCTCCTACAAATCTTTCGGCAGGCTTTGGAACAAGACGCCTCATCACATTCTAGAATGTTTTGTTCAGTGAAACTGAAGACAGACATCAATGAGGTCATACAAAGCATGAAAAAAAGATTCGTTTTGGGAAGATATAGACCTGCAAAACACTATTTGGGTGTACAGTGATGAAAAATGTTCTTTTTCTTTTTGAATCATGTAACTATGATATTATCATGTCAAGAGGTGTTTATCATTTAATCTGTTACAGTTGCAGTGTAGAATTGTGTTATGATAAGATTCTCACAACTGGAAATGAGGTGACAACCTTGAGTCCTTGATACAAAAGAGAGAAAAATACAGTCAAAAGCTGTAACGTTATTTATATCTTCTAAAACTTTTTGGTAAAATAAAATGTGGCAAACACTAACTTTGAAGTCTGAATGCTATCTTCAGGTGGATTATGAGTTAGATATGATAGGGCTCTCTATAGGAGACCCAAACATTTCAAATGTTTCAATAATGCCAAGCAGTCATTCACAAAGTTCTGTGTTTCATGTTTTGGGGAAACCATTTTGTGATGAAATGATGCTGTAGCTGTAACTCTGCCTATCACAATGGATCTGGATGTGTACAAGTGTAGCTGTGTTTCTGTCATGGAACTAACAAGATCATTGTGTCTTTTCTCCTTATACCAGGCCCTTCCTCCTTACAATGGATTTGGTTCGTATGAAGACTCCCTCCAGTCGTGCCTCTCACTGGTGCCTCAGCCTCCCAAAAAAGACTTCATCAAAATGCTGGAAAATGACCACAAGATCCTCCGCTTTGAAGCTGTCATGGTAAGTCTTCGAAACTAATTCAATGTGTGAAAGGATCCATGGAGTACAAAAGTGTGAAAGATACGAATTGCAGGAAAAACATGTCTTTGTGTAAAAGGGCATGGATTGCAAATAATTCACAGAAAATGAGGCATGCATATTGAAAGCTGCACTCTGTTGCAGTGAAAAATTTCTGTGATTTTGCTAAAACTCCCTAGAAAAGATATTCTTTTTTGGTCATTCAAAAACTGACTTATTAGGCAGGAGTCTCCAGATTGTTAAGAGTTTGAGCATGGATTACCAGTACGCAAATTGTAATTGTATTGATGTGTCTAGCACATCATGTGTGCCAACAGACACCCAAAATCGGAAGGCATGCTGACACACTCAAGTTGTTTTGATCCATGGACTAAATTTTGAAATATTTTATGAATTTGAAATATTTTTTCGAATTTGGGTCAATATGTCAAACTTTACTGAGGCTGGTATACGTACACGACAGATATGAGTGCTCATAACATCCTTTTGTGTGACTTTTCAGGATTCTGTGAGGCCAGAAGACAGAGGACGTCGCTTCATCATCAGCTACCGCCTTGCCGATGACATGATCAAGATCTTTGAGCCTCCTGTCCGCAACTCTGGCATTGTGAGTGGAACATTCCTGGAGAGAACACGAGTGACAAAGCCTGGCTCTACACCAGAGAACCCACAGTTCTACGGGCCTCAGGTGAGTCAGCTAGATACCTTGACTTCACTATTCCTGACTTCAGATTTGACATGAGATGGTATTTTATGCTATAGTTGAGTCTCACTTTCTCAAGATTGCATCCTCCGTACGGGACTACTGGCAGTGATTTAATAGTGTTACTGTAATATAATGAGGACACATTTTGACCAATGATAATAATCAGTTTGATTGAAAACCCCAACCCTATATTAGCTTAATCAAAGTAGTGGAATTTGTCATGGTGCCGCAGTGTAAGAAACAACAACAATAACAACGATGTATTCAAAGTCTGCTGAAATGTCATTTTTCACCACTGATAACATACTGTAAAACATGATATATTCGCGGCATGAAATTTTCGCGAATTGGAGCTGACAGCCTTTTTCGTGGCATGAAATTTTCGCGAAGTGCCACTGGCGTTCAATGCATATAGTGTAAACAAGAACTTCCGCGTGCATTTTAATTTCGTGAATCTTGGCGCTTGCGAAATTCGCGAAATTAAAGTGCACGCGAAAATTCCTCGTTTTACAGGAAGTCAAGCATGTATGTTTTTGCAGATTTTGATATGCTATAGATGTGTCATTCTATGGGTAGTATTTGTATTTCAAATGTACTACAACCCATAGAAAATTATTCGGCTGAAATTTCAGTCGATGATTGTGGATGGAGTGCTTTGTCAGTGACATGGTATTAATAAACGACCTGTGTAATATGACATGTCATTTGTCAAGACTTGCCAGCAGTAATTGACAAGCTAGTGTTTAGAGATTGTCAACATCAAACATCTCCAGTAACATTGTCTATCAAGATGGGAGTTGGAGAACATTGCAAATCCACCAGTCTGAGTTTATATACGATTGACATATTGTGAAGGGTGAACTGATTATAGCTGTGTGTAATGACAAGAGTTGATGTGTTAGTCTCCTGTGTGTAATGAGTCTGGTGTGTATCCTCCTCCCATCTCCCAGGACCTGTCCATAGGCTCTGTGCTGCAAGTCTTCAGCCACCGTTTTGTCATCACAGACGCCGATGACTACGTGCTTTTGTACCTGGAGGCCCACAGAGATGACTTCCCAGGTTGCCAGGCAACCATTGACAGCATCCGAAGCGCCAGGATGAGTGGAATGCCAGTAAAGCCTCAAACACTGGCCTCACAGAAGGGCGCCCCCATGGTAGTCCAGCGAACGTAAGTTGGGTCTCTTGGAAAGTAATGCTAGGTAACGTGAAGTTCTCATAGATTAGCACTTGTCTCCTCATTGTCATCAATATGTCATTATCATCATTACCATCAAGATTACAACCACCAAAATTTATACTCATTCCAGTTACCAACTACTGTGTCATGGTCAGAACAATTTACATCAAACTTATGACCATAAACTCTTCTATAGCCTGCTAATAATGATTACATGATGCAAACATTCTTCATATCTTCACAAGACTTGGAGGGAAATGATATCACCACAAAATATTACTAGACAGAAATGTATAGTGACCTTGCTCTTTATCAGCCATATAAAGCTTTGCCATTCTTCCTGCCAGTGAAAACTCTCTAACACATGATGTACAGCGACTGCAGCTGTGCCACTGTGAAGCTTGCATTGAGTAGCCAATAGTGCTGTGTTTTCTGCAGAATATATTTATGCAATCTAAAGTCAAGTCTAAAGTAGACAAGAGTATAAACAAAAGCCTCCCAAATCCACAGGTGTACAATGTAAGTAGGAGAGTGAAATGTATGAAAAGAAGTCCATTTCACTTCTATGGTCAAACAAAAGCAAACACATAACACACACACACACACACACACACACACACACGCACACACACACACACACACACACACACACACACACACACAGGCTCTGGAGCCCATTTACCGTACTGAATTGACAACATACAGTAGATTGCAAAGGTTGTGTTTTCTGACCTTCATATATTTGCTCCTTTTCCCCTGCAGACCCAATGACCTGAAGCGGCTGTTGAGTGAAGTCAAAGCCCAGCTGAGGAAAGATAACTACATCAACTTCACCTCCCTGACGGAGGCCTTCCTACAGTATGACAGGGACCGCTCTGGACACATTGATGTGGAAGAACTCAAGAAGGCGTGTCACAAACAAAATCTGCCTCTAGATGATGATGTCATGCAAGCAGTAAGTCTCCTTCAAGTTTGCCTCTTTTTACTGAACATTACTGACTGACAAACTAAGAAATATTTCTAAAACTGGAAAAATTAAAGCAGCTTATAGAATAAAACTCAGTTGATTGTTGAAACAGTAACTAGGGAAAGAGGAACAGGTATTTATGTCTGCATTATTCTAAGTGTTGTGCATCATGGTTTTGGGGGAGGGGCAAGGGGGGATATGTTGCGCTGTCCTGTCTTCAATGAGCCGACTAAATTCCTATTTCACCGCCTCAATTAAGTGATGGCAATGCCAGTAAATTGCCCAATTGCCTCATTTATCTGCATCAGTGCAGTACTGTTCAATCTTTTCCTATTTTTCTCCCTTCTCTATAGCTGATTGCAGAGTGTGGCAGCAAGGATGGTCAAATCAGCCACGCTGACTTCATGAAGTTCCTCACGTGGGACTAGGAGCCACAAAGCCCAGCTTACACCTCCTTCTAGTGTGTCTTCATTGCTAAACCCTGAGGGATTTCATCACACTCTGAGATGATAGAACAATTCAGCTGGAAACCCAAGAAAAGCATTGTGTGCAGTGAAGTTAAAACACCAGACTCCAGCCAGACTCAATAGGCTGGGAATTTTTGAGAACTCACATCCAAGGACCTTTGAACAATATGGAGAGAATATATTCATCAAAAAATATCCCAAAATATTCACGCCACCAATAATTTGGAATACTCTTATGTCTCTGCTCATGTTCTTGTTTATGCTTTTCAAAGGACAGCAAATGTTTGCAAGGAAACTTTGAATAATCAGGAAAAACGTGGAATACCCACTCTTGAACTGCTTTGAGACAGCGTTATGGCGAGTGCATTCTCCAGTATGTAGTACAAGTACTGTATCTATCAATTTCCTGCATTGGCAAATATTTGAACACAAAGCAGACTGCTAAAAGAATCACAAATCATTTAGTCTCTATATGATCTCTCTAGTGTGTCTTTATGTCTACATATGAAGGTCTGTGTCAATCCAACAATCTTGCTCTATCTGTATTAGAATATATGTGATCTGCTCATCATTCCATTCATCACCTTGACTCTACCTTCCAGCCGAGAGATTTAGAGCAATACAGCATTAAAATAATTATAGTGTTCAGCCAGAGGATATGCAAATGTATAGAAGCATTTGTCTTCAAGATTCAATCTACAACTATATTAGTAAGAATTATTGCTGAGTGGAATTTCATGACATGATATGTAGAAATACTTGTAAAAATGTACAGGTGTAGATAAAAATTTTGAAGATTACAGAAGTACTTTGTAACTTATTCTCTTAGGTCTATTTCTTCCGTGGCAGTGAAATTTGTCCTTGCTTTGCTGTAAATACCATTTCTGTCACAGTAGTAACTGATCATACTCTAAAACTATATCTCAAAATGAATGTATTTTTCTTCCAATTCTCTTTCAATATCTTGCTATTCCAAATCAGCATATACTCCAGTTGGTAGAAATTATTGTCCAATGATCGAAGCAAGTCTTGAAATAAAAGTACATTTATGCTGTATAGCTTATCTTGTGTTCTGTTCCCATGAACAATGTATGATTTGAAAACTGAATCATGAACAGATCCATAGTCATTGTTGCCTCGATGTTATAAAAGACATTATATCTAGCTTATCATTGAAACCCACTGTTGAATAAGTACGTAATGCTTAGGTAGTATTGTTCTTTTCCATTTCACTATTTTTTATTAGTGAAATGATATTATATATATAATATATAATATCATAACATCTATCCAAAAATGTTGAGATTTCGTATATTGGCTCCACGAAGAAATGAAGAAACAAACCGGTAATGCATTTTTGGCTACTAAGCATGAGTTTATTTGACTCAAATTTTTCTGCGTCCTATGCCATCTTCAAAAGTCAAGACTCCTGAAGAAGACATAGGACGCCAAGAATTTGAGTTGAATAAAGTCATGCTTTATTGGCCAAAAATGCATTACTGGTTTGTTTCATCATTTCATATAGTTTCAGACATGTTGAGCACATTTCACCTTCATCACACAAGCAATGAAGCAGAAAAGTAGAGTAGTACATCAAACTGTTTGATGGAACATGTTTTATTTATTGTCATTTTACATGGCCAATTACACATTGGAACAGCAGAAATGTATTAATAATATTAATAATAATACATACATACAAGTACACATGGCCCAAATGCAAACACAGCCCAAGATCTTATAATAGAATTTTGTGTTGACACCATCACATACACCACACATGTGGAACTTAACACACCAATCAAACAGAATCGACCCTCCCCCAGCAAAAGGAAACATGAAACAAATACGCCTGAAATGAGGGGAAAACATAACGAAACATTCATATCTTACAATCATCTCATAGAACAACAAACATAGGTTTCTCTCTGTACAAGTTTTATAGATGGCCTCTTTTAACTGTGCTAGCTTGGATAGACTTTGTAACAGAACTCCTGCATTGGTCATCACTGTGTGTACTACAACTAATCTGTAAAACGAACAGAGTAATTTCTACTTGTATGCAAGTCATTGTTTTATCTGGGTATGTAAAAAATAATAAGTTCATATCCCCACCAGGTATTCCATATATCACGCATTAGAGCTACACATACTTTGTTTCTGTGTACATTGTCAGTTTGTTCACCAAAGTGCATTCATGATTAGTCCGTATAATTCTGAATGTGGATGCAAGGGAAGTAAGTGCCTTGTCAGTGAATATTACATTGAGTCCCTCATGCACAGGGGAGAAAATTCTGGCTTACCAGTAAAGACATTACCAATTCAACCCCACACCAGTTTTCACTCCAAACTCTATGGTAATAATCATTAGGAGCTGAGTTCTGAGTGGCGGACAAGATTGTTTACACACTGTGTCACCACTGGTGAGGTAGACTGGGGTAGTGATCCACCTCGTGTGCGGCTTGGCCAAAGGTCAAAGGTAACTGGTAGCAATCCTTGCATCACAATACTTGTGCAACACATTGAACTCTGTAACACAACTGACATCATTTCAAATCACTGATAATCCTCAGAAATTAGCAGAGGAAGAGAACCATGAACAGAAATACTTGGTTATGCAAACACAACAACATTCCTTTTTTTTTTTCAGCACTACTCCTGGAAACATGTTTGACACAAAAATTATTTACAATCCTGTTTACAGCAAGAATAAAGCAATAATTTCATTAACATCCAGAGAATGCTCAGCTCCAACTGACAGCCACATGATGTAGACATGAGAACATAAGACATTAGCGTGCCCCAAGTCTCACCTCCGTCAATTTCTTTTGACATCATTAACCAAACAACACACACAGCTTCAATAATCTCACTGAAAACTGCATGATTTATCTCCTCAAGTTGACTCTCTTGGATATAGTTTCCAAGAGACAATTTCTCAAGACATCTTTATGGACAGACAAACCATAGTCCTATGTATGCCTTCACTCAGTCACTAAGCTACATTTTTTTTTTTCAATTTTCACTCTTTTTTTTTTGAGAAAACATTTGGTGGGAAGAAGAGTGTTCTCTTTTCATCAATATTATATTTTTAACATTCTTAAACACTTTTTGATAGAAAACTTTACCAATTTCAGAATTTGAGAATGCTTATATAAAATTCCCAGTCTTTAAGAAAATTGCAATTTTCAATAAATCTAATTTTCCTTTCACATAAAGAAAAGGTTAGGAAAAGAAATGGTATACTACATGACATGTAGCTATCATAAATGTAGCTACAATCTCTTGGGAAATCTTTTCCTTGCATCTAAGCAGAAAGGTCTACATTTAGCATGGGCTACAGAAAAACAACACTATGCATGGAGTCTTGGTAATCCAACAACATCAACAAAGACGGCAGTCTGTAAACGCAGCATTTGTTCTTAAAAGGGATGTTCACACAATGCAATCGATATCAATACTTCTTCGTGAAATGTTCAAAGAATAGACAGCATTTGTGAGCAATAATTTCATACAATAGACAGAATTTGCATGCAAATGACATCAAACAGACATTTGAAGGCAAATGACAGCTAATACAGGCTTACTGCAACCATCAAACCTTACACTACATAGCATAAACAACTCATGTATGATGGTGAGTCACTGAAAAAGCAAAAGCAAGTTTTGAAGACAGCAACATAGAAGATTATTTCCTCAGTATTCTATTCTGTTGAATTTGAAAGCAAAGGAACATACAACAGCCATGGAATTCAACATGGATACCTTACATACAGTCACACTTTATGAATGGAGTGACAAAGTTAATGCAAAAAAAACTAACACAAAAAACAGCTTTTCAGCAGGCAAATGGTCGTATGCAATCTAAAGGTGTTCTCAGCCACATGATGACATAGTGTCAATGGGTTACAGTCTGAATTTCACTTATCCGTTACTGAAAGCAAACACAACATCACAACTGTGGATGCAATCAACCAGAAGAATAAGAGTTAATCTGACAGCTGAGGAAAAGAACAGCTATGTACAAACACAACATTGAGTAAGCTTAACTCTTCTACGAGAAATGACGGAAGATTCCACTTCGCTGCCCCAACATTTGCATAACTACAGCTGGCTTGTTTTTTTGACTTAATGATATATGGGAAGCAAAGCTCAATATTAAAGCAACTAGAAGCAAACTTGACATGAGCAGACACCATCCTTGACATAGACTGATTTCACTCCAAAGATATCTTTGACTAAATCAACACTCTTGTGTCCATTCCCCTTCTTCAACATATATTCACATAAAATCATTTCATCATCATATAAAACAGAAATAATTATATATAGATAGATATTTATTTATTTATATGTATATATAATCATATGTACAACCATGAATATATTCTACTTTACAAATACATCAGACTTCACTATCCCATTCAATCACATGGTTTGTGCATCTTTCTCTTTACATTTACAGAGCGAAACATTCTGCTGATACGCCTTCACATTTTAAGTAATTACGAACATTTTTCTTTCTCCTCACAAGAAAACTGACAACAAAACAAAGTAAAGAGCTGTGAAGCTACAGCACTGCTTATCAACCTCAACTTGGATCCCACAGTAGTTGAGGTCTGAACACAAGACTAGCAGACCACGAGGGGGCCTGGTACATCTAAGTATGCAGTGCACCATACAAAATCCACAGAGCCTTTTGTTCTTGTCTGTTTTTATATTCAATGGGAACAACTAATATCTTCTACCTTGTCATTTTCCAGTAATAGACCTTCAGACAGGGTATATATCATATGTACACTAATACATCAAATCTACTCCTTACAAGAAATTGTATTCAGCTCCCGTTCATTTTGACAGAGGACATAATTCCCTGAGATATCATGTTCGTATTATCTGACACATCCACTGTATCACACAATTCCTGTGAATCACTGAGCCACATCCAACTCACATTGTTTGTAATCTCCTCCTCACCATACAATGGATATCTTTAAATGCAAGATGATTCTTCCGTATCAGAAACAGAAACAATTTTTTAACTAATGACAGGTAAAATTCCACTTCAGTATCACCACATGGGAGGGGCCTTGAATGCTTAATTCTTGTTCCCATAGCAACAGGCAGAACTGAACTGCCTCCTCCGTCAGCAACCACCAAGATGTTTCTCTTAGACTGAAAAAAAAAAAACCCCAAACAAACTACAACATTCTGATCGGTTCAAGAGATGAGAAGAGAGGAGGATTGTCATTTTAAAGGAAATTAAGGTTTCCTCTCATTTGGGACCCATCCATGTCAATCATTGTTACAATGTTCACTTCACATTATCTTCTTCAGACGGCACAGTGTACAAATCCACTAGACTCTTTTCTTTATCATATCATTGGAGACACGAAAAAGTTTCAAGCTTGACTATAGCTGGGACCAAGAGCACAGAGTGTGTCATTTGCCAATGTCACTATTTACTCTGATGGAACAGCTGATTTTTTTGTTGTTAAATATTTTGAATGTCCTTATCAAAGCGTTACAGGTTTCTTTCACGACACATAATTGGGTTGACATGTTGAATTCAAACACATATTTCATAATTGTACATGTCATTGGAATAGAAACTTGACAGTGCTTGATGAGTAAAGTGACCACACAGTGAGAGACAAGTGAAGAGGTGGTGTAGAATCTCATATTAAAGGTGATGGTGGAGGCATTGCATACACCAAGAACAAATAGCATCTAGACCAGACAACCAGCACTGAATGAACCAAAGACAGCTACAAAGGGTGCAGGCATCCTGTGCTGATCTATCTCTGTGGAGTCTTAAACTTTGGATTTGTGCATTATATGAACACATGCCCAGTTTTGGTAGGCAAATTGTGACAAAGTATCCATCATGCTTTTTATATCCTCTCTGAAAGATAAGAAAAAAAAAATCTCAACAAATTCAACTTTCTACAGACAAGAGTACAATCGGGATGTACTAAACAGTAATATCTCACAAGATGCCACTCACAAAACACAAGATAATCTACTATACTACACTATCCCTCCAGGTCATGATCCCAGTGCTACTTGCTCATCTCCCCCAGAAGGTCCAGCTCACTGTCCTAGTGTTGAGAGGTGGCTGGCAGTCACTGTCAGATGTCTATCAATGTCAATCCAAGAGGAGTTTTTGAAGCAAGCTGCTACTCTTCCCTTCTCCATCATGACCTCCCATCTGAGAGAGAGAGGATAGACAGAATGACAAAATCAATATAAAAATTGACAGAAAGAGAGAAAGATAGAAGAGGACAGAACAGACAGAAATAGCATGGTAGAAGCAAGGAAAGAAAGTGACATGACTTACACAGTGGACTCCCGTTATAACAAAGTCCTCGGGACCAGCAGTTTTCTTTTGTTATATCACAATTTTGTTACAACCGAACATATAAACAGCGAAAATACATAGAGAGAGTAGATATTGTTGCAGCCTTAATTTTTAGTTTGTTGTAACCGGAATTTTGTTATAACCGTGCTCATTATAGCGGGAGTGCACTGTACTCAATGCAACATGACTGCAGAGAGGGATTTCATATTGAGAAATAAAACAAAACGCTTGCCAAGTTCTCTTCCTTGCATCACACAGTAATACGGGGGAAAAGATATCACCTTTACATTTCACGCTACACACTGTACAGCTTTAATTTGGCATTATTGTCAACATACATCAAGTAAGCCACACCTAACCCATTTTTCTATTCCAATTACTCTTCCACAGTATTTCTCATGCTTGTTATCTCACTCTACTCCACACCATTTGATCTATGACAGTTTCCTGTTGAGTTCCAGTACTAGTCTCACTACTGTCTCTACCTATCTAAACTAATGGTCTACTTCTCTGCACCTCACCCCGTCCTCCTCATACATTTACCCCTACTAACTATACATGTCAATCCTTTCCCCTACACCTTACTGTAAATGTGGAATTTTTTGCAAGAATATTCTTTAAGTACTCTGTCGGGTTAGATGAATTCTACGGGCTTCTAACTGTGCAGACCGAAAAAAAAAACCTAAAGAGTATTACAAAATAACAAGCAAAATTGTCCCATGCTTTTATTTTCATGTTAGTTTCATGTTGAGTGAAATGTGCAAAAACTGCAACGTCTACGGTACTTCATTCTCCCCGTACATGTCCCTTCTCACATCTACTCCTTAACTCTTATTCCATTCTTCCTCCCATTATATAACTCTTCCTACTGTCAAAGTGGATATTTTCAGGCGACTAATTTTTCGTGCTTGGAAGGGCAAGAAGAGTTTCACATGTTTTTAATTCTGCGGAATAAAGACATCACGCACGGGAACATATGGCAAGCAAAAATATTCGTGTGCTTTTATTTACGTGCTAGTTTCTGGTTGCGCGAGATGCGCAAAAATTTCAACACCGCAAAAACTTCCACTTTTACAGTATTACTGCTCTTTCCCCTTTGCTTCCATCCCTCAACTACAACTCTACCTCTACTCACCCCCCCCCCCCCCCCCCCAATATCTTTTCAAAATATCCCTGCCCCTATCTAACCCCTACACCCCTGATCTGAACTCTCCATATCTCCAACCTAGTTTGCAGGCACAAACCCTTGTTGGTCAGAAAGGAGTCTGCGTGCACCAAGACTACAACACGCACCACTAGCACTGCAGGTTACAACCCAGGGTCTATGGGACAATGCCAGGGTGGTGCATGTAATAGTCTTGGCGCAGACTCCTGCATACTATCTCCTCCCTCATTCTTACCTCATCCCCTGGAGTGGGAAAACCTTGACCCTGAGGGGGGCCAGGGTTCATTCCTCCAGGCATCCCTGGGTTGCCGGACACTCGTTGCCGAAGCTGATTGCGGAAGAGGTTGGAGGCACGTGTGGCAGCATCTGGGGCATCCTTAGCATTAGAGATCTCCACAAACTCCTGCAAGATGAAAGATTGACAGGTTGATGTCAGTCAGATATGGTTCATACCACAGGCTGATTTGAGTGAAATACAATTCATACCACAGGCTGATTTGAGTGAAATACAATTCATACCACAGGCTGATTTGAGTGAAATATAATTCATACCACAGGCTGATTTGAGTGAAATACAATTCCCACAGGCTGATTTGAGTGAAATACAATTCCCACAGGCTGATTTGAGTGAAATACAATTCCCACAGGCTGATTTGAGTGAAATATGATTCATATCACAGGCTGATTTGAGTGAAATACAATTCATATCACAGGCTGATTTGAGTGAAATACAATTCATATCACAGGCTGATTTGAGTGAAATACAATTCATACCACAGGCTGATTTGAGTGAAATACAATTCATACCACAGGCTGATTTGAGTGAAATATAATTCATACCACAGGCTGATTTGAGTGAAATACAATTCCCACAGGCTGATTTGAGTGAAATACAATTCCCACAGGCTGATTTGAGTGAAATATGATTCATATCACAGGCTGATTTGAGTGAAATACAATTCATACCACAGGCTGATTTGAGTGAAATACAATTCCCACAGGCTGATTTGAGTGAAATACAATTCCCACAGGCTGATTTGAGTGAAATACAATTCCCACAGGCTGATTTGAGTGAAATATGATTAATACCACAGGCTGATTTGAGTGAAATACAATTCATACCACAGGCTGATTTGAGTGAAATATAATTCATACCACAGGCTGATTTGAGTGAAATATAATTCATACCACAGGCTGATTTGAGTGAAATACAATTCCCACAGGCTGATTTGAGTGAAATACAATTCCCACAGGCTGATTTGAGTGAAATACAATTCCCACAGGCTGATTTGAGTGAAATATGATTAATACCACAGGCTGATTTGAGTGAAATACAATTCATACCACAGGCTGATTTGAGTGAAATATAATTCATACCACAGGCTGATTTGAGTGAAATACAATTCCCACAGGCTGATTTGAGTGAAATACAATTCCCACAGGCTGATTTGAGTGAAATATGATTAATACCACAGGCTGATTTGAGTGAAATACAATTCATATCACAGGCTGATTTGAGTGAAATACAATTCATACCACAGGCTGATTTGAGTGAAATATGGTTCATACCACAGGCTGATTTGAGTGAAATACAATTCATATCACAGGCTGATTTGAGTGAAATACAATTCATACCACAGGCTGATTTGAGTGAAATATAATTCATACCACAGGCTGATTTGAGTGAAATACAATTCCCACAGGCTGATTTGAGTGAAATATGATTAATACCACAGGCTGATTTGAGTGAAATACAATTCATATCACAGGCTGATTTGAGTGAAATACAATTCATACCACAGGCTGATTTGAGTGAAATATAATTCATACCACAGGCTGATTTGAGTGAAATACAATTCCCACAGGCTGATTTGAGTGAAATATGATTAATACCACAGGCTGATTTGAGTGAAATACAATTCATATCACAGGCTGATTTGAGTGAAATACAATTCATACCACAGGCTGATTTGAGTGAAATATAATTCATACCACAGGCTGATTTGAGTGAAATATAATTCATACCACAGGCTGATTTGAGTGAAATATGATTAATACCACAGGCTGATATGAGTGAAATATAATTCATACCACAGGCTGATTTGAGTGAAATACAATTCATATCACAGGCTGATTTGAGTGAAATACAATTCATACCACAGGCTGATTTGAGTGAAATATAATTCATACCACAGGCTGATTTGAGTGAAATACAATTCCCACAGGCTGATTTGAGTGAAATATGATTAATACCACAGGCTGATTTGAGTGAAATACAATTCATATCACAGGCTGATTTGAGTGAAATACAATTCATACCACAGGCTGATTTGAGTGAAATATAATTCATACCACAGGCTGATTTGAGTGAAATATAATTCATACCACAGGCTGATTTGAGTGAAATATGATTAATACCACAGGCTGATTTGAGTGAAATATAATTCATACCACAGGTTGATTTGAGTGAAATACAATTCATACCACAGGCTGATTTGAGTGAAATATGATTAATACCACAGGCTGATTTGAGTGAAATACAATTCATACCACAGGCTGATTTGAGTGAAATATGATTAATACCACATGGATGGGGATTCCCTCAACCATTTCGCTCAAATACTCTGTCCAATTAGTTCATTTATCCCAAATTGACAGTAAATATGGAAGCAAGTTGGTGAACAAAATAAAGAAGAGTAGGATTCACATCAGAAGAGCTGCTCCACAGCAACAGCAGCCCATAGTTGATTAATGCTCGATTAAACTTGTGGTGATAAAGCACTCCATGATTACTATTATCATCATCTAACAGTGCATTTTGCCGAGGAATGACACCACTTGACAAAATCACAATCATATGGTGAAAAATTATGACAATGAATATGACAAGATTTAAGGAATGAGAGAGAGAGCCTCCAACGAAATGCCAGAATGGTGTTGTTTATGGGTGTGAGCAGCTGACATCCACCCTGTCCTCACCTGATATCTAGCCCTGGCCTCCTGCCTGGCTTGATTCTCCGCAAACGATGGGTTGGCACCAGCTCTCACAGGGCCCGTACTGTCAGGTTGGTTGCCATAGTTACCAGTAGGGCCCTGTTGCAAGTTTTTTGCTGCGTCCATGCTGCTAGTCTTATCATCTTTGTTGTAAGCTGCTACCAAGAATGGAAAGGATAAATAGGTAAAACATTTTAAAATTAAAGCTTCAATCTCACACTGAGGAATGTAATTGGAGGATTTAAAACTAAGTGTTTGGTATATGACAAAATCAATTATTGATATGTCTACTGAATTATACAATGCATCCACGACTGAAAATGGATGAAGTATTAATCACTTGCCAACAGCACACAGATTAAGTCACACACTAAATATTTAAAAACTATGTCAAAAACTGGAGACAGCTTAAAACAGGCCCCATATACATATATATCTCACTCAAGGCCACAATTTCACTAATTGTGAAAGGAGAAACATCGTATACTGGAGTCACATCAGACACTTATTAGTAAAGATTTAACTATACGAACATGAAGAATCAAATCATCAAAATCATGGACATGAAATACTTATCTACAGTAGGATGATAATAGTTTAAAACAATGGTAAATATTCTTTTTTTAGGGATATCTGATCAACCCATATGGAAATGAAGTATGGTAAACTTTTTATTATAGAAGTTTGAGGTAACTACACCCTCTTTTAAAAAAAAGTTACAGACTTACTCTGATCAAGGAGGTCCATTGTGATACCAAGCATATCCAGATCAGATGTCACACCAGCTGGGTTTGAGGCGGTTCCACCAACAGGCAGCTTTCCTGTGGGTCCAGAGGAAGGAGTGCTATAAGCCCCACCCCCCATAGGGTTGGGCTGGCTCGCCCCAGGACCACTGGCTGAGATGGAGGAGGTGGTTGTGGAGGTGACTGACATACTCTTCAAGCTTTGCTGCTGGTTTCCAGGAGCTGTGTGCTGCTGAGGGTTTGGTGGACCGGTGGATGTTGGAGGAGTGGCTGTATTGTTGTTGTTATAACTCATACTAGCCAGACTGGGTAGGTTGGCTGGGGTAGGAATGGATGTTGGTACAGGCAAGCCTGGCCTCATTCCAGCCTGAAAGACAAATTATCAAAGTTTGCTCTTACATCCATCCACTTTAGTTCATCACTTATACACTAAGTTACATTCTACTGATATAATACACCAACATAGAACAATCATCTCATCTAAAATACAGCACTTAATCTTCAGGGGTTTTGATTCCTGGACATGACTTCAATAAGATGCAGAAAAGACTGAAATATGTGCAGTTTTAAAATCATGAAACTGAAGTAAAACAGCAGAGTGTGAACTTTCAAAATGCGATTTACTCTCTCTGAATCAAGTCTTCTTAGAAAGTTGATTCCAAGAAATAATATCTCTCCTAACAGCTTGTTCAAATATTACATACATAAATCATTTCCTTTATCTTTAATTTACATTCCTTCCACACAAATCTGCTACAGACAAGAAGGAAGTACACATACCTAAATCTTGTATAGGTACTGAGAGGAAAAAGGAATGAGAAATCTCCTTGTAATGCTATGATATAATGTAACACACCACATAAAGTCCACCACCTATAGGCCCAAGAGGGAGATTGGTGCCTACCTGACTAGTAGCCATGCTGTTGACCGGAGTCCTTCTGTTCCTAGCAGTGTTGGTCAATTCCATGCTGGCCGATGGCATGGGTTGCATGCCACCACTGAAGACATCTGGTCCCATGGCTCCTTGACCCATTGTCTGACCCATGCCTTGAGACATAGTGGCCCCTCCCATTCCTTGGTTCATTCCCATACCTCCAGGCCCCATGGCCTGGGCTCCTGATCCAGTTTGATTAGGGTTCATCTGGCCTCCAGCCCACCTCATGTTGGAAGGCTTACCCCCACCCGCAGTGACAGGCATCTGGCCTCCTGTTGCTGGCATGCCACCTCCCTGCATGGGTCCCATATTGGCTGGCATACCCATGGAGTTAGCCCTCTGCAGCTGTGGCTGGAAGCTTTGTCCATATTGACCATCGCCTTCCATTCCTGGAGTCATCTGCTGAGGTACACTCAGGGACCGACTCAACATGTGGTGCTTCATTCCCATGCTTGTCATACCATGGCCTTGGCTCATGTTAGGACGAGGTATGTTGGGGTTGATCCCTGTGGGTCTCATACCTCCCATCCCTTGGTGCTGATTAGGGTTCATTCCCATTGACCCCTGTCCAGGTGGCATCATATTTCCCATTACACCCATCCCACCAAAGTCCTGGGGGTAGTTCTGTCCCCCTTGGTACCCCATGTGCTGGCCTTGTGGAGGCATCATTGAACTGAAAGGAGGCTGTCTGAAGTCTCCGCCAGGGGATCTGTGGGAGTACTGCTGGGGGGCCCCACCCATAGGATGCTGCATTCCCGGCCCACCTCCTATCGGATGACTCATTTGGTTGGGGAACATCATCTTCGACTTCTGAGGCTGTGAATGAAACACAAAGAAAAACTCTAATTCACATATCACATCTTAAACCATACAAATAGGTTTGGATGAGTGTCTCATTTTACCCACTGAAACTATTTCCAATTTTTACATATCACACCACAGAATTACATGTACAGAGTAATGCGGGTCTCAATAATCGGAATCTTCAATAGGCATAGTCAGACTGGCAAAAGATCGAGAAGTTCACGATCATGATGTCTCCTTGATCCTTTGTCATTCGATCACACTGGCAGAAGATTGACAAGTTTGGCAGAGTGGCAACGGGGGAAATATCCCTAGTTGGAGCAGGAAGTTTTGCAGGAAGTTTTGAGGGAAGTTTGCGGTCACACTAGAAAAACTCCGAGATCTTAACTATCGTGATCTTAAACTTCTCAATCTTTATGCCAGTCTGACCGTGCCTAAAGATTTGATTACATTAAGTGAGTAGTCTCATGCTAATGATTATAAATCCTGAACACTGCACACTGAACTCTGTGTCGATATATGACGACTGCCCCCACATTGTCAACTAGACACTTTTGTGGCTTCACAGCTAGAAGGACATGCCGGTCAATGTACAGACTAGCTGAGATATATTTCCAACCTACACTTACCTGTATGCTGACATTTGGAGGAACTATGTTGTTTGCAGATGAGAAGTCGCCATAACCTTGTGAGTCCATCTGCAAAGAAGCACGATCCAGCAATCAAATACAATTTTCATCCGAAGACAAATGAATGAAACAACTCAATTTATTTAATATAACTAACTCAAGAATTCAGATACAAGATATCCAATTCCCATGGAAACTACAAAACATATGAAGTTCAAAATAAATGCCTGGAAGGACCTTTACATGAATAAATTTGCAACTGACTTCAAGAATGAAGAATCATGATTCTCTTCCCCTTTAGTTCTTTCCAGAAAATATCTTAAAACAAGTAAAATGTCAGGAAACATTTGTCATTTTCTTTCTGGTCACTAAAATCAATATAAATCTCAAGTAAACAAAGTGCACTTTTTCTTCTCTCTCTGTTTGTTCATGATTGTGCTAAAATTCACTGATCTACATAGAGAGTCTACTGAGTGATAATACTTGGTTCCCACCACCCCAGACAGAGAGAAGGTAAATTATAGAATGCATTTTTCAATGCTTCATATTCACTTTTTGGCTGGTATCCGAGCTAGCCACAACACCGACCTGTGGTGCAGAAAAGGTTTGTTGCTGCTGCTGCTGATGCAACATCATCAAGTTCTTTTGTTGTTGCTGTTGTTGATGTTGCTGCTGCTGTTGCTGCTGCTGCTGTTGCTGGTGATGCTGTTGTTGTTGCTGTTGTTGTTGCTGTTGCAGCAAACGTTGTTGTTGCTGTTGTTGCTGCTGAACTTGTTGCTGCTGCAAGATTTGTTGCCTCATATTCCATCTCTGCAATGAAAAAGTAGAAGACGACATGAACACAAACATCACTCTTCACCCGAGTCTTGTTCTCTTAGCTTCCTGTCAAAAAGCTCCACAACACAATACCTAGAACTTGAAACAGATCAACAGTACTGTAAAAACAGAAATGTTTGCATGCATTTTAACTTGCAAATTTTGCAAGAGCCAAGTTTTGCAAAATCAAAATCAAAATACATGTGAAAGTTGTGAACACTTTCATACTGGATTCCTAACGAGTGATTGACACGCAGTCATCTTCACAGTAAAAGTCGTTACCAGCAGCATGCCAAATATCTCTAGAATCTCATTTGAAGACAAATCACATTGAAGCAACACAAGTACATATGACAAACGTTATCAGAATTGGATACAGTTTTTCAAATCCCTGTCCTCTTCTTCACACTATAGAGAACAGATCAGCGGTATTCATTGCAACTGATGGAAACAATAGCTTAAAAACTGACACAAATTGTAATCGTACAGATGGCTTTTTTTTTTTCCCTTGCCAAAGCGATACTGCTTGTAACAAGCTGCAGATTCAAATATTTGCATAAAAATGTAGTAAGATCTCGGTACAGATTTTTTTTTTTATCCAGAGAGTCAGTAATAAACCCAAAGCACTGAATAGGAGGGGTAAGGAGTGTGTGGTCACAGGGTGATGCTCTGATTGACACGCACCTGTTGGTGTGGTTGCTGCTGTTGTTGCTGTTGCTGAGGCTGCATCATTTGGTGCTTCTTGCTTTGTTGCTGACATTTCATCAGCAGGGCTTGTCTCAGCTGCCTTTGTCGTTGTGGGAAAGGACCAAGACCACCCATCCCACTGCCGCCAGGTCCTCCCATCCCACCAGCCATGGGGTGTGGTGGTTGACCCTGCTGGGGGTGCATCCCATACCCCATTTGGTTTTGATTTATGTGGGAAAGATTTGGGGTTGGGTAGCGGGGGCCCTGGGTTTGTGGCCCTCCCATCACCATGCCCGGCATGCCCTGCTGTGGCATCTGCTGTTGCTGCTGCTGTTGCGGGTGTTGCTGAGGCATGTTGCTGTGTTGGTGTGGCTGGTAACCACCCATGTTGGGACCTGGTCCAGCCATGACAGGATTTGGTCCAGGCACGCCAGTCTGGAAATTATTCTGCTGCATGCCAGGCTGTGAGAGGAGGTCAGTGATGGGGGATACTCTGGAATCCATGCCCTGGCTGGTGGCCACACCTGTGCTCAAAGGTTGCTGCTGATCTTGCCGTGACTGTTGTTGCTGCTGCTGCTGTGGCATGCCACCCGTTTCAGGGTTTGACCCAAAGGCACTCTCCATTGACATGTTGCTGCTCTTCAGGAACTGTTCAAACTGCTCCAAAAGCATGGCATCTTCTTCAGACATGGAAGGATCCGGGGCGGAGGCAGCCTGCAGAGTGAGGTACAACAATAAAGGTGCCATGTCTGCATTAAACAATGTAGGTGTGGTAAGAGTGGCATTTCAAATGTACATGAACAAGTCTCTGGCCTTTAACCCTAAAAAGACTGGGGGGGGGGGGCCTAAAAGGCCCCCCCCTCGACATTTCGCGCGATTACACTGCAACACGCAATGCTCTCGCCGCGATGCTCTATGACTTTTTTCTTTCGAGTTTCCCGCACATTTTGACACCAAATTTGTGACGCCCGGGGGTACGGTTCTGAAGTTACATAACTTTTTGTACATGCATGTGAGACCGAAAATGGCTCAAAAATGTGATTTTGTGTACAAAGTCAATACAAATTGAGTTTTATCACATGGTTCATATAAATATGCTTATTTTTACTCTCAATGGCTAAAATCAATTTGTTTTAGTAGTATTATGCTTCAAAAAGGGTCTGCCACAAATTTTGCTGAAAAAAACAACAAAAACAAAAGGTCGAAAAAACAAAGAAATACATAAGAAATTCATAAAACAATAAAATAAATAAGAAATCAATTTTGATACTGAATTTTTTTTCAAGTACATTTGCTAAGAATGCTACAAAGAATATCTAGACCAAAAATGAGCACTTTTGGAGCTTTATTTACTGATTTAGATAAAAAAGTCTGATTTCTCGCATAAATTAGTATAATTAATCAAAATAAAATAAAAGAAGACTATTTTGGAAAATTTAAATATACGATCTTGTAGATTACATCGCACACTATCATTGTGCAAATTTCCGCGGCGATCGCGCGATCCACGGCCGAGATCTTAAGGGGGGGCCCTTTAGGCCCCCCCCAGTCTTTCGAGCTACCAAAATAGCCCAGTCTTTTTAGGGTTAAACTGGAGAAGAGCATAACACAGGATCACATACACCTACAAGCTCATTAACATGCAAAAACGAGGATTTTCATTTTCCATGTTATCTATGATATTTCAGTAAGACTGAGTGATAGTACCATGGGTTGACAAGACAGAGGCCATACAGAGAATACCAAGCTCATTGGCAAATAGGGTCAAATTAGATACACCTTCCGAGGCAATGGTGGAAAATGTGAACATGACATATACGTCACAGTGGTTATCAAATGCATGTCCTCCAATTCTGAACAAAATTGTGAGGATATCTACCTTCAAAGATAACATTCCATTTCTACATTGTTTGTTTTGTTTCTGGCATTTGTTTTGTCTCTTGGTTTGCAAATGTCTGTTATGTCTACAGGTGCCATAGTATGTTGCACACTCATTCAAGGGGATGGCTAGTAACTGATCAGTGGGAATCAGTAGGAATGCTGGGGGATGATTGTTCCAATTCTTGTGGGATTCATTTAAGAATACATTATATATCTATTGTTGTGTGAAAATTATTTGCTTCAGAACGGTCTCATATTCAAGTAACGTGCAGTCTAATGCCCCATCGCTGTACAGGCATGCTAACCTGGAAACATTAAACTGCACATTTCTTGAATATGAAGCAAATAATTTTCACACAACAATAGACATATAATGTACTCTTAAATGAATCCTACAAGGATTGGAACAATCAGCCCCCGGCATTCCCACTAATTCCCACTGATCAGTTACTAGTCATCCCCTTTAATACTGAACTTACATACCCCTACAAATGTTGCAATCAGATGTTTGATTTCCTAACCTTCAGCTTGCTAAATTCCTATCCTACTGAGATTACTTCTAATTTCTGTATAAATGTTAAAAGTATCCTACGGACTTGGTCTTTCCACTTACAGATTGCTGCAACTGTAGCTGCTGAGACTGTTGCTGCTGTTGACCTCGAAGCATCTGTTGAGCTGCCATGGTCTGTGCAGGTGTCATGCCGCTATCCATGGGTGCAGTCTGGTTGGGTGGGGCTATCATGTTTGCACCAGACTTGGGCACCTGTAACTGCTGGCCCTGGGCCTGGCTGGGCCTAGGACTGGGTCTGTTCCCTGGGCCATGCATGTTCATCATATTCTGGCCACCCATACTTGAGTTCTGCCCTGCCATGGCCGGCTGGGGAGCCTTACAACTTGACATGGATGCATGGGATTTTGTGTCCTTGGACTGAAATGGTGTCACATTGGTGTTCCCAGGTGTGTTTGCCTTTGACTGAGGGTCTAAGGCTAGGAGAGGCTTGTCAATGTCATTACCAGTATTCTCCAGTTCCTTGAGGAGTTCATTGATGGCACTCTGCTTATTGGGATCTGGGTCATCCACAGTGTCAAAAGCCATCATCATCAAATGCTGCATGATGGCATCAGACTCCTCCAGGCCGTCTCCCATCACTCCCTCCATGGACACGCCCCCTTCTTGAGAGGTGGCTGGCATGTGAGGTTTGGTGG
Organism: Diadema antillarum; assembly: GCF_040938485.1. Classification (NCBI taxonomy): domain Eukaryota; kingdom Metazoa; phylum Echinodermata; class Echinoidea; order Diadematoida; family Diadematidae; genus Diadema; species Diadema antillarum. The sequence continues at coordinate 852,598 of NW_027271042.1, read as the reverse complement.
TTGTTACGGTGGGACTCGTGGTCGAGTCTTGAGAACTCTTGCTATCCCCATCGCCCTTGATTCCCTTCACGTTGGAAGATGACGCATCATCCTCCATCAACAGCTGTTGTAAGAGAACATACTGCCGTGCCTTCTTCTTCTGCTGGCCTGCACTGTTTCCACTGCTACTCCCGCTGCCGTTCCCACTGCTACTTGTGCAATGTCCTGCAGCATTCTCACTATCAGACTCAGATTTCTTCCAAAGCGTTGTCGTAGAAACCACAGTACTACTCACAAATTCTGGCTGCTCTTTAGGCAGGAGTCCTGTGCCAAACATAACCTCCTTTTCACCACTCAATAATTTTCCAATGATCTCTGTCTTCGCATTCTCTGCAGGCGGAGCGTCGTCCTTCCCAATCTTTGCAGTGTTTGCATTTTTGACAGCTTTCTCCATCATGTTTCTCAAAGAGTTGTTATCCAGGACCTCATCGTTTTCTGAGAATCTTTTCCTGGTGCCCTTCTGGGAAGAAGGAGTTGGTGACACGGTCTTGCTGCTGTCAATATCGTTTTGCTCTACCAGAGGATATGAAAAACAAAAGATAAAACTTGTGAGTAGTTTACAGAAATGGTTATCACGGCAGGCTGACCCATGCTTGGTCTTATGACAGAAATTTGCTTCCACAGTCAAATCCTTCAATCATAGGAAAGTATAATTATGGAAAATACAACAACAGATAGTAATTATGCATTCATTTTGTTCTTCCGGGCACAGGATGATTCAGTCTCAACCATAACACAAGCAATTCTAAAGCAAATCTCATCATTTTCCTGATCCTCCAAGTATCTCCCCTCCCCTTCCTTACAAAAGAAAAGAAAAGAGGAGCTAAAATAAGCACATAATAACAAAAACAGAATTTGGAAATAACTGTGTTTGATATAATTAGGGTAACTACATTTCTAGCTTTCATTAAACTACTGATAAGCACATGAAAAGAACTCATAGTCTTTGACAAATTATTCCACTTAGTGCCAGCAAGAAAGATAGATGATAAGATAGGGACAAACCTTCTTTGTCTTTGAGGAGATCTTGAAGCACACTGTGCTGCTCCTTGCTGTCTCCATCTTTCTCGTTGGTGTCAGGGCTGGGGTTCATACTCCCGGAGTCCTCACCCCTCGCCCCTCCTCCTCCTGTCCCTGAACCTCGCATTCCTTGACTCCCCAACATCTTGTACACATTCCCAGATTGATTTCCTGGCAAGAAGACATCATCAGAATTGTCCTGGCCACGAAGGGCTGCTGATGTTGCCGTAGCAACTGGAGGCATCTTGTTACGACTGGCCTGGTCCCGATTGTACATCATGTTGGGGCTTGGGCCAGGCATCCCACGGCTATACATTGAATTGTCTCCCATGACAGGTGGGCCTCCCATCTGGGTGGAGTTGTAGCTATTGTTGGCAGGAAGCATACCACCTCCTTGGGAAGTCATCTTCATTTCCCCTTGTCCCAACAAGTTTCCTGGGTTAGGTCCATTACCACCACCAGCATTACTGACAGTGTTGCTGGGTCCACTGCTACCACTACCACCACCACTATTACCACCACCATTCCACATTCCAGCTGGGGGCTGTTGCTGCTGTTGCTGTTGTTGCTGTTGCTGCTGTTGTTGTTGCTGTTGTTGCTGCTGCTGTTGTTGTTGTTGCTGCTGTTGCTGTTGATGTTGTTTCTGCATGAAACTCTTGAGTTGCATGAGTTGATGTGGGGAGACATTTCTAGTTTGGTTTGAGAAGGCTTCTAGGATGCGAGTCGTGCTGGTAGACATGTTGGGCATGTGAGGAGGATTCATGTTGGCCTGTGGCATGGTAGAGTGAATTGTGCGGTTCTGCTCCATATCCCTATCAAAGACAACACAACAAAATTTTGTTTCATAACTAGAAAAATATCCATCAATCTTTACATAATCTCTGAGAATCACATACTTACAACCACTTCATTCATATCAAAGAAATGTGGGAGAATAACCAGTAACACTCCCATAAATCAGAACAAGTACACAAAGATCGTTCACACAAAAATCTCAGTCCAAACTGCAAACTGTTTAATATAGCCACAGAGTGGGGAATACTCTACAGAGGTTTGTTGAACCATGTGACTCTGAATACCTGCTTTGATTGACTATCATTATCTGTTAAATATTGACATCATAAACTTGTAGAAAAAGGTCCGGACCAGTCTCTGCACTGCATCATCATTACATTGAATTAATGTGAGCCATGTGTGCCTTAACCCATTGAGGACGGACTGATTTTTGCTACAACACACATTTCCCATAGACACTTGCCAAGTACACTTGCGACTCGTCCTCAACAGGTTGACTTTGCTATTATCATACAACTTCTTCAATTTTCTTCATCACAACGGTTATATTAATTTCAAATATTATTCCACAGAAGAGGCTCATACTGAAATATGGCAAATCTGTAACAGCTTTAGAAATTTGCACAATGACAAATGCCATGATTTATCCTGTCCAATCTTCACCCCCGTCACACGAGAGGCGGTATGAGCTGGAATGCCGTTGGAATGAAAATTCTTCCTGCATTCCTGCATATTCGAAGTGCATTCTAAAAATTCTGACGACATTCTGAGTAAGTTCCAAACATTTGGGCCCATTCTTGTGGCCAGCCCGAATGTTTTACCCATGCTTAAAACATTCGAGGAGCATTCAAAGTGGAGAAATATCGATCTACATTCGAAGGATATTCTAATTGGACTCTGATTGCATTCTAAATATTCCTACAGCATTCGAAATATTCCTATGGCATTCTAACAGCGTTTGAAACAATCTGACCTTATTTGAGGGAGAATCGGAACGGTGTTGCACTTCAAATTCTGCCAAAATATCTCAAATGCTCAAATGCTCACACAATCACCACCAGTTAAATACTGGTTAGTGAAAATGTTAGAGTAAAGATTAGAGCAAGGGTTAGGTTTGGAGTTAGAGTTTGGGTTACAGTTAGGATTAGGTTCAAGATTAGGAGTAGGGTTAGGGTCACGGGAAGGGTCTGGGGTAATTGCCCAGGGGGTAATTGGCCCAGATACTCTCTTTCAAGGAGGTCTTGCTGGAGGACAGTGATCTGTAGCAAAGCAACATGGTGATTGGTCCAACAGTCCAAGGTGAAAATCACCATTTTATACGCTATCGGAGACCATTCCGGGGGCATTCTTGACACACACAGGACATTTGTGTTGCATTCTAAGTACATTCTTAAGTGTATTCTAATTTTTCGGGCTGCATTCTGTTTGAATTCATGAACATTCAGTATATTTGGTAGCCATTCCGGGAATGTTCTGACCGCATTCAAAATGAGTTTGTACTGCATTCGAGGCGCTTTCTGACCAACAGACTTCGGGCAGCAATTGAACTGCGCTCGTGCGGCATTCGAAGTGCTTTCTAAAAATTCTGACCGCATTCTAACAGCATTCTGAATATTCCTACAGCGTTCCAAGTACATTCAAGCAGAAATCAAGAGCAAAGTCATTCGGAATGTGCAAGAATGATTCGAGAAGGGTTCGAAGTGCATTACAAGTATTCGAACAGCATTCCCTACCAGGCTGTTAGAATGTGAATTTTTCTCCCGAATGTGGCGCGAATGTTGAGATTCCTTAATTCTGCCTAGTTCTGCTTGATTCGTGCTGATTCTGAATTAGTGTGATGGGGGTATAATGCTCTCTGTCATCGTCAGTATCATCACCTGTAGGACAAATATTTTTCATACTACAAGACATTCTCAAACTGGTAAGACCTGAATCCTATGATGTAGCCTCACCTCATGATAGTATGGACACAGACGACAAAGTCTAGCTGTCCCCCTGGGTGGTGGCTCTGTGAAGTGCAGCAAGACGTCTGAACCAGCACCAAGTTATCCTTGTACACCTGGAACTTGTATACAGGAGTTGAGCTTTTTCCTTTCTTCATAGCTGGCAATGAAAAAAGGAGAGTATCACACATACATGTATATTCTTTAAACTCTCTATGTCATGGTCAATGATGTATCAAGGAGGTTCGAGAGATGGAGTTACAACTGACTATAATTATCGAATCAGCTGTCAGTTTTCTACGTGTAAGGCGACAGACATATACCCCCTCTTGTGTCTGAATTTGTAGACTAGTTCCCCAATTCTGTTAGCGCAAGGGTAAAGTTTCTGCCAGCAGGTTCTTGACCCTCGACAGTCATTGCCCTTTTTATACGTAACTCCCCAAAACAAAGACCCTTTTGATTTATAGACAGGCAGCTCAGATGGACTGGCCGGAGTGATCATAACATTAGCCAGAAAGAGTCATTGTGAGTCATCCACCGTCCGGATGCAAGCGGCAATGTTGAAAGCCCAAAGTGTTGATATTTAGATAAATTATCCCAAACTCCGAGAGGAAACTTCCGCCAGATTTTTGTGTTATATTGAGTGGTGTTGGCGTCGACTGTCTCCCAACCTGCCACACATCTGTCTTGACCACTATCCCAATGGAGCCCCCTAATGACTCGTGGTTTAAATGTCCAAGACAACTTGGTTAATTCCTGGAACATTTCTTGTATTAATCTGTCATCCCTTGTAGGCGGATCATGATACTTAGGACCAATGAGATGACTTATCCAAGATGACAATCATTTTAGCTAATCTCAGGACCTCCCCAAAAAAGTAATCATTATGGGATAGAAATATAAAGAGTAAGATTAAGATGAGGAGTGATGTGGGCGTGAAGTGAGATGTCTTAGTGGGTGTGTTAATGAATGTGTAATGACCTATATATCCCCAGCCTTTACCCCAAATCCTGAGTGGAGGAAGTGGAGTCAGTAGTGTGGAGTCGAGTCGAGTCGAGAAGCAGAGAGACCAGTCCCAGAGCCGCCCCGGCCGAAGTCCCAGTCCCAGCCCCAACTCCAACCCTATCTCGGCTCCCGTATTCCAGTTCCCGTTCATCTCCACTATTCATCTGTAACTTACTAATTTTTCCGAAGCTGCACATCTTTGAAATATAGTCCAAGTTTTGACTGGAAATTGAACTTGTAATTATCAACATCAGTAACTTCGTTCGAAACCTAAGCAACGAAAATCGGACTGTTGTGAACGCCAGTAATTTCATTCGGAACAACAAAATAATACCAGTCTTGTCCACGGGACTATTTCATCAAAACTCCACGCCTTCATCAATTTAAGACATCTCTTCAAAGAACAAGAACCCCAATCGGCAATGCCCGTGTTAAACCTTTGCACAACGAGCAGAGGAGATCCAGCCGAACAGATGCCTTGTTCCTGAGATGCCCCACTCCCAGAGCCGCCCCATCCCTGGAGACGCCCCATCCCTGCAGTAGACGCACCATCCCCGGAGTCGAGACACCCCATCCCTGCCGTCACCCGTGTCGTCAAAGGAGGACTTTCGCGTTTATGTTTTGTGTGCACATTTCTTCGGACATTCGGACACTCGCGTCAAACAAAAATAATAAGTAAGTGGCCACACATATTAACTTCATTTCCCCACTAACTTTCCCTATCCCTTCCCCGAATAGAAACAACTAAAAGGTCAGTGTGTTTGAGAGTGTGATGTGTGTGAGAATTGATAAGCTGCCGTTTGGTTATTGTATTGAAATGATCACATTTTGTTAAATAATTTATACCAACCTGTCTGTCATTGATATTTCACGCCTGGGTGGCGGGTGAATAAAGTTGATTATTGTGATCCCAAATTAATTTCCTCAAACTGTTTTATTTGACTGTATTTAACTAATTCATTTTCTAAATTATTCTCTCTTTTTTTCGGTGGTTTATTTGTTAACTCGACCCTCACCTCGGTAGTGGCGAGCTAACAGACCTAAACTTAGCCACATACCGTGAGTCTGAACTCCCAATAATTCTTGGCGAGGTAAGGCGTGTGAGGGGGTGCGAGACGGAACTCCAGACCTTCAGTGCGTCATCAGCACGATGCTCTACTTTTGAATTTGTTTTAGGAATTTTAAACCCTTGAAGCCCCAATTTTTTTTTTCTTATTCAAAATTTCCCCCAAAGACCCAGCGGTTATTTTGCTTTATTTTGATCACCCAGTCATGAGATATAGGTAATGTTTCTGTTTGGTAATTATGATTGATGTTTAATGAAGTTGCGATTTGTAATTGGCTTATTTTTTTTAGCATTTCATAGTGCTTCAATCAGAACATTAATGTTAGTGTCTTCACAATCTTATTTAATTTAAGCTATCAATATTTTTCACTGGATTCAGAGGAGTATTAAATTGCTGACAGAATATCATCTTATATGTGAACAGCATATTATTCTTAGTAACAGACTGCTCCTACTTCGCGGCCCTAATTTGAATATCAAATTTCTCCAGCTTTTTCACTTTAATTACCTGAAGTTTGATTTTGTGTTTGCGTGTTGCTTTACAAAATTTAAGGACGCATGACAGTATAATTTTGTATTGTACTGAAGTGCATAAGCATTTGGAAGGCATGACAGCATAACTTTGTTTGGGAAACAATTTGTATGGCTGTGGCGTGCTATGAAATGAAGTGTGCCATTCGTACTACCTGCTGAACTCCAGGCATTGTGTGTCGTGGTGATGATTTTTCATCATACTTGTCTGTGAATTTATTTGTATCTTGTGGTGATTTGAGTGAGTGAGGGAGTAGGTTTCATTTGCTAATTGCGATAATATAATTATCTATTTGCCTGTTGTCATATTTTGATTTTTTTTTTGTAGTCTTGTTGTCTAGACATTATGGCTGCTTTGCAAGGGGATTGTGTTATTCTAGTCCGTAAGCTTAACCCCCGAACTACCGAGGAGACATTGAAAACTCATTTAGGTACTGTAGGTGAGGCAATTCGCATAGTATTTGGGAAGGATTCCCTGACTGGGGAGCCTACTGGGAATGCCCACTGTGCGTTTGCAAACAAGAGTGTAGCAGCTGAGGTGGTGGCTAAATTAAATGGTAAGGAATTGGAAGGCAATGAGTTAGAAGTGATGGGAGTGCCCAAATCCCACCTAGTACTTAAAGTTGAAGTCCCAATCGATCCAGAGCCCCCACGTAACCCTATGTCCCAGTCCCAAACAATAATTCAGAGTCCCCTGAAACTATCCCTGTTCTCGGGAGAGTCCAAACCTAAGGGGGGAGAAGTCTCTTTCGAGGTGTGGAGGCAAGAAATTGAATGCCTCAAATTAGAAGAAGGATGCAGCCCTGCCTCTCTTGCTAGATTAGTGCGTCGCTCCCTAAGAGGAGAGGCAGGCCAATTAATATTGAATATGGGGGTGGATGCAAAGGTGGAAGAAATTGTTCATAAGTTAGACGGCTTTTATGGGACAGTAGAGTCTGGAGCTGTACTACTCCAACAGCTCTACTCCACAAAACAGAACCCAGGGGAAAACGTCACTGCATACAGTGCACGGTTACAACTTGCAGTAGACAAAGCGGAACAGAGGGGTGGCCTGTCGCCTTCTGCTAAGGATGAAACCTTGCGTGTAGTTTTTTGGAAGGGGTTATCAAATGAGGCGATAAAACAGGCCATCCGCCACAAGTATGATGCTGTGAAATCCTTTGATGAACTTGTTAGAGCGTCCAGATTGGTCGAACAGGAGGCACAAGACTTCTGTAACTTCCACTCTACCCCCCAACACCCCCGCCCCAGAGTAGGTGCCCATGCCACCCAAGCTCAAAGGCCAAAAGAAAACCGCCCTGAGTTAGAAAAGGAAATCGGGGAACTCCGGGAGAAATTACAAGAAATGGAATTAGCTAGTCATGGATCCCAATTGCAATCAATGCGCCCCCGTGCCCCAAATGGACCCTGCTATAATTGTGGGCGTCTTGGCCACTATGCTCGGGAATGTAATGCCCCGAGAAGGAGACCCCAATTTCAGCCACCCCACCCCCACCCCTCCTTTGCTCCACCTATGGAATCCATCCCTCCCCTAATGTCTCAACCGGCAAACTCTAACTACCCTTTAAACAGGAACGGGCCTCTGCCACGGGGCGGGCAGTAGGCCATGTTGGTACTCACAAGGCAACCACACAGGGCCCCCCTAAACAAATCGTAGACAAAATGGTAGGTACAGCTAATGAGGCAGTCGCTATCATTAATGGAAATAGGTGTAAATGTCTTCTAGATACTGGATCACAAATAACTACCTTGTCAAAATCGTTCTATGAGTCACATTTCCCCAGAGTCCCACTACGCAGTCTTGATGATTTTCTTCGAGTTGAGGGTGCAAATGGTCAACCTGTTCCGTACTTAGGTTATGTTGAACTTTCAATTCGTCTCCCTGGTTCTCTCCCAAGCCCTGATTTTGACATAGATGCCCCAGTTTTGATTGTGCAAGATACCCCATACAACAGGAAAGTCCCTTTGTGTGTAGGTACGAATGTGATTCAAATTTGTGTTGAACGAGGTGTGTTGATGTTTGGGGAAAACTTTGTGACAGATCAACAAACTGACCATGTGTGGCAGTTAGTGTACCAGTGCATGCAGTTACCTGTAGGTGTGAACCCAAAAGGTAAAATAGGGATAGTTAGGAGTGCAGCCAAGCGCGCAGTTAGGGTTCCTCCCAAACAGGCCGTAATTCTAGATGGGGAAGCCCCTCTCCCAGCTGCAGGCAGAGCTTATGACGTAATAGTAGAGTCTAGGACACCAAATAGACTACCGCTCGGTGTTCAAGTTGATCAGAATGTTATCAGGATAACCAAAGAAAACCAAAAGGCTGGAAGGGTCCCAGTCTTGGTACAAAACCAGTCAGACAGTCCTGTGTGGATTTATCGCAACATGATACTAGGTGAAATGTATTTGTGTGATGTAGAGGGTACAATTAATGTCAATTCGCAGTCTATAAATGGTCAGGACGTAGGAAGTAGGGATGGGATTGTAGAAGGGCTAGATTTCTCTAACTCCCCTGCATCACCCGAAGATGTTGAACGTGTCACGCGAGTAATTAGCAATTACCCACATGCATTCAGCCAGTCAGACATTGATTTAGGCCATAGCAACATAATTGAGCATACAATCCCTCTCACTGATTCCCAACCTTTCAGAGAGAGATACCGACGCATACCCCCCTCGATGTATGCCGAGGTACGAGAACACCTCCAATCAATGCACAAGGCAAATGTCATCCGAGAGTCCTTTTCCCCTTACGCCAGCCCCGTGGTTCTTGTAAGGAAAAAGGATGGCTCACTCAGATTTTGTATAGACTTTCGGAAACTAAATGGAAAGACAATTCGAGACTCGTATGCCTTACCACGGATTGATGAGACATTGCAAATGATGCAGGGAGCAAAGTGGTTTAGCTCACTGGATCTCAAATCCGGGTATTGGCAGCTAGAAATAGCCGAAAAAGACAAACACAAAACAGCATTTGTCTTACCCCCTCCTTTGGGATTGTGGGAGTGTAATCGGATGCCGTTTGGCTTGTGCAATGCGCCAAGCACATTTCAGCGCGCCATGGAAAAGTGTTTGGGGGACCTCAATCACACCTCCTGCGTCGTCTACCTAGATGACATAATCGTGTTTGGTAAGACAGTTGAGGAGCATGTATCTAGACTAGAAGCTGTAATACAACGTCTTGCTGAGCACGGTTTCAAGCTAAAAGCATCAAAATGTAAGCTTCTCCAGACCCGAGTAAAATACCTCGGACACATTCTCTCGGCTGAGGGAATTGAAACCGATCCCGACAAAACTGAGTCAGTTCGAAATTGGCCTACCCCACAAAACGTAAAGGAACTGCGATCTTTCCTCGGCCTAGCTAGCTATTATCGCAAATTCATCCCAAATCTCTCGAAAATAGCTAGTCCTTTGCACGAACTTCTCGGAGGCCCCAAGCGCAGAAGGGGCAAGACCAAATTCTCCCGTCCCCCCGTAGCACCACCGTGGGTCTGGAGCAAGAGGCATAGTGATGCTTTTCAGCAAATTAAGGACCACTTGACTAGCCCCCCTGTGCTTCAGTATGCAGATTTCTCTAAACCATTCATTCTGCATACGGATGCCAGTACACAAGGTTTAGGTGCAGCCCTATACCAAGTAGACGAGGAAGGCAGAGAGAGGGTAATTGCCTATGGTAGCCGGACACTCAATTCCAGCGAACGAAATTGCCCTGCCCATAAGTTAGAGTTTTTGGCTCTTAAATGGGCTGTGACAGAGAAATTTCACGACTTCTTGTATGGAAATAAAGTCCATGTTGTCACTGATAATAATCCCCTCACGTACGTCCTCACCACTGCCAAGCTGGATGCTGCTGGGCACCGTTGGCTAGCAGCTCTTGGAAATTATGATTTAACCATAGCATATCGCTCCGGCCGAATGAACGTAGATGCAGATGCCCTCTCCCGCCGACCTCTGTCTGAGTCACCCGACCCCACCCCTCCAATTAGCGGGGAAGCCCCTATCGGTAAGGACACAGTACAGGCTGTAATAGACTATGCGCTGCATGTAGATGTAGAGAATAGCCCCTTCGTTGAACTTGTACACCAGGGCAGTACTTGCACTGGCGAAGCGTCCCATGAACTGAGTAATTTCAATGAGCCCAAGTTCCCCAGTGAGCCACCAAACTGGGCCCAGGAACAGAGGGAAGACCCTGTAATTAGTAAAGTAATTAATTACATAGCTAGTGGAGTTTGCCCCCCAATTAGGATTCGTAAGAAAGAATCCCAAGAAGTAAACATGTTGCTGCGTGAATGGGACAGATTAGTTTTGAGAGAGGGTGTGTTGTATCGAAGGAGAGTGGTCGAAGGGAAAGAGTTGTTTCAGTTAGTTCTCCCCCGTAAATTTCGCTGGTTAGCTATAGAGCCCCTACATGACGAAATGGGCCACCTTGGAGTAGAGAGAACTACTGATCTCGTCCGAAGTAGGTTTTACTGGCCCCACCTAGGTCGTGATGTGAAACAGTACATCATAACATGTGGTCGATGTGTCAGGAGGAAGGGCGTCCTAAACTCACGTAACACTGCCCCCATGGTCAATATCAAAACCACGCGGCCCCTCGAACTCGTTTGCATGGACTTTTTGACACTGGAAGAGTCCAAAGGAGGGTATAGTAACATATTAGTAATAACTGATCACTTCACCCGCTATTCCGTTGCCGTCCCAACCCGCAATCAGACTGCAAATACCACTGCAAAGGCCCTTTTTGATAACTTTTTGGTACATTATGGTTTCCCTGAACGCCTGCATTCTGACCAGGGACGAAATTTTGAGTCGGATGTAATTCACAATTTGTGCAAACTGGTTGGAATCCAGAAATCGAGAACCACTCCATACCACCCCCAGGGAAATGGTAGTTGCGAACGAATGAATCGGACACTGCTGAGTATGCTTGGGACATTAACGGAGGACAAGAAAAGTGACTGGAAGTCACATGTAGCTCCCATGATCCATGCATACAACTGTACCAAACATGACGTCACTGGGTTTTCTCCCTTTTATCTCATGTTTGGGAGACATCCCCGCCTCCCCATTGACATGTACTTAGGCTTAGATGTACGAGATAATCAGTCACATAATGCCCCCGATTATGTCTCGAGTCTGCGCGAGAGACTAGATTACGCGTACCAACTAGTCTCCGAGCGCGATGATCAAGCCGGTGTTAGGAATAAGGCCTTATACGATAGAAAACTGAAGGATAATAAAATCCAAGTCGGAGACCGAGTTCTAATCAGAAATGTTGGCGTAAAAGGCAAGAACAAGCTTGGTGACAAATGGGGTAGGGTCCCCCACGTAGTCGTTAAACAGCCAAATGTAGACATACCCGTGTATATGGTACGCCCAGAAGTAGGTGGTGGGAAGACCAAAACTCTTCATCGCAATCTACTTCTCCCTTGCAATTTCCTTCCCAAGGGTGCCCCTCCCCATCCCCCATCTCCCACGGCCACGAAATGTAATCACCCCAAGAGGTATTCCCCCAATCTTGAACGTGTTCATGAACTTGAACATGATGAACGCATGATTGATGACATTGATGAGAATAGTGTGAGTGCATGGAACCTCCCGTTTGCTGATGTGAATCAGGTGCCCCGGACCCCTGAACCCTCAAATGATGTACCCCCGAATGATGTGCCCCTACCCTATGAGTCCCCACCAGAGGGTGATAATGAGGAACCCTGGGTCCCTCCTCCCCTTTCCCCAGGTGAGCAATTAGAGACCGCCTCTGTTAATGAGGAAGACTTTCAGCCGAGAAGGTCAAGAAGGTGTCCGCATCCACCTGACAGGCTTGTGTATTACCAGAGTCAAATTGTACAACCAATTTTAGAAAGTGAGACAGGTTGTTTCATTCTGTTTGGGTTGGTTGTGTTGATGTTGGTGAAGATTGTATTTTTGTTGTTTTCACTGACCGAGATTCTAGTGAGTGTTGGAGTGCTTGTGTCTGTTGTTGTGCTGTCATGTTTTCCAAGAGCAAAACAGCAGTTTACAGAAAGTGTTCGTGCATCTAAGGCATCAGCATCATTTTGGAAAGTGAAACCAAAAGATAGGATTGCCAAATTGCAGGAGGAGCGTCGTGATTATAGATACCGTTATTAAGTATGGCCATAAGGCTTGCGGTATGATTCTGTTGGAATCCCGTATTATGTGTGATATTGATGTATTCATTGATATGTATGGTTAAAGTACATTATGAGTTACTTTAGGAATTTGTAAGGATTTGAGTTCAGGCATTACCATGAGCTCCGAAATGAAAAAAAAAAGAAATCGAGCTTTTCGGCAGACAATTCCTTGCAGATGAGGGCTGGTCATAGGTCATGCAATATGCAGACAGTGGAAGGGCATCAGTATCATTTTGGGAAATGAAACCGAAAGATAGGATGACCCAATTTCAGGAGCAGATGTGTAGAAAAGACGAATAAGTAAAGTTTACCTCTTTGATTTGATTCTCCTCTGAATCCAGTTTGATTTTGATGTATTTGTTTAAGTGCATATTGATAGATGCATCGCTTTATGGGCAATGTGCCTAGGTCAGGTATGACTTACTGTATGTCTGATGAAGATGCTGTCATTTTAATGACGCAAATTGTAGCTTATTTCGTGTATAGGAATGAGGTAGAATAACATTAGTACAAGTGTATGAGACACTGCACACAGTTGAATGCTTTTGATTTAAATGATAATCACTTGGAATGCAAGCTATTTTAAGATGAAGATAGTCAATGCTTGCATTATTTTGTTTTATGATAAGATGAAAGAAGAAATTTGTGTCTAAACAATGTTCAGATGCTTACATGTATATACACATTTTCAGGAAGTGATTGCGCGGTAGTGTAGGATAATTTGATAGAATTATTTTACGTTTGTTTTGATGGTAAATTACCTCAATATGTACATAGGTTGATCTGATTTTTATTAGTGTTGCTGGTGATTTTTTGGTGGACACCACCTTCATGCTACCAAAAGAGTTTAGATGGCTGCAAATAGTGATGCTGTTGTCATTCAAAAAAAAAAAAAAAAACCTTGGTCGCATATAAATTTGTGTCTGTTGATTATTCATCAATGCCACATTTAATTATGTTTCGACTTCACATACCTTAGAAATGCGTATTCTAGTTGTTGGAGTTATTATTATTTTTTCTACATCGCATTCTAGTCCCTCCGTGGAACAGTCGAGTGTGATATTTGCAAGTGTTTATGCATTATTTAATGAGTTTTAATATTTTCTTAAGTTCATGATTATGGAAAGAAAGGTTGTGCTTTAGGTGAAGACACTCGATACATGCCAATCACAAGAGTTAACCGAATTGAATAAGAGTTCGGCCATTGAGTTATTAGTGCCGAAGACGAATTTATTTCATCGGATTTATCACAAGATTGTTAGCGTCAGACAAGGTATAGTGTAAGACATGGTTATGATAGTTTAAGCACAGGCGTATGAAGTACATTGTAACTACTATTCTTGTTCAAGTATGTGTTCAATGTTGTTTAGTGAATGTTGATGAATAGGTCGTAGGATATAGTGGTGTACAAAAAAAAAATGGGATCAAAATGAACCAGTTAGTTAATAAGTTCTCGAATGTCGAGGACGCCATTCAGCTGGCAGGAGGGAAGGTGTAAGGCGACAGACATATACCCCCTCTTGTGTCTGAATTTGTAGACTAGTTCCCCAATTCTGTTAGCGCAAGGGTAAAGTTTCTGCCAGCAGGTTCTTGACCCTCGACAGTCATTGCCCTTTTTATACGTAACTCCCCAAAACAAAGACCCTTTTGATTTATAGACAGGCAGCTCAGATGGACTGGCCGGAGTGATCATAACATTAGCCAGAAAGAGTCATTGTGAGTCATCCACCGTCCGGATGCAAGCGGCAATGTTGAAAGCCCAAAGTGTTGATATTTAGATAAATTATCCCAAACTCCGAGAGGAAACTTCCGCCAGATTTTTGTGTTATATTGAGTGGTGTTGGCGTCGACTGTCTCCCAACCTGCCACACATCTGTCTTGACCACTATCCCAATGGAGCCCCCTAATGACTCGTGGTTTAAATGTCCAAGACAACTTGGTTAATTCCTGGAACATTTCTTGTATTAATCTGTCATCCCTTGTAGGCGGATCATGATACTTAGGACCAATGAGATGACTTATCCAAGATGACAATCATTTTAGCTAATCTCAGGACCTCCCCAAAAAAGTAATCATTATGGGATAGAAATATAAAGAGTAAGATTAAGATGAGGAGTGATGTGGGCGTGAAGTGAGATGTCTTAGTGGGTGTGTTAATGAATGTGTAATGACCTATATATCCCCAGCCTTTACCCCAAATCCTGAGTGGAGGAAGTGGAGTCAGTAGTGTGGAGTCGAGTCGAGTCGAGAAGCAGAGAGACCAGTCCCAGAGCCGCCCCGGCCGAAGTCCCAGTCCCAGCCCCAACTCCAACCCTATCTCGGCTCCCGTATTCCAGTTCCCGTTCATCTCCACTATTCATCTGTAACTTACTAATTTTTCCGAAGCTGCACATCTTTGAAATATAGTCCAAGTTTTGACTGGAAATTGAACTTGTAATTATCAACATCAGTAACTTCGTTCGAAACCTAAGCAACGAAAATCGGACTGTTGTGAACGCCAGTAATTTCATTCGGAACAACAAAATAATACCAGTCTTGTCCACGGGACTATTTCATCAAAACTCCACGCCTTCATCAATTTAAGACATCTCTTCAAAGAACAAGAACCCCAATCGGCAATGCCCGTGTTAAACCTTTGCACAACGAGCAGAGGAGATCCAGCCGAACAGATGCCTTGTTCCTGAGATGCCCCACTCCCAGAGCCGCCCCATCCCTGGAGACGCCCCATCCCTGCAGTAGACGCACCATCCCCGGAGTCGAGACACCCCATCCCTGCCGTCACCCGTGTCGTCAAAGGAGGACTTTCGCGTTTATGTTTTGTGTGCACATTTCTTCGGACATTCGGACACTCGCGTCAAACAAAAATAATAAGTAAGTGGCCACACATATTAACTTCATTTCCCCACTAACTTTCCCTATCCCTTCCCCGAATAGAAACAACTAAAAGGTCAGTGTGTTTGAGAGTGTGATGTGTGTGAGAATTGATAAGCTGCCGTTTGGTTATTGTATTGAAATGATCACATTTTGTTAAATAATTTATACCAACCTGTCTGTCATTGATATTTCACGCCTGGGTGGCGGGTGAATAAAGTTGATTATTGTGATCCCAAATTAATTTCCTCAAACTGTTTTATTTGACTGTATTTAACTAATTCATTTTCTAAATTATTCTCTCTTTTTTTCGGTGGTTTATTTGTTAACTCGACCCTCACCTCGGTAGTGGCGAGCTAACAGACCTAAACTTAGCCACATACCGTGAGTCTGAACTCCCAATAATTCTTGGCGAGGTAAGGCGTGTGAGGGGGTGCGAGATACGGATGGACAAAAGAATTCCACAGGTGCATTTGTGCCTTTGATGTTCGATGCTTAAAGCCGCCATTTTTCTGAGCAGTCTGAAGATTCATTTTTAACGCTAACATAATATGGGGTATATGCTGCTCGTTTATATATCAAATGCAATGAAATTTCACCTAATGATAAAGCATATAAAACAAAAGTCAATTCCGTTCGAAAACATGTGTAAAAGTGTAAATCTGAGCTGTATTTTGTGAAAGTGTTTGAAATTTTACCCTCATGGAAAGCCGGTTTTATCACTTTTCTCCGTATTTCCGCCAAATGAAACTAATATGGTATCATCTTCAAGTATAGTTCTTTATAAATTAATATGTCAGATTAGCATACAGACACGTACAGTCGAGTAATTTTGATATCTATTTCAGCAATATTTGAGCAATTTACCTTTGCCTACCTGTGCCTCTACCATTGTCTACTGCCCATCGTTTGTAAGTAGGGATAGCGAAAAGTAATTACCATCACAAAGAAATATCTTCCTTGGAAAGTGGCTGGTGATTATGCAATGGACACGAGTCAATTGTCTTCGCATCTGAGCGGCAGATCCAGTTTGACACATACTTCAAATATTTTTGAGTGGCAGCTTCGAGCATGGGATCAAAGCGAATAAGACTGTTGTGATTCCATTTCTCGAACCTCCTTGGATGTATATTATTGTATCTACAAAATAACTACAAAAAAAAGGCCAGTTTAAGTTGTGGACTGTGCTATTATGACTGCATGACAAATTTTACGATATATGCTTCGTACAAATTTGACTGGTCACATAACACAATGTAAACATGAAAATTGCAAGAGAGGAAGTTCGTAAATTAAATGTGTAATACAGAACATATGTGTTAAATATGACTTATTTCATTATAATCATCATTACTTTTATCATCAATAATATCATTATCATTGCTTTATTTTCATTGCAGTGAGCATCTACTGAAAAGACAAGCAGAATGCAAAGGAAATAATGTTCCTCTGTGTTAGGAAATGTTTCACTGGAAAGACACAGCATTTTGGCATAATAATCAAAGCTGCTACAAACCTCTGTTCACAGGGAAACTGTTTGAAGTAAACGACTCTATTCTTACCTTCATCAATGTGTTTCTTGAGCTCGCTACGAAAGCCACCATGGCAAAATTTGAAGATGGTCTGGCCAACCAGGTCATCAGACGTGTAGCAAGGGGCCTTGACTCGTGACATGTCCGCTGACTTGATGACGTAGTCTTGGCTCAGTTTAGTGGTAAACTCTTCCACGTTTTCTGTGATGGCGCTATGCTCCTCTGGCGATGCCCGTCGAGCGATGCAGAAAAGGTGAACTGTGCTCTCTGTAAAGCATGAAGGATTAAACAAAATTATATATTGGTACTCATAATACCTGCAATTACATGCACTATAGCACTTGTTTTCAAAACACCCAGTTTTATTCTGTGAAAGGTGAGCTTCAAAAATAAAAACAAACACACAAAACAACAAGGAAAAGTAGAAATCACGCGGTGCGTAATATATGTCCCCGCCGGAAGTAGCATTTTGTAGCAAAATGTGCAATATAGATAAAAAATCAAGGTCAAAGGTCAAAGAAGTCAAAGGTCAAAATTCTGTGTAAAAGTTTTGAAGCCCTCACCTTCCATAGTGCCATCACATAAAGCAAACGGAATCGAAATCGGGTTAGAAATGGCGAAGGAGTAGCATTTTGTAGCCAATGTACAATACAGGTCAAAAATCAAGGTCAAAGGTCAAAGAAGGCAAAGGTCAAAATTCTGTGTAAAGTTTTGAAGCCCTCACCTAGTGCCATCACATAAAGCAAACGGAATCGAAATCGGGTTAGAAATGGCGGAGTAGCATTTTGTAGCCAATGTACAATACAGGTCAAAAATCAAGGTCAAAGGTCAAAGAAGGCAAAGGTCAAAATTCTGTGTAGAAGTTTTGAAGCCCTCACCTAGTGCCATCACATAAAGCAAACGGAATCGAAATCGGGTTAGAAATGGCGAAGGAGTAGCATTTTGTAGCAAAATGTACAATTAGGTCAAAGGTCAAGGTCAAAGGTCACGACTGAAATTCTGTGTAGAAGTTTCAAAGCTCCCATGTAGTGCTATCATATGAAGCAAACAGAATCAAAATTGGCTCATAAATGACAGAGAAGTAGCAAATTGAAGATTTTGATCACACACGGACGCACACACGGACGGACGGACGTACGGACACACGGACGGACACACGGACACACACACGTACGGAGCCCGTTTCATAGTCCCCTGCTCGAACTCGTTCGGCGGGGACAAAAAACAAAACATCTGTGAGGGAATCCACAATGCAGTGCTAAAGATCCAAGCAGGAACTACAGTGACCTTTCATTCTAATAATCTAGAGGATAGAGATGACATCATTTTACATAACATCACCCAATATGCTACAGATCACTCCTTTTGCACTTTTACATGTCAGAGATTGTCAGAGGAAACATTATACATTACAATTCAACCAACTGCTAAAATGAATTAAAACCAAAGTATGCCAACAATTTATGATTGGACTTTCTAATCCAAATCTGTAGTCCAATGTAAGAATATTCTGAAAAATGGCTGACTTTGATATCAGCAAGGAAACTACAAAGCAATCACAGTCCACACCAATAGATGACGGACACATTCTAGCAAACCATGCTACTATTTCATTCCACTCTCAGTTTACAAAACACATCATAAGGTCACCAAAATCATGTACTGTAGGAGGCAGTTACCATAGCAACTAACCTGCATCATTGTTGGAGGTGTTGCTTTCTTTGTTAATGGCTGGTTTCAGGATAGCAGAGCACATCATGGTGTTATAACACTCTTTACTTGGCGTGTCCTCATTTTCTGGCTTGACTCGCATGCGACACTTGAAGGATCTGTTGCGGCCACACTGAAGGGTGTTGCCAGCATCCTGGGGCCAGATACTTGATGTAGCTGCAACAAGATCATACAACACCATGACATGATAAGAACTATTGAAGAACATATTTTTAATAAAAATGATTCGCACAATGCAATAAAAAAGGGGATTGACATGTATATATGTAGACATAAAGTAAAGTCAAATGAGGGATCCTACAGACTAACGTTGTGCATTACATAAACCTTAAACTCATTTTCGATTAAAAGTGAATGACTGGTGGAACAGTATATCATGATGATTCTTCCATCAACATTCCACCCATGTTAGTTGTTTGCCGTATTGCAAACTGTTGTATCACTGTACCACTGACCCAATACATGGCCTGCATTGCTTGGTCAAGCCTGGTATGGCACTAGCCACCAAAGTAAGGCTGACCTTTTCCCTGTCTGACCATTGCTACTGATGTAATGACCCTTTCTAAGCCAACCTTCCATACACACCACCCATGCAAGTCTTCCAGTTACATCCCTGCCTGAGGGTTGATGTAGACACTGTGAGTATGAACACTAGACTGTATACAATTAAGTCTGAATAGGCTACTAATCCTACCATGCCATTATGGTAAATGATTATCAGCAATGAGTCCAAGTCACAACCCACTTGGTTTGGGAAATAAGAACAATTCATCCAAGAGCCTGCATTTCAATATAATTTCTTAAAATCCACGCAATGAACATGAATCATCAATTTGAAAATCAAAATTATCTCTATGTACAGACCATGCCCAAAATGGCAGAAGACAAAGCTTTGGGAATGCAGGTTTGTACAATTGTAAGTTGGCATTGATGTAAGAAAACAAAAATGTTGATTTGTCTATTGTAAAGGTTTGCCTTACAGTCAATTTCTGTATCTACTGAAACTTTTGTGCTGTAAACCTTCCCTCCTGGCAGAATGAAAGTAAAACTAAAACATGTTAGTTACAGACTGTATTTTCTAGAAATGATTTCCTGGCTGAAGAACTTACGTGTAGTGGATGGTAAGAGGCACTTGATAAAAGGATGGTGGTCTCCAACATGGACAAAGCTGTAGATGGAAGACCCTATCAGCTCCTCCTGCAGGAGAAAAACACAAACATACACTTATCACTGGAGGAAAACACCAACCATACACTCATCACTGGAGGACAACACCAAGCATACACTCATCACTGGAGGAAAACACCAAACATACACTCATCACTGGAGGAAAACACCAAACATACACTCATCACTGGAGGAAAACACAAAAACAAACACTCATCACTGGAGGAAAACATCAAACATACACTCATCACTGGAGGAAAACACCAACCATACACTCATCACTGGAGAAAAACACCAAACATACACTCATCACTGAAGGAAAACACCAAGCATACACTCATCACTGGAGGAAAACACAAAACATACACTCATCACTGGAGAAAAACACCAAGCATACACTCATCACTGGAGGAAAACACCAACCATACACTCATCACTGGAGGAAAACACAAAAACAAACACTCATCACTGGAGGAAAACACCAAACATACACTCATCACTGGAGGAAAACACCAACCATACACTCATCACTGGAGAAAAACACCAAACATACACTCATCACTGGAGGAAAACACCAAGCATACACTCATCACTGGAGGAAAACACCAACCATACACTCATCACTGGAGGAAAACACAAAAACAAACACTCATCACTGGAGGAAAACACCAAACAAACACTCATCACTGGAGGAAAACATCAAACATACACTCATCACTGGAGGAAAACACCAACCATACACTCATCACTGGAGAAAAACACCAAACATACACTCATCACTGAAGGAAAACACCAAGCATACACTCATCACTGGAGGAAAACACAAAACATACACTCATCACTGGAGAAAAACACCAAGCATACACTCATCACTGGAGGAAAACACCAAACATACACTCATCACTGGAGGAAAACACAAAAACAAACACTCATCACTGGAGGAAAACACCAAACATACACTCATCACTGGAGGAAAACACCAACCATACACTCATCACTGGAGAAAAACACCAAACATACACTCATCATTGAAGGAAAACACCAAGCATACACTCATCACTGGAGGAAAACACAAAACATACACTCATCACTGGAGAAAAACACCAAGCATACACTCATCACTGGAGGAAAACACCAACCATACACTCATCACTGGAGGAAAACACCAACCATACACTCATCACTGGAGAAAAACACCAAACATACACTCATCACTGGAGGAAAACACCAAACATACACTCATCACTGGAGAAAAACACGAACATACACTCATCACTGGAGGAAAACACCAACCATACACTCATCACTGGAGAAAAACACAAAACATACACTCATCACTGGAGGAAAACACCAAACATACACTCATCACTGGAGGAAAACACCAACCATACACTCATCACTGGAGGAAAACACCAACCATACACTCATCACTGGAGAAAAACACCAAACATACACTCATCACTGGAGAAAAACACAAACATACACTCATCACTGGAGGAAAACACCAACCATACACTCATCACTGGAGGAAAACACCAACCATACACTCATCACTGGAGAAAAACACCAAACATACACTCATCACTGAAGGAAAACACCAAGCATACACTCTTCACTGGAGGAAAACACAAAACATACACTCATCACTGGAGAAAAACACAAAACATACACTCATCACTGGAGGAAAACACAAAACATTACACTTATCACTGGACTGAGACAAGTTTCATTAGAAGCAGCTTCAATCAAGTTTACCACATCCACTGCTGTTTAACATTACTTTCCTCTGCCACAGACAAAGCTTTCATAGAGAAGAATCACACAAATGCATTACTTAGTAGTAAGCTTGGCATATATGTGAAGAAATTTATTGCAAAATGAGCTAAGCAACATTTTCAAACATTTCAAAGTAAATCCATCATCAGATAGAGCAAAATTAAATCTTTCTAGTAATACCTCAGATGTGACATAACAAGGAATATTCTAGAAGTTATGGTTAAAAAAAAATTGTATTTTCTTATTATTTTCTTTGTATTTTAGCAGCTTTAATAACAAATATCTCAACTGAACAAGAGTGGAGTTAGCTCCTTTTGCAATAAAACTCTTAATGTGTATTGTGTGTGTGCATACTTCTCTGCATGTGTTTGAGTTTTGTGTGTGTTTCTGTGTGTTTATGATATGTATTTGACACGATGCTCTGTGACATTTAGTGCAGAGAACAATTACACAAATGGAAGGGAAACTGAATCAAAAATAACAGCTGGGCACTTTATTCTTTCTCTTCCCCTTTCTATCTCACTTTGATAATAGAAAGGGGATATCACATACTTAGAGGGCATTATACTCAATTAGTATGATAATGACTATGATGGTATCATATCATCATCATCATCTCACTCTTCTATACACTATTTTTATCTGTTCTTATTAGATTTAAGTGAGGCTGATATATGCCAGTTTTCCCACAGTTGTTTGTTTCAAGTTATAGACAGCCAGGACAGAAACTGAACCCATCAGCTCTCATATATCATGTACACAGATGTAGATCCTGGAGTAGAGAAAGAGAAAAGAGAAATCTCTCCAGACTCTACTCTTCTGAAAAACCAGACATCGCCATTTAGTCCAAGGAGCTAACTTAACAGCAAGAACACGCTGCAACACAGGTCCAATACAGTCATTACTAATGAATCGATTCAACATGGCTTCTACATGAGTTTTACATGTAAGGCAGTATGGAGAGTCCATAAAGCACATGAAAGAAGTGTCTGCTATCATGCTATGCACACATGGGGTTATCAAGAGGTAGCAGTGGCTAATACTAGTCAAACAATGATCAGGTATCTTGAAGACACATGTCAAAAACTATGTACTTTGATCACAGGCTGCCGAAAACAAACAATGTTAGAAGGAGAACCCACTTGAGTTGGGAATGGTGCGCACTGCTTTATGCTACAAACCTGTAGCTATACTAAAAGGGCTTTTCTAAGCTTGTTATCTCTATTCTTTATATGATATGTGTAGCTTTGCTTGAGGCTGAGTAGATGGAGTTGGGTGGTACATGGAGTCTCTGCAATTAAATGTAAAATCTGAGCTGCAAAGAGGGGAAAACTCTTCTTTATATTATACAATAATAGACCCTCCCCCTATCTCAAGTATCTACCAGTGCAAGCTTCTGTTTGAAATATGAGAAAAGCATGAGATGACCTTCGCAGGCTCAGAATTAAAAGGTCAAGACAAAGAAACCTCAATATGACTAAGAAACACGAAACAATACATAAAATCAATTTGGTACAGATTTTAGTAATGGCTGGTAACTATGAAACTTTATGCATTTTCACTATCAAAATGCATTATGGAGAAATATCGACACATTTGTGAAACAATGCATATATCATGCAAAATGCATTTTGAAAAAAAAAAATCATTTTGAAAGAAACATTTTGGGGCTGAAGAGGATAGTATGGCTGTCCGGAACTTATATTGATAATATAAAAAGGCAACAACAAGATCAAGGGGGTAGAATTTATACCCATTTGGTTTACAAAGCACTCAAGAATCCCAGTTTGAATGGAGTAAAAAGATAATGATGTGACTGAGAAAATTCATTCACCGTTACTGTGTACAGAAAATAATATGGATTTTTAAGGTTGGCTGCAGTAACACAACGACATACAGGCCCGTTCAAAATATATCCTTACAATATTGAGGAGCATTTCAACATCTAGTAAAAACTGCCTGATTAGACATAAGTTTGTCAATAATACCACACTGGGAAATGAACTAAGGGTGAATGCACATAGCCTCAATACAAAACAAAACAGAACAACACATCTTTGAAGAAACACAAGAGAGAAGAAAGGAAACAAAGAAAACAAATCACAAAGGAAGAAAGTCACCTGCCTTACTCTGTTAGCTCTACTGCAAAGTTTCTTGATACTGACTATTACCAACCAACACTCTATCCAGGTCAACATCACACTGTGCCTTGTAAATAGGCAGCCACCTGCCATGTCCTAGCCAACACAATGTTCTCACAAATAATGAAAGAGACACAGCCATAATTTAATGTAAAATTGATAACTTGAACTTTGCAAAGCCTATACTCTGCTGTTTTTTCCCCCATGTCTACAACAGTAAAATACTGAAACCTGGCTCAATCTAATGATATGAGTTAGAATATTTGTCTGTGCAGACTACATAAGACTAGTTCTCCCAAACTTCCTAGCTATTAGGCCACGCCTGGCTGCTTGACTACCTCATAAACTAAGGCTCCTCTCTAGACCAAGGTGCTGCTTTCACCTACTGTAGATTTCATTACACCATATATTTAGCGAGTTTATTTTTATTTTTGCAAATTGGGACTACCCAATGATTTCGCGAGTGGTTGAATTTGCAATCATGAAGCACAGGAGGAATGTATGTGTGCGCGTCACATTCACGTCGGGATCAGAGTCAGTATTTCCAAGGGTCTTTATATTCGCGAATAGCACTTGACTCGCAAAATTCAAAAAAATAAAAACTTTGCAAAATATTCGGTGTATACAGTATACGTTATCAAACATCATATTTGCTCATAAAAAGAGGATTGCCAAAGCTCTTTGTCATTCAAAACAGGTAGAAGGATTTCCATCCAGGAGAAGCTCTACTGAATAAAATGAAAAATATCTTGAAATGATCCTGTCCCTGCACCAATAATCCCTTTAGAATCTCTAGTATCCAGCCAAAGGGCAATATTAGTACTCTGAGAATGGGAGGGAAGACTTTGCCTAATCCAGGAATAGAAACCTTGGCATCTGAGTAAGCTAGGCCCTTTTCTTACTGATACCATCTTATGTGACATTTACAAACTCCTTGCCAGCTCTTACAGCTGTCTAGAAATGAATTCAAACAACTTTTCTTCATCCATATTCCATCTCCATTTGACGTAATCTGTGCTAACCAGTTCAGTGACACATTTATCACAGTACTGGAACCTAACGCAAAGATATAATGATGCAAGTTTTGATGAAGTTCCTCAGACCCCTTTGATATATTTTCCCCATAAGCTCTTCTTGACAGAGGGCATTTCCTAGGTCTCTCTCCAGTATACATTGAAAGGAAATCGGGACGGGGGCCACTTCTTGGCTGCCAACAAACTTATACACTGCCACGTCATTTCATCACAAATTAGCCTCACAAATCAAATAAGATTCACAGAATAACATTAAGCAAGCAAAGAGGATATTTTTAGGCAGAGCAAACTCCTTGGACCGAGGTAGATCCAGGAAAGTCAAGATTTAGGCAGCTTTGAGTGAGGAGTGTGGACTCCAGTCTCACACAGCTATTTCCTGTCTCCAGAGCTCCCAGGATTTCACTCTATCACATATCTCTATCAAGACTTCTTCCTCACATGTTATCTCTACTCAAGATTTCAATTCTTTCACAACAGCTGCTTAAGCCTTACATGAACCCAACCAATAAATATCTCTACAACTGAAGCAAAACGAAACTCTCTACCTCAATGAATTCTAGTCTCATTTTTAAAAGTGTTCCCCCCCCCCCCATCATAGTCATAAAATGCCTGATGTTTCTTACTTTTAATAGCAATATGAGATAATGATAGTATAAAAGAACTTAGCTGAGGGGTTCATTAAACTGCTTCTTCTGACTAGTCTGCTTCAAGTTTGAGTTCAGTTTTAAATTGTACGTCACTGCTGAGAGGAGATTCAGCCAAGAAACAAAGTACACCATGCTGTAACATGCAAAAGCAAGATTGAAGTACAATATCCTAAAGAAAACATGACCAATTTCTATGAAACAAGAGCATATGACTCCAAGTTTGGTCTTCAATGCAGCAATGTGAACTCAACCATGGCTAGGGGAAATCATTGCCATGAAAATGAAGATTCTAAAATCTTGTTTCCTGTTTAAACACAAAGACCTTAAAAATAAAAAATGCCCACATCTTCACGATTCTTTCCCACTATGTCAAAGGGAAAAAGAAAAATAACTGCAACAGTAGAAATCCTTTTACGCTAGCCACATGGTTTGTAATGTTCACAAGCCTGGTTTTCTGCTTCCTTCACTGTATGTATGTCATTTGATGAAAGGGGTGAGAGAGACTGTTAGAGGTTAGTACATGTGTATATACCTTTTCCTATCAGTGCAGCCAGAAATGCCTGATACTGTCACTACTGTCACCCACTGTCTCTCCCTCTCTCAACTTCTTTCTAATTTACCTCTCTTTTTTTTGTCACCGGAGATCTCTTTCCTGACTAGGTTACTGACCACTCACTAGTCTACCTTCATCAGACCTTATACAGGTAAGGAAGAGTATTAAATCTCACATTAAAGCATCTACCATACAGTGTGGTCTAGTTTACTAAATCCATGATATACCTCCATGAAACCAAATCAGAAACTTTTTCATGCAGTGCAGACTGAGCTTCCTTTCTTTTATTTTTTACAACTTCTGAAGTTTAAAACAAATTGGAGTTTTCAAAGAGCAGACACATAATTGCCCTTTTGTTTCCTCTCTGTAGAATTCTTTGATGAGATGTGCCATGTTTACCACTGAGGGAGACATATGATTGATGTCACATGATCAATTAGTAACTGTACGGACAAATGTTTAACTAGTGATCTAGTCACAACACCTGGCATTAAAGACATTTATTGACACACAAACATATTGGGTACAAGTCTCCTATTATTGAAATCCAATGTACCTCATATTTGGATGTCGAAGAGGCTAAGAAAAGATTCTTTCCTACTGCAAGTACAAACAAATTTCCCCGTAACATTTTCTTTCATCTAAAGGTCTAAACACAACAATGCACATAATTTGTTCATCTATTTAGAAAAAAAAATGTTTCTCCTATCAATCAAAGCCCAAGTCAATATATGCAAAGAAAATTGAGAAGTCAGACAATATTTAATTTCCACGTCAAAATGTCTGAAATGTGCCATGAATTCTTGTCTTCATTCCCCAGTGCCAAAGTAACTTATATCTCTCTGCCCAGCCCTGGATCCTGCCTAATTATCTCTCTTCCGACATGTTCCTTCTCTCTCTGTCCTCTATCCTCCCTCTATCTCCTCTTTGCCTCTCACAGCCTCCGGTTCCTGTTCCCAGTCTACCCCACCCCACCCCACCCCTACCCCACCCCCACCCCACCCCACCCCACCCCCATCCCTGCATCAGATCAAGGCATGTCAATGTCTACACTCATTCTTTAACCACACATTTCAAGTGTTGGTTGATTTGTGTCAACACCATATGTTGTCACTTGATGCTACAAACCACATAGTTGTAGGTGATGACAAACACTAAACATGTACACACACATACACCATGCATACACACACTGACAATCTGTTCCTCTTTTCCTACTTCAAATCAGCTGATATCAACAATGTTTGTTCTCCTGGTAAACTGCAAAACATGAACTTCCTGAAGTTTGATTAGGCTACTGGGTTAACCCATTGAGAACAAGCTGAGTCTGCTACAACACTCATTTCTCATGGACACCGGCCCAGTGTACTCCAGACTTGCCTTCAATGGGTTAAAGACCCAGTAATGTGGGCATACCATGCAGTGGGAAGGCTGGCCCTACTTGGATATATTTGAGAATCCCCATAATGAATTGTGTACAGCTTTATCACTGATCTCTATGTACAATGTACTAATGTCACTACTCATGAGAATCTTTAGTAGAGTCAAACACTGCCAATGATTGCATGATTCGGAAGCATATTCACTGACAAGCTATTTTATTCTTTTTCTCCCAACACTAGAAGGTCTTTAAAGGACAAGTCCAGCTTAATGATACATGTGGACTGAGCAAATGCAGCAATATTAGTAGAATACATCGATGAAGGTATAGGAAAAATCAGACAATCCGTACAAAAGTTATGAATTTTTGAAGTTTCTGCGCAGTGACTGCTGGATGAGAAGACTACTACAGTGTATGATGTCTCATGCATAAACTAATATAAAGAAAATATTGAGAGAATTTCACAAAATGTTATTTTTTTGAAAAAAGGTGCACATTTCCTCCACTTGTCACTGACGTACAGTTGTATTGTACTTGGGATTACCAGAACACCATCTTACTACATGTAGATAATAGCCATGTTTAATTTCCCTGGGCAAATGAGAATGTGACTGTATTGCAAGCCTGGTTCCATTCAAAACATGTGGCAACTGTTATACTTATTGTATAGGTTTATCTCATTTGTTCTTCAAGTCTTCTCAACCCTTCCCCACCCCGCCCCCAAAACCCACATCACCTATCCCCCACTTCATGAAGGAATCCACAGGTACTGTAATATGTTCATGCCAGAGTCTGAGGGCAGAATGTGAATTTGTATCTGTGGTGTTTCCCTAGCAACAAGAGTCGTAAGCGTCACTGTGGCTTCGTAAGCACAGCGTCATTACACACAGCATACTATTTAAGGTGTATAACATCACAACATGAAGCACAGCAATGAGAGAATAACGTCACAACATGCCCACTGAAGTCTGTCTAATGAATCCACTATTGTGTAGCATTCCTGAGCCAGGCATATCACTGCATATAGGCTGTCGGCATGCATGGAATCAGTGTAACTAGATGGTAACTGTTGCATATATGTTTGCCTGAGATGCCTCGGCTTATCATACAGCCTTTATAGCTGCCATAAGAACAAGGCCCTTATTATACACTTTGATGAATCTAATTGATTTTGACAACTGATGGAGGATTTACCTTCATAAGAGCAGTGTCTATGTGATCAACATGATAAGACACGGAGTGGTACATTGTATCATGAAACCAACCCAGTTGAAGAAACCATCAAATATTAATGATAATTATAGCATGCTCTTATATCAAAGATTTATGAAATATAGGCAAATGTGCTGCCCCTGCTTACATAAACATTTAGCCTAGACAACTATATTTGACAACTATTTTCTGTTTGATCAATTTGTTGTTGTTGTTGTTGTTGTTTTCCTTTTTGCATCATCTATCTCTTATTGCGGCCCTGCAGTAAGCAGGACATAATAATGGACTATTGTTGAATTCAGCATCATCGCTGCTTTGCTCTGAGCTTCTAGAGGGTTGTACATGCATCAACGGCAGTCAATACCAATAAAAAAAACCACTTACCTGCTGGTAGCTGAGATAGCTGTTGACATTTTCAGTCACATACTCAATTTCTCCCTGACTGTTGACAACAAACAAGAAGCCATCCAGAGTCTGTGGACAAAAGAAAACAAAACAACACAAATACTGACATGTCTCAAGTTCTGGGTTGATCAATATTGGGAAACCTGTTTTACAATAACAAACCAAACTGAGAATACTTGTGCATCAAAAAAAAACAAACAACAACAGATGACGGAATGTTGGCATGTACACCTATTGGTAGCTTCATAGTCATGAGATAATTTATCACAAAACTCTCTAATATCCACAGATTATCATCTACAATGTAACTTGTAACACATCTGAATAGAGTATGCTACTATTCATTAGAAATGACTCTCTCTTACCATCAATGTAGCAATATAGACATGAGGGAGGTACAGACATAGAAAGTACCAGGTGAGAATACAGGAATGGCATGAATGCACTATTCTAGGTATTGCTTCAAGAAGGAGGAATCACAGGCTCCAATGTCCACCACTTTATCCCTTTCAGCTGATGAGAGACACACTCTTTATCTGTTTATACAGCATCTTTTTTCTCTCTCTCTCATTTTTCTGTTATTTCCCACCCACAGCAAAACTAGGCATCCCAGAAATTGCGCTGTAGCTTTCCGGTATACAATACATGCTGCTTCATTACAGGACTTACAGTTTGCTTGTAACTGTTTTGTACTACTCAAAAATTGATAAACAAAGGGAACTGTTCAGATGGTTAGGGCTTCATAGTCTCAGAAGGGGCTATAGTGTGGACTGACTAAAATATTTCATAATGATAGTTCTATCCATTATTTCTTTATTTTCCCGTACACTATGTACATGTACTTAGTGTGCAGCCCACTTGAGATAAACCTTCCTTTTCAGATCAGAGAATTAATGTGTACGAAGATAAAACCATCACTTTCATAATTACAAATTTTCATGAAAAGTTGTCTTCTTACAAGATAGTGTAACTATAATACAAAGATTGGAAAGCCCACTAAAAAAAAGCCTTGAAAATTGAAGAGATGTTGACCCTCATACATGGTAGGGATAGGTGACTTCTTAAAGCAATGAATGTGTAAAATAATTGACTGTTGTCTAGTACTACCACAATGAGACTCTAGAATCCAGAAAAAGACAACTGAGTGGGAGAGATAAGAGAGAGAAGATATCATAATTTCCATATATCATAAACACACTCCAGTAGGTAGGAGATGCTATCGATTACACCAGACACACATCAACAAACAGGTGAAGTCACTAAAACTAGGCCACTATTATAGGCTAACACTGATTACACAAGGGATACGCCACAGAGAAACAAAGTAAAAGGCCATTGAGAGAGATGAGAGTGAGAGAGAACAAAATACTGGCATCAAGAAAACAAGAGCAAGGCGTAAAAAGAGGTAAAAAGGAATAGTGTTGACTGACGTATCAACCTCTTATATCAACACTGCATGGGATGTTAAGATAGCATTTTGTAAAGTCTCTGAATTTTGCCATGTGGACAGGAGACTGAGATTAGTTTTCTACACACAAGATGCTTTGCCATCTCTACAGTGTTCCTACCATGATGATTGGATTAAAGCAGGGTGGTGATTGAAGTATGTGCACATGAAAATTCTATTACTTTGAAAACTGATCTGTCACAGCATCAATTCTTATATTTCTAACCCATAATCAGCCTGTGCCATGGAGTTCCCTAAATTTGAACATTTTGTCATTTGGAAGATGGAGAAAAGCAAGTTGAAAGGGATGGTATAGTATCGGTTAAGGTGAGGATTCACTTTTTAACTTTTTGCAAGATACTCAGAATTCACTCTATGAAATATTAAACTGCATACAATTGTAAGAGGAATTTGAAGTTATTATCTGTATAAAAGAGGAGCATATCTCAGGCGACACAGGTTATTTTCTAATTTCTCCTTTTTTTTTTTTTTAGAAACTGTGTATTACCATATGATATGATTTCATGCACAAAGTTAGGAGAAATTAATTCTAATCCTGCAAAATTTGGTAACGTCTGCAAAACAGACATATGACCTTTAATATTTAAACTATTTGTGCCAACTGACTGAGTGAATAGCGTATAACACGTCAGAGCATACTAGGTTTAATAGAGATTATCATGAGAATGAAGGGAGTGAAGTCACAACACACGTCACAGCTATCCATTCCTCATACATTAACAATTCAACACAGACTGAGAGAAGTGCAGTGTTGTGGGATTGTGGTAAGGTGTGCATAATGGAAAGACCTTGAAATAAAAAAGGGGAGGGGGAGGAATAGTTTTGAGAACATACCTCTAGGAGGACACTCCCCAGTGAGTCTCCAGTGGGTACCCCAGGCTTGCTGGACGATACATGGCTATGCTGCACCTCCTCACCATGCTCAGCATCTTACAGTAAAAGAAAAGTAGTTTAATAATGACATGAAATTTTCGTAACATGTTGTACCCAAGTTTGTACTCCAGCTTAGAGAAGGTCTTCAAGCCTGAGCTCATGACGCTCAATCTTGCTAGAAGCCATACAATTTACACTACATACCTCTGAAAGGTATTAGAAGCATTGTTTGACCAACAGCGAACAAGCAGCTAGCATTTCCATCTATACGATGTAATCAACTTTCAGCCCATGCTGTTCTGTGGTAAAACATTTCTGTGTATAAAATACAGTGCATCAGCACTGAATTACACATTAAATAATATGAAGTTCGTGTTCTTGAAGTCTATACCAAAAACACATCAGTAAACTTCAGACAGATTAGTAAGCAATCATCAACTGACTTGACTCTGTACAGTATTTCAAAGTTGGATAATCTCAAGTGTACGAAGTGAAGTCCCATAATATTCAATAATTTGGCATGTTTTGATTATGGACAGGCTTCAGAGCTTACAACTAACAGACAAAAGACAACCTAAAACAGCACACAAAATCATCAGTTAAATAACCCTACAAACATAAATCCTCAAAACCCATCATGGGCAATATTGTTTTCAGACTGGCAGTAATTTTCAATGCATTGATACTAACATTTTGAGGAAATTTGAAACCAATCTATTAAGTCACAAACCATATTATGAAAAACACCTCTGCTATCGAAGATCACTGAATAATTAGACTGTGGTGTTACAATGTACAAGGACCAGCAGTGTTGAACATGAAGTATAGAGAATAGAATTCAGGACTGAAAAGGTTAATATACCTTGTTGCTGTTTGATGAGTTTGATCTGACTGAGAGTCTCCTGAATCAGAGCACACTTGTCTGGTTTCATGTTGAGAGAGGCTGGATTTCTAAGACTAGCTGTGATCAGCTCATACAGCTCCTCGATGTAGGAACTCTGCTTCTCACATCTTCGCTTGTTTCCAGGTAACCTGTCACTGACACAAACGCTCTCAAAGTTAACATGAGCCACATCATATTCTTCCATCATTTCCATGTATATTTCAGAGAGTTTCTACTTGTCTTGTCGATATCAATTTCAGTGATTCTATTCTTTTTCTATGTCAAGTGGTCATACACGATGTATTCATATCCACCATTTTCATTGCCTGACTACCATGGCAACATTTATATCAAGGCATTGTCATAATATACTTTGTATCATATTACCCTGGAAAGTAACATCAGTTTTGTATTACACAATTCACTATAATATTTTTTTTTTCAGAGGAAACATCACTGCTGAAGTTCGATCAATTCTTTGATGTATCATAACATAACTAAACTATTTTTAAAGTAACAAAGCAACATAATTTGCCACAATTATAGTATCGTGTTTTTGTTTTGTTTTTGTCATCATCATTCCCACTGTGCTACACCAATCATTTTTTTTTTCATTTCCCCCATGAAAACACTGATCAACATGGAAGCAAATATCTTTGATGACCAAGCAATATATACAAGAAGAAAAGATAATAAATAATAAATGAATACACAGAGAATAATCAAGTCAAAATTTCCTTATGAAAAAATATCAAAAGGTTACTTTGCATGGATAAAAGTTTAACCAGTTAAAGTGTGGTATATTCTTTCATTATTTCAACAATCAGCATCTCATCTCTGTGAAATCTACACCTAAAGTCCTAAAAACTGTTATACTTGCTTTACCATGATAAAAGCTCTATATTTTGCTATAAGCATGAACATGAAAGTTAAAGATATTGCTTGCTCATTTCCAACAATTCAATTTACTTTAAATAGCCAACATCAAATTTGGGTTTCCCCAAGTAATCCCAACAAGGGTTCTGGCCCTTGGTTCCCACATTGATAGAACAATCCACAACATAACAACCCACACTATCACATTCACTACCATCATCATCATCCTCATTAGTTCTATTATCAGAGCCAGAAACCACCTGCACCAATGTCTACCTCATCACAGGTGCCATAGCCATTGATCTCCACCTTGACAATTACAACATCACATTTTAAGTATCCTCATTACTCATTGTCACTTTGCTCATCTACATATGTCACTGAAGCCACTGTTCCAATTTTACTTGTTACCATGGTTACTATCATGATGAAATCTTTGTCTCACCTGGATTTGTCAGGGTGTTTGCGTTTGACTGATGAGTTGTTCATGATGACTGTTGGTGGGACTCACTCGGAGGCAGAAACACTGGTCGGTTACACTGTGTTTGTGGATCTTTGCATGGAGCTAGGCTTGCATCAACCAAGAGTGGCTCATACCTGGTAAAGAATGAGAGTATCAAGAGTCTCTACTATCATTCTAGGTCACCTCCTGTCAGCCTACAAGATTTCTTTCAGTACAGTGGTACTTGTTAGTCACCTGAATGCTATTAGTCAGCTAAACGCTGACTAGTTAAGAATTCGATATAGATCTGTTAAGTTCACAGATAAAGTTAAATTTCATTCAGAGTTCCCTTCATTAGCCACTAACAATGATAGCTATTGTACATTCTACAGAAGAAAAAAAAAAAATAAGCAGTGGCTAGTCACGCGTTACTGTCTTGTTATTGTCCTGTATACAAAAGAATCCAGTCAGCAAAGATGCATCCACCGTGCAAAGGTCTATGGTTTCAATTAGTTTGCCTTTGCAAATGGTCTTTATGAGCCGTCTCACACAAAGATACATAGTATGCTTTAACTATAAACACACACCATAAAAACTCCCAATAGTTGTATTTTTTGAATACCTAGGTACTGCATGTACATAAAAATATCTAGCAAGGTTTTTCTATTTGCAAATTTTGGGAGTCTAGTGCTATTTGTGAATTCAAAAACACGCAAAAATATAAATTGTGATCCCCAACATGAATGAGGTGCGTACACTATACAATTTCTCCATTCAGTGTTGTACACCAAAATCACAGATCGAGATGTCTCGATTCGTGAAAATTAGATGCACTATTACAGTGGCGAATATAGTAATAAATGATCTCCGAAAGTACAGCTGTTTGTAATAAAGTTGAAGATGGAATTGAGATGCTGTACCCTGCCAATACGACAAGTCAGTCTGTCAAAAGGTCCTTGCCGTTGAATCACTATCCACGTCAGTATCTCACATGTATGCTTTCAACAAGCTCACCACAACAAACTGATCTCTCCTCTTCCACTTGACTTGTTATCTGCAAACCACATGTGAGAAAATCTCCAAGTGCACAGAAATCCAGCCTGCATTAAGCTTGTAGTTTCTCCTTCACTCTTACCTCTTCACACATTTTCACAAACAACTGTCTCATAAAACAAAACTTCTTGCTGTAGTGAATTTCAACACTCCTTTGCATTGCATTTGAGGGACTACAAAAAGGAAAGGTTATCCATGATAATTTGGTCTTTAGCCTTGGTCTCTATATAATGTGTTCCCTGCCTTTGGGAGAGAATCTGACCTTTCTTTCCACAGCTCAGAACCCAGGACTCTTCCCAAATCACCTCAGGGAATGTTGTGAAATCTGAGGACACACATGTGGTAGAGCCATACACAACTAAATGCCAAAGAGGGAACATGGAACAAAATAATTCACAGCTTACATTGTGTTCTATTTTGTTGTTTTACAGCTTGGAGTGATTTCAAGAATGAGACACTAAATCTATCTCCCATGATTCATGCATACTTTAGAAGAACATTTCTGTGAACTTGTAACAAATAAGTCTCCCTCTTCAGTCTTGTAATCATGTAGGCCTACATGTAATGCATATGGTGTAGGCATATATTTCCAGATGTAGCTTCCTATCACATACTCATGTCATACGAAGTAGTTTGTTCAAATTCATTTTGAAAATCACTTCATTTTGTGCCATTTCCAGATGAGAACTTGTATTTGTTTCAATTAAAATCTTCAAAAATATCTGACAGCTGGTTGACATTCCAGTCAATCCAAATATACAGTTATTGCTACAAAGTCTTCATTCACTTTGCACTAAAAAGCATATTGCTCCTACCAGACTTACGATGAATTTTTAACATGAAATCATAGTTTAAAAAATGAGCAACAAAAATAGCATTTGCCACATATAACAAAGAGTTTTCCTAAACATGCATAGTTAATGCAATACCTTAGGAGTTATGTTGCAGTACAACCGGTATCAAATACAGTATAATGTAACAACGACTTGGGACAAGAAAAAAGAAAGAAAAAAAAAAGAAGCAAGTCTAGCTTCTTTTTGTTTCATCTCTCTTGATTTGTTGGTTGTGTTGTTGACTTTGAAAAAAAAAATTGTCTGTTTTAATCAACACACAAAAAAAAATCACTCATGTTACAGTCACATGGTGGCTGAATATCAAAACAATAGTCATTCCAACTTGTAGATTTCATTCAATCAACTACTCTGCTAAAGTAGTGTTTACCATCAAATTAGTATGCACAGCCATACATCAGGTACTGCAGATTACCTGCTTGTGTGGAATGCAAGATGCTTCTTACACATTGTATGACAGTGTCAGAGAGCTGTTGGTGATCATCTCTGTTAAATTCAGTTTGGGTGACAGCTTTGAACCCAACTTGCTTCCCGGAGGAAGGAAGTTAATCCAGGCGAGATCGAGGAAGTCGCATGTTTCCGCCAAGGTGCAACAAAAGCAATCCACACTTACTACAACAGGCCGGAAGAGTTTGTCCAACAATGATTTCTAATCAACAGATTGCAGTGTGGATTGGATCATGGCTATTGCACACACACTAAGATCATCCATGACTAAACTCTCTTCCTATGTACTCTATTAAGCTGTTATTTTCGCAGGGGTTTAATTTTTGCAAATTCTGTGAATCACTGCTGGACCGTAAATTTAACAACACGCAAAACTGACACCATGAGCTAGGATAGTACACTTACGATACAATCAGTGTCAACTTGCAAAAACAACATCTCTTGAAAATGTCTGTGATCTCCTCATTTGCGAAAACATCTGACGTGAAAATAATAGCTTTTATAATTACCAATACTCTTAATACAGCTATATGAAAAGAGTAAATTGCAATTGTTGAGCTAGCTGGGATGCAACTCAAAGATGAAGTTGGCATTGTAGTTTTGAATGTGTCCATGCTTAATCCTTTCTGTACCAGGGACTTTGAACAGTGTGTACAATGCTATGGGGTCTTCTGTACCAATCAGCACTCAAAGCAAAGGCTTAAAGGTATTAGCCCACATTTGCAAACCCACGAAAATCAAAACTGCATAAAACAGGTCCAATATGACTTCAAGTACAAGTTATAACAGTAACATACCTCACCTGTTGCTCTTTGTCTATACCATTCGATAAAAGAGAGAAAATCATCGTTTTAAAATCAATTTTCAAACCGGGTCAACCCGACCCAAAATCGAATTACGAGCGCGGGCTAGCTACGTACATGTAACTTACACATGTATCGCATGCATGTAGGCCTAGTACGTACGTGGACCGGAGCTAGCGAGCGTTATACGCATGCATACGGTGCATTTTCGTTTATTTTTATGAAAGTAATGGACTAATTGGAACGAAATTTTGCACAGGTGTTACTGCAACCATACCCAAACTCCATGCTAACTATGAGACCAATTGCTGCAGGTTTACATATGTGGGCTAATACCTTTAAACCAGTACACTTATTCAGCAAGCATACATGTAGTGGCATGCAGTCATACTAAGCCTGTCCCAGTATGCATTCACTTGATTCCATGGATCTATGTACAACTTGTACATGCATTCCCTCTAAAAAAAGAAAATTAAAAAATTAAGAATAAAAAAAAATGCTACATCTTAAAGGTAAAAGCTTAATGATGCAAGAAATTGTGTTTATAGCATTTCATAGCTTCCATAAAGTGAAATTAAATCAATGTACATTACGCATGATTGACATAAAATTGATACTGTACTAGAAATGTCAATACACATGTTGGTCAATTTGAACCCTTCTGTGGGAACTATTGCAGAAAAAATAAAACAATTCAAAAAGTAAAAAAAATGAAGGAAAACTTCATCTCCTTTCACACCTGAGCCTGAACATCCTACACAAGTACAGAGTATATTCAAGATAAACATGACAAAGTGGCATGCTTTATGGCATGTGACACTCTCCCAAAATAAGGGTGAAAAAGACTGGGAAGGAAGACTACATGTACACCTGAACTCAGCTTCTGGCCTGATAGTATTACAAATTGCTGGCAGTGTGTTTCAGTGCCAAGGAAAGCTAGGGTATAGCAGCAGTCAGTACAGTGTTTTTGGACAGCTAGCAAACAATGACAATCACTAGGGTCACCGTCTATCAAGGACAAGCCTATCACTGAAGAGATATCATCACATTATGTTGTTTGTATCTCATACAATCTGGGGTAAAGAAACACCTACCTGCTACAAACTTGTAGTTGTACACAGATTGCTTGATGTCTATGCTAAGCTTGACAGATTGGGTTCTACCATATGTTTACAAACTATTGTACAACTCAAATTATTACTACTGTAGTTGTTGGAATTTGTGATGCACACATGCATTCTTTTCATTGTTGCACAATAACAAACTTTGGACCTGTTACATAATAGCTGTAACAGATATTGACTATCGACCTACTTCTACATGTACATGTAAAACAAGCTTATTTCTAGCATTACATTATCAATCCTGCAATCATCTTTTTATACAAAACCTCTCAAGGTTGTCATTCTGTAGGTGCCTACACATTGTTAAAAATTCTAAATCACAAATATATGGGACTATAAAGCAATCAATTGGCAAATCACTAAAAGGGCACAGTTCAACTTGAATGTGACAAGACTACAATGTAGATGGTCTTCTCAATAGATGGTGGATAGCATAATGTACACCAGTCTACCATATTTTACCATGCATACAAGAAAGTGTCGGTTCCTTTGCAATTTACTACTACTGTAAAAGTGGAAATTTTTGCGGTGTTGAAATTTTCGTGCATTTCGCGCAACCAGAAGCTAGTACGAAAATAAAAATATGTGAGTATTTTTGCGTGCCATATGTTCCAGTGGTGGATGTCTTGATTCCGTGGAATTAAAAACACGCGAAACTCTTCTTACCCGCGCAAGCGCAAAAAATTAGTCGCACCAAAATAGCCACTTTTACAGTAGTTTGCCAGCACTTCCACAGAAAGCTATCATATCATGCCACCTTCTATGATGCATGCATACAATGGTCATTCTTACAGACACTGCATGCATTCTACCTCCACAATTCTACTTTGCATTCAGTGCTACACAAATACATGTATAAATGTGAATTTCTTCTCAACTTTGTTAAACTTTCATAATGTCTCACAAGTTGGAGTTTACACTCAGTCTGTAAGCTTTTTTTTTCTTTTCTTTTCTTTGGTTACTTTCTTTCTTTGTAAAATATACCAACCAGCTGTTTGTAGGGTGTTGTTTTGATGGCATAATTGCCGTGCACTGATGCATGCAGAAGCATTGATTTCTTCTAATCACTTCGCACAGATTACAATCACAATCCTCATCAGCAAAGTATGATCTTCACACCATCCATTGTTGATTATCAGACGACAGACTCACACACTACTGGCCCAGCAGTTGTAGACAGACTAAAACATGACTCTTGAGCCACAATGAGTGCTGGTCTAGGCCCTCTATGAAACTCATACTGAAAGACGAACTTTCAAGACATAAACAGCTACACGATATATCATGCAGTCAATCTTTTATAAGTGAGTATTCAAATCATGCATGCATTATAGAATATCAAATCTCCTGTGATATAGTGTACATTGTACAAGTAGTTTACAACATGTTGTATGCTACTTTCACAAACACTGAAATGAACAATGAGTAAACCTACAAACTTGTTTCATAAACCTGTTTTTCTCCAGATGACAAACATGAGTCTAAATATATCACTACACAGTTTTGTCTTTGTAGGGGTCAGTTTTAAAAATCTCACTTCGAAAAGAAAATTGTAATCTAACATTAGCTTTCTGTGCTAGCTAATGATACTGACATTCTAGATTCTATTAGAGGCATTCATGGAGATTCTCTGAGAAAACATAGGGTAGCAATTTATTCTTTTCCTCCAAATGTTGGGAATGGCATTGTCCGTGTAGCTTGGATTTCCAGTATGGCAAACAAACAGGATGTCAATGTGAGTGTGTGAGGCTTCCTGTTCACACAAAGCCTACAGCCCTCTCTATCCTTCACTCCGATCTGCCTATGATGATCAAGTCAACGGCATTACACTGATGGCTTTAACTGCTTCTTCTACGCTTCAACTACACCATGCTTCAAATCATAAAAGGACAGGTACCATCAAATTTTCAGGTGCTCATCACTCACTGTCATATAACATAAAGTCATACTGAAAACTGTACATGCTTGGCCTAGCTTTCACGCAATAACTTTCAGTTAACGAGTATACAGTACATTAATGACTACATGGAAAACTGTAATGAGAGGCAATCAGTGTTTGCTTGAAACAAAATGCTATTCATACAAATGACCTTACTTTCATTCCAATCAAAATGGTAGAAATCACTCTGAGTTTTATCCAAATGAGTGTTAAGCAACTAATTAGTTTCTCTACCTTTAATATACTGATGGGGGGGGGGGGGGGGTCAATTTGTCAAACTGTTGGTACAGTGTACTTCATGAAAGTCTTGTGTTTCTGGCTCCCTTCAAATAAACAACAACAAAACTGACATAATGTTCATAACTCAGCGCCATTCTTTTATTTACCATTTTATCTAGAAACCTTATTTCCATTGAGGCAGCACAAGAGTTACGCCTCACTTCAAACCAAAGAGTTCATGTTTCAACATACGTTGTAACTTAACTGTGTATCATTATTGACAGTATATTGTAGAGTAAAATTTTCCACGGACTGAAATGACCAAGATATGCAGAATGACTAATCCACCACAAATATGTGGAAAAAACAAAGAAATCAGGCAAAACTAAATATTATACATGCAAAAAGCACAACACACACAGATACACAAATACACAATTATGCCCACAATGTTCACACACACACACACACACACACACACACACACACACACAAACACACACACACACACACACATATTGACCTACACACAAAAACACATACACACACACAAAAACACATACATTTTGTACACACACACACCAACAAAACTCACATACATTGTAAATACCCAGAATGATCACAAGCAATGTGGATCTGTTGTGGTGAGATCCACAAATCCCCTTTTCCTGCATCTACTTTATCCTGGAGATTAATCTTAATTCATACTTAGGGTGTCATACAACGATAGGGTACATGAGAATGTTGATTGCATCTGTAATGCATCAGTTTTAACAAGACTTGTTTAGGAATTCTCATACGTATGGTGCCTTCAATAACAAACCATCAAATCATAATGAAATTACCAGTTTCAAACTTGTCAGGATCTGAATACAATGACTGAAGATTATTATGTGACACTCTTCACTTGTTGGCAAGTTGTACATTTGAAGAGAGGGACTCCATTTGACATTTTGTCACTGATATCATGCACTTATGAATGGCACATAACCCTCAAAAATAATTACCTTCAGTGATCCAAAGTTGGCAAAGTACATCAAATCACGGATAAGCAAACTTGGGCCCCAAAAAACATTGAGGACATGATCTACAGATAGTCCTGCCATGTAGAGGGATAGGGTGAGATGATGCCTTCCTAAACCCACTTTTTCCTCAGTCCTTCCTCAAACTCCATCACTGTCATCATGGTTAAAGGGATCGTGCAGTTTTGGTTGAGACCTAATTCAGGTTTCTAACATTTTTTGGTGAGATAATGAGAAACCTCTTATGAAATATGAAAGAGCATGTAATTCTATGAGGAATTCAACAGTTATTTGATGAAAATTGGTTTTGAAATGGCTGAGATATCCAACAAAGAGCAATTCTAATAAAGTGTGGGTCCCACACTTTATTAAGATCGCTTTGCTTTACTTTGTTTTTGGATGTTTCAGTCATTCCAAACCCGATTTTCATCAAATAAACTTTGAATTCCTCTTAAAATGGCATGCTCTGTACTATATCATAAGTGTTTTCTTGGTATCTCGCAAAAGTTAAAAGCTCAATTCTCATCTCCACCAATACTGTACTATCCCTTTAATCCTGCTAGAGAAAAGGTTTACATTTCACAACACTCTATGACAGGTTTGGAAGCCATACCCAGGGCCCAACACTAACTTATTCTCTGCTGGCTGGTTTGGCCACTAAAAAACCTTTGAACTTGAATTTTTGGTGGCCCAAGGTACAGTATTAAAAGGAAATTCATTTTGAATTTCAGCTGCCCAATTGGGCAACCAAAACATAGCCTTTTTAGAAACTTGGTGGCCTGATATCAAATTTTAGTGGCCCCAGGCCACCAACCCTGCATGCCTTTATTGTTTTACCTGTCTTTGGTCTTAATCCTAGCAAAGTATTATGGTACATACTGGTATGATGTGTGTGGCCAATAATAAGCTGTGAGTGTTATATTCAGAGTGACCAGACTAGTAAGATGAGAAAAACCTCTCCATTGTTGGATTGTAAATTACATTAATTCAGGCCTAACATGTTGTCTGATTCTTTGATGACCAGAGACCAAGTTTTGCCTAATACTGAGCATGATCTGAAAAAAAATAGCAATAATATTACCTTCTCTGCTAATAAATGACAATGAGGTACTTGTATCAAGGAAACTGACAACTTGTATTCCATGTTTTATAATTGGTTGGCATTAAAATGTATGATCAGAGAACACCTATTTCTTCAATATGCAAGCATGAATATTATGATACAAGAGCGATGAGATGACATATTATGTTCTTAAGGAAAATAATTTCTGTATATCACGTGGCATACATGTGAGAGGCTGAAGTGTAGACTAAGCATGACTTCCATTCTTCTTGGAATTATGATGAAAGCTGTCAGTAACTATCAGCTCCCCTCCCACTATGAAGAGAGGACAGTGACAACACATGGCCTTGATCTTTCCTTTGCCCAACTTTTTCCCTGGGATAGAGGTGTTGAGTATTGACATTCAAAAGCATACACACACACACACACACAGACACACACACACATACAGACAGACAGACATACTTGGTCTGATCGTAGTCTCAGACACAATGGCAGAGGGGAAGATTAAGAGATGGAAAATGTGCTCAGATTAGTCACTTGGTTGTGGACTTTTATAAACTTTGTTTAATAACTTTGATTGATATGACATACTTACAAAACACCTGAGAATTTGGAAGGAAAGTAAAGGAATATGGTAACACTGTCACAGATCACAATGATACATCTAATAAGAAAACATTGATTAGGCCTATTATGCAAAATCAAGTAGGGTTCAGATTTATACAGGAATAACTTATAGGTCTTTCTTCTCCTTATCACAATATTCAAAATGTGATATAAACTGAACTGCTAACACATCATTTGGCGGGGTGGTACACGTAGCTTATGCTGAGCAAAACTTCTGGTACAGTTGTTTTTTCTTATCATAATTCAGTTTTCACAATGGCCTAGCATAGAATGGTTGAGCCTGCATAATCTTAATGTACCATCCATTCAAAACCAATACTTAGTCCTCACAGAACACATTCTCAGCTTCAAGTTTAATGATTTGGCTTTTCCTCTAATGCCATGTTGTGTCACTTTACTTCTTACTTACAAATTGTATACAGACTAGGCCTATATGTTCTGTCTATCAATAGCAGTCAATATCTAAACAACAAAATTGAATATCTAACAAATGTGCAAATTAGAGAACCTCATAAATACAGGCAAGTCTCTAATTCATGAAGTAATATAGGAGGTATATTGAAGCATGATATGGATATTACGATTGCCAACAGGATGTTCACAATGGTGATAACTAACTGGTGTAGCTTATCCGATGGAAACTTTGAGGAGAACAGGGTCTTGGTGTGTTGAATGGCAATGTATGTACATGTATGCAATGAAAAGCCAGAACCTGTCAATTGACTTTCCCTC
This sequence comes from Diadema antillarum, assembly GCF_040938485.1. Classification (NCBI taxonomy): domain Eukaryota; kingdom Metazoa; phylum Echinodermata; class Echinoidea; order Diadematoida; family Diadematidae; genus Diadema; species Diadema antillarum. The sequence continues at coordinate 809,178 of NW_027271042.1, read as the reverse complement.
TGTTGTTAGACTAGTACAGGATGGTTGGTGAAGAGTGTCACACACACTAGTGTTTGTTACAATGACTTCAACAGTCCTCCCTCTTCTTCCCCTGAATTCTCTCTCAACATCCTTCCTTTCTCAACCGTATGTTTCTCTTATAACCATCCTACGTTTAGTGTCAGGCAATTGTTACCAGTTTACACAGGGGATGAGTGAAATCTAGTGCAGGTACAGTGTTTATCACTTATTATTGCTGTAACCAAACATTACTCAGTACAAGAGGAGACAACAATAACAAAATCAAACAGTAAAATGTCATCCTGCCATGTTACTACTTCTTCATGGAGGGCTGCCTGTATCTATTTTCTTTGCAAATCATGTTTGTAGGAAAGTGTGGCTGGATGCTCAGTCAGTTTGTATGAGCAATCATGAAGCAAGCAGAGAGTTGAGTGGAAACTAGCTGAGGGCTGGTTGAGTGTATTGAGCCAGTCTGTGAACAAGATGTCAGCTGTTGTAAGGAGCTCAGCTGCTGCCTCAATCATATCATTTCATACAGCTCCCTCTCAACTCACTGAATACACACACAACTCTGTAGAAACTCTTTACAACAGTCTAAAACTTGCCACTCCCTCCAACTTAATACACAACAAGGCTATAGGCATGCAGGTCTTTCCTGATTGTGTCTTACTGCAAGAATTATTCTGTCCTACAGAAGCCAAGCAGGATTCTGGCCTGTTCGCTCATCACACTACAGACGATGACATACAATGCACTACTAAGAAAATAGTTGATGACTGCATACTGTTCTTACACACAGCAGACAATGTATCTTAGAAGGAGAAGCCTTGCAAATAAGTGCACATATCACTATGGTAATGCTTCCTAGATTTAGAAGAAACAATTTCTATTTTTCTGTTAAAGGGATCGTATAGTTTCGGTTGAGACATAATTTCAAGTTTCTAACTTTTTTTGGTGAGATAATGACAAACCTCTTATGAAATATGAAAGAGCATGTAATTCCATGAGGAATTCAACGTCTATTTGATGAAAATTGGCTTTGAAATAGCTGAGATATCCAAAACAGAGTGATTCTAATAAAGTGTGGGACCCACATTTTATCATGAATAATATGATTGCTTTGTTTCACTTTGTTTTTTGATGTTTCAGCCATTCCAAACCTGATTTTCATCAAATAAACTTTGAATTCCTCTTCAAATGGTATGCTCTGTACTATTTCATAAGTGCTTTCTTGGTATCTCGCAAAAAGTTAAAAGCCCAATTCTCATCTCCACCAATAATGAATGAGAGTGAGTGAATATCCAAGTCTGCATTTGACTCAAATATAATCTAAACTAAGGAAGAGTAAATGTCAAAAATGAATTGATAAGGGTTGTGGTTTATGAGGCTTTGAAATTAGCATGATTCTATTCATTATTTGTATGTAGTCAAGTGGGTCTTGATACATACTGGTTTGTTGTTTTTTGTTTGTTTGTTTTTGTATTACCAAGAGAGTAATTGACATGAGTGTGCACTTGAGAGTATCATTAACAATCCAGGGTACTTTTCATGTCTTTTACAATGTAAACATACATTTTAATGTTCTCTTAACCCGTTGAGGACGGCTTGATTTTGCTGCAACATGCATTTCCCATAGACACCTGCCCGAGTATACATACTCAAGACTCGTCCTAAACGGGTTAAATGTTCTCCAAAGTCTTATCAAAATTTAGATTCTGCAAAATGGCTAAGCTTTTGCAAAACACATTCAATATATTGCTTTACAATATACCAAATTGTAAATCAAAATATGGTTTCCAAATGGAGTCTGAGGTTGGGTTTTGCTTTATTCTCTTTGCACATGAAACAGAAATGTTTGAAACACTCTCTTTCATGGCCAGTCATGTGATCTCTACATTGGACTTTGAAGATTTTTATTAAAGAGTAGGTGGAACAAACTGGGCATCGATCAATGGACTTCTGTTTTGGAAGTTATATTATATGCATACTTGCGAGAAGAAAGAAGGCTACATAACACATAATATTCTTATATTCACTTTGGAAGAGACACTCCAAATAATGATTGAATGAATACAAAGACTACACTGTGGACCATGAGGATTATCTATTCGATCGATGTTAAAAGTCCATATTTCATGTCAAGGAGCTGAAGTAGTGCTGTGAAGGGCAGGAGGAGGAGGAAGAGTTCTCTCTACATCACAGCAGGTATAGATTGACAGGTGCATGCAAACACTGAGAGAGGAACCTGGCTGAGATTCAGACAGTTTATGAATGTTATTTCTACATTATCATTAGGTGGGCTAGTTTCCTAGAAATAACATGGCCTGAATATTTTGATAGCTACAGGCATGTCAATTCAAAAGAAATTGACTAGAGATAGCTTTCCCTTTAACATCAAAACTGGTCCTCCAATATAATAGTATGCAATAATGTTCTACCATGCATGTGTAAGGTATGCGATAACATCAGAGAATCACATACGATCAAATAGAGAATGTTAAACATTACAATATCAGAGAGTGAAACAAACACCCCACAGGAGGGTCCTGTTTCCTTGGACTATGATCTGTAACACTATGCAGCTTTGTTTTGACAAAGACATTTCTTTTCACCATGTTTGTGAACAATGCCATGATAATAATGACAGACACAGAGAAAAAAGGTATTCAGATATGACAGTGCCTTTTCCTCCTGGCTATCTGGTGCAATATGTTTGTCATAACATGGGATCTGTATTAAAAAGTTTGACAATGAAAATTGTAGGATTTCAGCAGCAAAGCAGAAGAGAGATATCACTGAACTCGTGAAATATTGAACATTTGTCACAAAATCAAATCCATACCATTTCAGTTTTCCAAGAAAGCCATGTCATTAATAACAAGTCACTAACATATGAGTTATCATTTTTAGATGAATGCTTTAATTTTCAAATTTCTATCACTTAAATATTTCTTCATAAAATTTCCTTTGAAACAAAACTCAGCGTTATTTTCATTTTCATTCTTTTTTCATGCTCAAAGGAAAATTATTTTTAATCTAACCCTAAACATTGAACCTGAATATTCATAACATCTAACCCCTTGCACAGAAACGTCAATTTTATTTTCATCAATGCTGGTTTTAGATGGAAACTGTACTTCTTATGAAAGAGTATACAGATTAATTGCAAATTTAATACTCAAATGTTTTATTAATATCAATTCAATAATCAATGAATACAAAGATAATAATTTGAAGAAGTTCTTGTTAATGTCTGGTTATAATATCATGGAAAATCTGATGAGGTCATGCCACTGTTCACTAATGTTTAGTTTTAACTCATTGTACATTTAGCCTCTACTCACAAAAAGGAAATACATAGTCATACACACATAATACACATTGACTGACTATGCTTGTAATATCACTAGTAAGTCAGGAAAAGTAACTCCTTCTTTAACAATAGAAATCATCACATCTAAATAATCCCTACTCTAGAATATATCATACAAAGTAAATTTGATTGAGATTAGGCCTATATATATTTCAAAGTTTGTAAAAATAAAAAAATAAAAATAAAAAAATGCTTTCACATTCCATCACCTTCTTGTTTCTATCTTCCTCCTAGGATTATTGAAAATTGCACTATTTGATGTTTGAATATCTGTGAATTTTATTTCATTGTTTATATAAGTTATAAAAAAAGTTTATTTGGAAAAAAAAAAGATTAGTCTCTACTGTGGAAGTCCAATATATTGATATATTTTTGTAGGTGTTTCGATGAATGAACTGGAATAAAAATGCAGAAATAAAATTAACATCTCAAGAAGACACAAGAGCAGGAATATGAGATGATCAGAACACAGACTCAAGAGAGTCCCAGGTCACTGGCACCTGTTATCCTGGGCGTACTGGATACAAGGTCATGTACTCACCTGACTATTCTGGCCACATCATGGTGATGCTGACGGCGTCAGACCTCCCTGGGTTGGTCAAACTCTCAAGGCTAGGTTTCCAAGAGGCTGCAGGCAAGCTGCAGAAAGACACACAAAAAGAAAGATCAATGTTGTGGTGATCTATTAACAGGAGGAGAGAGAACAAATAGTTTATGCATCATCATGTATGCAACTGCAAAGAGTAGAGAGCTGTGTGAATTCCAAACCAGAGTAGAGGAATTCACCAAAGGTCTCGGCCTTGACACCTCTCAGGGGAGGGCTGGGCTGGTAGAAGGGTGAAGAAAAGCCCCAAGCGGCCACCAAACACAAGACCTTGAGCACCTACCTACACAAGCTCAATCCCCTTGATTTATGACTGTATGATCCACAAACTACATGAATTATGGCTAGGAGGTGTGTGTGATGTGCTCTGAGCATGTCAGCTACAGGCTACAACAGCTTCCAGTCCTAACACACAGAGGAGAAGGGGCAGAATTCACACACTAATAACACCCTGAAAAGATAACAAGTATATGAGCCTTGCTCTGGTCACACTCCAATGACAGGAAATATATGAACACCATATTATATGCTTACTTTTCACTCGTATAACTTTGTTGCTAACCTTCCCGATTTAGGTCCTCCAAGTGTAAAGATGAGTAGACTAATCCCAAGGGATGAGATAATCCACATAGAGCAGCGTGTTGAAGACACTCTCAAGGAGCTCCGTAATATCCCTTATAATAGGAACCAAAAGAACAAGCCACCTCAATTGAATAGAGTGTTGTAAATGATAGCACTGGTAGTTTACACACAACAGCAGTGCACGGCAGGCATACAGTAAACTATGTGCAACGCTTCGATGTGCGCGTCTCCTTCACTGTGCACAAATGAACCAAGCATACATAACTCAGTGTGTCTGGGGTGCAGGAATAGGGGCATCGTGGGTAGGCATAGAAAAGGCTGTGTGTGTGTCGCCCACATAGTCTGTGTGTTCATTTGTTTAGCGTGAGTCCCCTATTGGCAAGCCACTAGCTCCGCTGCCTATAATTTGAGTCAGGCAGACACACATACACGCATGGCTAGGTTTCTTTGGCTGACTACCTCTATGTGTATTCCAATAGTGTACCCTGCTCCACATAGTTGCCACTGAGGCACAGCAATGGAATAGGCCAGCTTGGAGCTCTGTAAAATGAATGTGTTGTACTGGGCTGAGTGTGAATCACCCACTCCAGCTTGGTATGCTTTTCCAGGGTCTGGGTGAGTGACAGGACGACCAGCCAGCCACACACATGGCCAATCGCATCCCAAAACAAAAAATGAAATACATTAAATTTAGGATCTCAATCTATGCTCCTCACAACCATGAATGCTTCTTAACTTCACAATATGAGCTTTATTGTCAGGATCAGGTATGTCTCAGCTGAGCATCAGATTAAAAATTGCTGTATTACAAAGCAAGAAGAGTATCAGATATTGCTACCTACAGTTTCACTCCCTGCCATGAACTAGCTCAACTACCATTAGTTAAATTCCATCTGTTTTCTTATATTCCTCCCCTTGGCATGGTAAATACATAGTAGGTCCTATCCATACAATATGCTCAATACTACTCACAGAGACTCCAACCCAAAGCACCTTCTGATCTGGAGATTCTCCCGCCTGAAACCCCTAGCAAACGGGAGACTCCAAGTTGATGTGTGCGAAGAGCGAAATTCCTAGGGTTCTAGATGCTCTCTGGGGCTATCTAAGGCTTATTCTTTTCAACATACAATAGCAATAAGTAAGAAATCCTTTCCAACGGGAGACACAGAGCCAAGGCGGGAGAAATTAAATCTCAAACGGGAGAACGGGAGACTTTGCAAAAATGGGTTTTCGGCGGGAGATCTCCCGTCGAAAACGGGAGAGTTGGAGTCTCTGTACTCAACACATAATATCTGCATTCATACTCATTGTAAACTACCAATATTTCAAGCTATCCCACAGCTGGAGAGATTTCTGTGCAAGGTGAGCCTACCCATTACAGATCTCAGATTTCCACGGTTGCCATTCTCATCCTGTTTTCATACCATCCTGAAACCTGTATAACAGACACTTCAGTCTCTTTTTCCATTGCTTCCTGGATGATAACATGGCAACACATACGATACTAAGCTCATCCAGGTCCACGGTTTAAAACTGAGGCATAGGCAGGCTACAGGGCTGCCAACATTCACACATCAGGGTCAATAGACACTTGTGTGCTGCATACATCCAAATACAACGACTAGAAAAGCACTCAGAGAGCACAGACCTCCGCCAAGCAGCATATTTATTAAAGCATGTATGCCGAAAAATGCTCAATTTCCCAATGATGATGATAAAGAAGCATTGTCTTTGCTGTACTGTAAAACGAGAAATTTTCGCGTGCATTTTAATTTCGCGAATTTCGCGAGCGCCAAAATTCGCGAAATTAAAATGCACGCGAAAGCTTTTGTCTACACTACATGCATTGAATGCCAGTAGCAATTCGCGAAAATTTCATGCCACGAAAAAGGCTTTCGGCTCCAATTCGCGAAAATTTCATGCCGTGAATATTTCATGTTTTACAGTACCTTATCAGCTTCCTGCTTCATGGTGCCTTGAGCAGAGCATGCACTTTAATATGATATAGATAGCCAATTCTGGACAGCTTTCTTACCAACTTGTAAACACAAGAAATTGTGACTTCTATATACCAGAAATATATAGGGCCTAAATATAATATGAAAAATGCTAACTTTGCTTAGATTGAAAAGGGATGATGTATTTATTATCACTTCTCAGTCCACATCTTAGGACTCAATTGGGATTCAATTGGGACTCAAAATATGCTTATGAAATATATGGCATATAGGATGAGTCATACATTGTACCTCCAATAACACTCATAGTAGAAGGTATTAGTTAACAACCATTGTGACTTACACAAAGTCACTTGGCAAACTCGGATACAATGTGAAATACTGGTAACTGAATGCAAAATAGTGTTCATCAAAACAGATGTTGTACTTGTGGTTCACAAATCACACATTATATATCTATATTCAGGACTTCTAGCTCATATATCACACCTGTAATTGTGTCATGGTCATAATCTTCTCATAAGCCTGTAATCTGCAGACCCCTATAGGGGATAGGCAAGCAGTGCTACCTATCACAACAGGTACTCATAAAATTCCAGCACAAACTGGTTGAGTCACTCAACACTCACTCCTCCTCTCCCTTTACATGTCAATTTGAGAAATGTTGCTAGCAGCTTTCTCACAGGTTTGCCAGTATCTATTTTATTCCGTCAGAAATCTGCTAGACTTCCTTCAAGCCTGTTATAGTTATACCCCATTCATTGGCAAAATTTCTAAAGTGAGCTATGGCTGTCTAATCGGCTAATCCAGTGTCAAAGGTACACTGGAATTCAATACCATGATCAAGCTGGCGGTTTAAATAGAGGGAAATTAATATAAGAGAATGGTACAGGTTTTACCACAATGAGACCTACTGATAAAGTAGAAAAGCTATGGAATTTTAACCTGTTGAGGACAGTTTGATTTTGCAACAATACGCATTTCCCATAGACACCTGCCTGAGTATACTATGGACTCGTCCTCGACGGGTTGAAGTTTCAGATGTTTTCTTTATACATGTAGTCAAGATATCAGCAGGAGAAATGAACCTGTGCCACATTATAAAAAGAAAAAAAAACCTCACAAACAGATTAAAAAATAAAAAATAAGGAACAAAATCCACTCTAGTATGAGATTTGGATTACAATGAAATCATACCTTACACAGGCCATTCATGGTGACACAAATTAAAGGGATCGAATAGCTTTGGTTGAGACCTAATTTCAGGTTTCTAACATTTTTTGGCGAGATAATGAGAAACCTCTTATGAAATATGAAAAAGCATGTAATTCCATGAGGAATTTAACGTTTATTTGATGAAAATTGGTTTTGAAATGGCTAAGATATCCAAAACAGAGCGATCCTAATAAAAGGTGGGACCCACCTTTCATCAAATAAACTTTGAATTCCCCTTAGAATGGTATGCTCTGTACTATTTCATTTAGTGTTTTCTTGGTATCTTGCAAAAAGTTAAAAGCCCAATTCTCATCTCCATCAATACTGCACCATCCCTTTAAGTTAATTCATCAAACTAGCCTCAAACATAAAACTCTCAAAAAGATATAAAAAGAATGATTTTACTATTCTTATTGAGTAAAAGGAAAGAACATATAATTATCTTGGAAGTATTGTACTTAAAAAAAAGTAACAATAATTCTATAAAAAAAAATAATAATGGAGAAATACATCCTTCAGCAGGAAATGGCACACACACAGATGGAAACATTCTATTATTCAGTAAGACAATTATATAAGTTAGGTTGAGCTGGAGAAAGAGGATGTTCGGCCCAAATGTATCACGCCCCCTCACACACTACACATTGAGCCCCATACAATGAGCCAAGTCTGGTACGTGGGAGGATAAAACCATGGTGAGCAACATTTCAATACCTGCTGGCATTTTCATGGGATCACCATTCCTTTACACAGCAATCCGTGTCAAATCTACCCGTAACAATCAATCACATAGAGACAGATTCACAATCTTATTCTTTTTATGTCGGGTCAAAAAAAAAAAAAATGCTGCTAATTGAATAGGCAATGGCAGCTCAAACTGATACGTTCTCCTTCTCACTATGAGGTAACATACTGTACTATCAATAAACCCAAGCCAAATGCCATGGGCGATATTTGGCAGACTTGGAAATAGGCTTCATCTTTATTTTATGTACAATGTATTTCTCCAGCCAAGACTGGTTTCAACAAGCCTGTAGACCTTGCACTATAATACACATAATGCACATATGTGCACATGTACATTTCTTTTTTTCTTTTCTTTTTTTTTTGGGGGGGGGGGGGATAAATCGCTTTTTCCTCTTACAAAAAAACAAACAAACATGGAAAGATCAAATGGCATTTAAAAATAAAGATTTGCTAAGACTTCAAATGTACAAATGTATGAACTATTTTATCACACTTTTTTTCAAGTCTGACAATCAACAAGGTGTAAGAAACCCTTTCAGGCATGCATGCTAATGAGTTCCTTAAAATGCAATCTGCAGGTAGTTTTATTCTACGTAGGTGACAGCATCCCATGACCCAGTTTATCTAACTCACTTCCCTGATCCAAAAGTAGTGACCAGTCTGAATACTTCCTACTGAATTCAGAGAATGCCAGTAATCTGTCTTGCCACTGACTACTGAAGTTTGACAGCAGGTGCCTTTTCTCTCTTTTCTTTGTTTAAAACAACAACAACAGGTGCCTTATGATGATGATTTGAGCAGTTCCAAACATCATTATGATATAGATCTTAGAGTCCAGTTCATTTTCTTTGCACGTATTCACTGTATTACCCCTTTATATGGCACTATGAACATTGGTTTTCCTAGATTTATAACAATAAATCCAATGGACTACTGTGAAATAATCATACTCTGATGATAAAAACTCATATTTCTAAGCCTCACAACCATACACTGTTGATGGGGCACTACCAGTTGCTGTTTTTGCACATCATATTAAAGGCATAATTTACCATTTGCCGAGGAAACAAAAACTCAGCATTAGTACTTCAAAATAGTTCTAAAACGTGAGTTAAGGATAGAAACAACCACTGCAAAAATTTGAACAAGTATAATTGAATGAGTTTAATGAGAAAAATAGTGATATCTCCTTATATTTCAAATTTTATACAGTACGGTGGGATGTTTTGTGATACATCTGACCTACACATATGCATCAAAAGTGATACCTTAATTTTTTTTTCTAAATCACTGCTCCCAAAGGTAAACAGGACCTTTAACATGTCACACCACACTAATTTGAATGCTGTGACATTTTTTCTTTCCTTCGTATCGTCAACTTTTTATCTCAGGTATACTGAGCAGAGTATTATCCTGAAAGTTTCCTGGATGATTGCATGCAGTGACTAAACCTTGATGAATAAAACAGAAACGACTCCAAACATGTGGGATGATGCCAGATAATCCTCACATCCCTCCATACAATGGAGACAGCAGAGAGAAAACAGAAAAATGACTGATATCAAAGATTACTTCCATCCTGTTACCATGGTTCCAGCTGATTAAAGAGACAGGGAAAAATGAAGCACAGGCTTCCTACCAACAGGGAAGCACAACAAAGATATTTCCCTTCATGTTTTGCTTCCTCTGTGAGATATCAGCTTACATACATTATTACTCAGTGTGTATACCCAGGGCCAGCCAGTTTCCAGACAAGTTAGCTATAAGACCCACTACAGATGCTAGTTTCATTTACCACACATGCTCACAAAATGATACAACCACCAATCCAGGGTATAGTTTCACCAGAAGACACAAATTATAGTACTACAGGATATCTACAGCATTTGATGGCATTGATCACATGATGAAACATAGCCTTTTGATATAGCCATATGAAATTGATCCTAAAACTATGTTTGGCATGCATGGACCAGGTATTTTAAAAACTTCATGATGCTATGTGTTTATAACTATAAACGATCTTCAAAATAGTCATATCTTCAAAATATTCATATCACTATTTGGAATTGATCAGCATATTTTCAGGCAAAGACACATGAGCTGCATGAATGCATGTCTGGAAGTATTATGGCTCCAGAGTGAATTTTTGATACTCAATGAAACACTTGTTTACATCTGACAGATTTGTTTAAAAAAGAAATCCCTTGCAGCAAATCTAAAACATCTAAGATCATCTAAAACCTCTGTAAATTTTGCATTGGGATGAAGTGAATACATACAGTGTGAAAAACTGCCCATTAACAGTACCAGTGAGGTGAAAGAAAGTCACTACCATGGATATATCATTCATCAGTGAATACATCCATTTGCCTTGAAGAAGTGCATGCATCATACAAATATAGCAGCATAACATATGGTACAAAAAAAAAAATCTGTACTGAAAGGAAAATTTGGCAGAAAAGACAAGTTCTGTCATCCCTTTTTTGTTGTTACTTCAATGACAACTTTAAACAGAAAATCTGATCAATGTCTCTCAATCTTTCTATTACACAATGAACTACATGTTATTTCTTATTGCATTTTTGGCAGATATCTTGCAATAACATGAATATTATTTGAATATCATTTGAAACACCATACATAAATAATATAGAAGTATCGTTCGCCTGAAAACACTCCAATAACCTGTACAAATCAAAATGATAACACAATGGAAATGTTATGATTCAACATGATTGAACAAAATCCATCTGATCAAATGAAATTCTTGATCAAATGATTTCAGGTATATATTACAAACACACGTACACGAACATTTTCTGTCTCTGAACTGTACTCAATTTCATTGAACCTACCAAGACACGAGGGCAGTGAACCCTGTTTGACCATGTTTCAAGGTATAATCTATTCAGTGTTAATATCCCTGGTAAATCGCTTGATATTGAGTCATGTCATAAACAAGGACACTAATTATTCTCCGAAAAAGGATATGGGATTTATCCGCAATTTCAAGTCAGTGAAGGTCAATGGTACAGTCCTGTTCAATCGCTGGCATTAAAAAAAAAAAAAATTAAAAAAAAAGAAGAAGAGAGAGACCCAGAGGTCACTTGAATATTGCAAGTTTACCTTCCACCTAGTTAGCTGACTATCAAAGAAGAAAGTTATCAAAAACATCCACATCTGCTTCTATCAAGACAAAAATGTATATTTTGTGAGAGACTGTTCCAGGTATATAAAAGTGAGTTGCATTAGTAGACAATTTTAAGGGTTGACTTTTGATAGTGTACCTTTGCTGATGCTTACATTTGCAATATCTTTCATTTACATGTTTAATCTACAAATAAGCAAGTATTTGTTTACATGCATATTGGTCTATGATATGTAGGTTTATCGCAATATTTTGCAAGTTTAACAGCTCAAAAGAAGAGAGAATTTCACTCTGATTTCATTATAAATCTCAAAATATCTCAATATTCCATCTGGACATTTTATGGTTATCCTAAAGTCTGTCTCTCTGTTTCTCTCTCTCTCTCTCTCTCTTCATTGCTGACTGATAATAATGCCACCCTTGCATTTCAAAGGGGCACGTCAAAGGGATCGTATCGTTTTGGTTGAGACCTAAGTCCAGGTTTCTAACATATTGGGGGAAGATAATGAGAAACTTCTTATGAAATGTGAAAGAGCATATAATTCCAAGAGGAATTAAAGGGATTGTACAGTTATGGTTGAGACCTAATTTCAGGTTTCTAACATTTGTTGGTGAAATAATGAGAAACCTCTTATAAAATGTGAAAGAGCATGTAATTCTATGAGGAATTCAACGTTTATTTGATGAAAATTGGTTTTGAAATGGCTGAGATATCAAAAAAGAGCGATCCTAATAAAAGGTGGGACCCACCTTTTATTACAATTACTTTGTTTTACTTTGTTTTTGGATGTCTCAGACATTCCAAAATCGAGTTTCATCAAATAAACTCTGAATTCCCCTTAGAATGGTATGCTCTGTACTATTTCATAATCGGTTTCTTGGTATCTAGCAAAAAGTTATAAGGCCCAATCCTCATTTCCACCAATACTATACCATCCCTTTAATAGTTACAGCAGCTTTGAATTATTCAAGCCTATTGCTAAGCATTCAGCGGTCTGATAGAGAATTCAGTTAAATTATGTCAATGTTATCAAAATGTTGAGCGTTTATATTGTTTTTTAGCTTTTTTAGGTTGTCAATTACCAAAGTGGTTTCATCCCATGACTGTATCGTGACAACACCTGAAACATGATAATTCAATAACCTTCCTACTCTACTTTTAGGTTTTATGAACCACTTTCACTGTTATTTCACTTCAACTTATATGGCTACTTCATAATCATGATCTGTTTTATTACGGCAGATGCACATGCACAGTTTATGAGTCCCTACATGCGCCTACATGTAGCCACACAATACAAGGCACACGGCAGCACAAGTTGGCAAGCACGTCCACGCTGGCTTGGCATGACTTTCTATCAATTAATGCTTCCATACAGCCACTTCTACCCATCAGGATGACAACTTTATGAATAGCTTTTTCTTATTATGACTCTCTACTTTATGATATAGCCAGTATGTCATTTTGCCACAAGCCATGCATGATAGGGATTAGATTGTTAGCTTTCTATGTTGAATAGTCACAGTTCTTACATGTACAAGACATTCATTCTCTGTAAATGAGATGGAGGACAAAAATACAGCACATTTTATGTTCAGTACTACACAGAAGGCATGGCTGTGAAGTTTCAATTAACTATGAAACAAGTAAGGTTTCTAATGTACAAGTAGCCCAAAAGATTATTCTCTTGTTTGTGTGATGTTGTTGTTTTCATTGACAATCTGTGATCATCCCTACAACACTGTACAGTTTTAAAAATCACCGCCTTGTGAATTTGTTTCTAGTTTTCATGCCTCAACCACTTTAAAGATCTGAGGGGAAACATACTCAGTTTGATTGAATCAATCTTATAGGAAACCAAATCCCAAAGAGAAATGTGGATTGAGTGAAAGCAGCAACACCAGTAGAACACATCAGTGAAAGGTGGAGGAAAATTGGACAACCGATGCAAAAGTTATGAATTTTTGAAGTTTTGGTGTTGGAACTGCTGGATGAAGAGACTACTTGAGTTTATGACATCATGTGTGGACAACTATCATAAAGAAAATATTTAAAAAAATAAACATGATTTCACTTTTCTAATATAATGGAAGAGCACTTGACTAAGTGCTTTCAGACAGCAGCTGTGAATAATTACTGCCCTTATCATATGTCAGTATCAACTTGATGGATATGTAATTTTCATGAAAAAATCATTTTTGTAGAATTTTTCCGAACCGATTTTCATCAAATAAATTTTTAATTCCTCTTAGAATTGTATGCTATTTCATATTTTGTAAGTAATTTCTCATTGTCTCACAAAAAAGAGAGAAAAATTAATACAAACCTAAAGCCCCATCCCAACCAAAACTATACCATCCCTTTAATTCTAATTCCAACATGAATGTCACATGCACAAGTACATTTCTCCACCCATTGCTGTACTCCACAATCCCGCATTTTTAACCACTTGCAAAATTGTTGGAAAGTCTCAATTTGTGAAAACTCAAGACTCACTATCAAAATATATGGCGTATAGAGTATCTACAGCATGTAAGAGATAAGTGAAATGTTTAGGTGCTGATTAGACCATGTCACATTTCCTACAAAAGCAGAAAGTTAGATTTGCACTCTCCACCTGCTGGAACAGCCAAAAGCATGATGACGAAATTTTCTTAAACTTTTTCAGAATCAACTCAATTCCTGGTGAAATTAAGAGAAATGAATATTTCCTGTCATCACATTTTTTAAATTTCTGGCAATTCATGTCACCTATTAAAATCATTATCAAAATGATAATTTCTTGCGTTAACTATCCACCATGGTATCACAGTTATTTCATACGTTATCATCTTAGTTACAATGAGTCTCTCAAATTGCCCAGAAAAAGATGCCCAGACCTGTCTTGCAAAACCAAACGTTCAGCAGAATTGTGAAGCCATTAGGATCGGAAGTAAGGGTAGCAGGAAATGGCTCATTACTATCTAACACCTGTGACGGTATGTTTCATGAATGATCACTTAGTCAGTATTCCATCTACTTGTTTAAGGCTTACTAACACACAGAGCTCTCACATCACTAGGACATGACAAATCTCAAGTTTTGTCAGTTTACTTCACCGTTTGAATGAAGTCTACAACAGGATGTTCTTTCTGTCCTTCTGTAGTCTCTTTGACAGACTTCTGTTACTTGAACTCCAATTTACTGAGTTTATCTAGCATTCACAATGTAAGAAGAGAGAAAAAACTGATCAACCATTACGATGAAACAAGTTGGACTCTGCCATCAGCTTTATTTCCTACTCTACACGGACTGCTGAAACAGCAGCAGCCATGAAACATCTTCTTTTTGTTTTTTATCTCTTCCTATCTCTCTATCTATCTATCTATCTATCTATCTATCTATCTATCTATCTATCTATCTCTTTCTCTCTCTCTGATGCAATAGCAATATTGGTAGTGATTTAGATGACATCTACACTCAAATCCGTGAAATTATATAAATATGTATTCATCCAATATATGACAACCCCATTAGGTTGAGAAACTGATGGTTTTTTGTTTTCCTTTGTGTATTACTATCATCATTAAATCCTATAGCTAGTCCTTTTTTTCTTTCATAATAAGTTTAGTAGATCCACTCAGTCAGATGTTTTGCAAAGGAGATGATAATTCAGTGATTATGAACAATTCATGCAGAGCTCTGTATAAGATGATCTGAAGCTACTGAAGCTAAAGAAAAAGGCTGAAAATCTTTACAAGTAAAATCCTCATTTTTTCACACTCTACAAGGGAGAAAGATACTGCCAACAGAATGTTCGATTTTGAAGAATTACCAATGAAGTATAATTTTCTTGTTAGTCCCATATTCTATGAAGAAAAACCGACGTCACACTATTGTACATGAAGACTGTGAATTTGAGAGTCACAAGATAAATGATATAATGAGTTCATATAAATTCATATGAGAGGATTTAGCTGTTTACAAAAATTGTAAATAGTACTGTAGTGTATCTTGCTTCATTTCCTTTAGTGTAATAACTTCATTTCCGCAGCAAACTTAATAACAACAAAGGTATATTCCTTATGGAGAATTCAATAACAGTCAAAGTTTACTTACCCTTCAGAGTTTTCAGATTATTTCCAGATAATAACTGTCTGACAAGCAATCCATGTTACAGATATACTTTTACAGTGAAAAAAAAGAGTGAATGATTGGGAGGATTCAGGTTGCAAACAGGTGGCAATAAATCAAGGCAGGTTTCCTTGTCAATTGCATTGATAACAAAGGCGATGACACAACAACAAACAAAGGCCATATGGGTCATTCCATGGGGTTGGGCCTGCTCTAGATTTTCATGTTGTGCAGGGAATAAAAGTCATATTCTGAAAATTTTATCAAATAACTGCTTGTGGTTTGTGGTTATTCTTGGAGAGAGATGTGTGAAGAATTATTTGATGAATAAAAAACAAGCCTGTGTACAAATTTATTTTGTCTGTGACTGTTTCATTGTTGATGTCTCATGGTTTTTTTGTGGTACCAGTTGTGACAAAAATATATGCCATTTTCATGGCAATGTAATACAGAAATACACAACCTTTCAGCATTATGCCTATCATAATAAAGAGAGGCAAGGTGACTTCTACAAAGACTATAAGGCACATAAACATGTGTCACAAAATAAGAACACCAGAGCATCTTGAAGCAACCTCATACCGATGTTACAAACGAAGTCCGCGGCGATTTTTGTTGTAACATCGGTATTGCATGGTTTTACATACACTTATAATCATAATATGATCAGAAACTTGATTTCTATAATTAGACTCATATTTTAGGAGTATTATTGTCCAAAAATTAGCATCAAAAAGCTCCAAATAAAAGAGAAAACACAGAACATATTACCGTACTTCCGTCCGAAGTCCGGCCTCTTCGTGTAACATCGGATAAGAAAGTCGCGCTCGCGACAAAAAGAAGAGCTACTAACTTCAGCAATCGTATTTACGTCACTGGCAGTACTTCCCCAACGGCGGGAAGACCACTTACAGCCCGTTCACACCTACCTGGACGGTGCAAGACCCGTTTTTCTGCTGTAGTCCGTGTTACATCGGTACGTGAATTTCGATGTTTCCGATCGGGAATTTCAATGTTTCCGATGTCAATCAGTAAGCTTGTACGCTATTTTACGAAGTAAATAACTTTTGTCACATTTTGTAAACTGTATTGGAGGAAAAAAACGATATTAAAACCACTAAACTGGCCAAATATACGGTGGACAATGATGCTGTTAACACGCTGTAGTCCCACATACTGAGATATTTGTTACTTGTTCATGTTCGTAATAGTGATCGCCAAATTTCCCCTTTTATGCCCGTCTCTGCAAAAGGAGCATGTGTTCCTCTCTTAGAAAACCATACAAAAGTATGTCCAGTGTATCTTCACGGCAATATAACATTATTTTACCTCCCGATTCTTGTGAATTTTGGACCTTACTTATGTCATTCGTATCTACCAAGTAGATGTGCTGAACGTTAGTACGGTACTATGAAGTTGGAATACGTAGACGTCCAGACTGCGTCTGAGCTAAAGAAAGAGTTTGCCCAATTTTGTTGTTGATATTTTGGGAATTAAGAGCTGTTAGATTCTTTCTCTTGAACAGATTTACAATGTCAGTGTTTTCCTTTCAAGATTTCACTGACCTGTTAATAGTGTTACTGTTAGATGGCTTTACGGTGCTCTGATGAAGCAGTGCATGGGTTCACTGTTTCCATTCCACGTTCACTCACTGTAAAGTCTCAAAGCTAAAATGCCAGTTTCGTATTCATTTTGGGTAGGTAATTGGTAGGAAATAGTTCCATGTGTACCGCAATCAAAATTGGCATAATATTGGTCTATCCTATCCTAAAAAGAGGGCAAAAATTTTGAATTTGATGGGGATTGAGTACCGTAAAAAAAAAAGGGGGGGGGGCCTAGTATTTTGTTTGAGGTCTATTTGGAATAGGACCGTAACCGTAAACCTAACCCTAGCCATGACACTGGGGGCAGCGCCCTGCCCTTGGCCTTGCTAGCTTACATAGATGTGAAAAAAAAAATTAGCGTAGAATATGAAAATGATTTTTTACATGCCATATTATTATTAATATTATTAACATTACTGCTGTACATCATTTTAAGCGTAACCCATATTTTTTTTTTTTTTTTTTTTTTTTGGTGGATGGTACACATGGAACTGTAGCCAACTGGTATGACAAGAGGTAGAAAGGTAAGCAAAATTGTCCAAATTATTTAATTCCATTCATATACACAGATACATCAACAGGAATATAAAGAGTACACAGACACAAATTTTCTGTTAATTCTTTCATTTTATTTCTCTTCACACCTTTTGTCCAGTTTGTCGATGAATCTGCCATGGATCCTCCTCTGCCGCCGCTACGTGATTAAACTACGTGAAAGAGTGAAAAGGGCACAGCCACAGCACTCCACAAACAGAGAGAGGAAGCTGACAAAGCAACACCAAAGAAGAGCGAACATAACAAACTAGACAAAAAGAAAACTGCACGGAGGGAAAATGGACATTGTAGAAAAGAGCAGAAATTAACTTCAAACAAAGAACATGGAGAAGACAAGAAAACTTGTATGATTTCCCTTTATTAGTTTTCATAGTTGAGTTGACAGTTGATGAAGTTGTTAGTCAGAGTATATAAGGTCAAATTGTGTAAGGCTCGACATCATTCTTATTATTATTATTAAGTCTACCTTCTTTCATACCAGAGTTACAAAGAATTGAAGTCTGTGTAACATAGGTGTTGTTCCAAAGGTATACAGCAGGTATAATTCCAAAGAACTGCTACATTAGTGTTATTCAGGGGAACATACATAAAGTCTATGTGTGTAGGTTTTAACATCTGACACCACAACAAAGGAAATCAGTTGATATGTCGTAATGTACCTATGTTACGAAGACATACTGTCCGTGTAACATAGGTAGTATACTGTGGACAAGGTTGTAGTACGAAAACCCCTGATGATAACAATAAAATCATGTTTTCACTTGAATGTCCATACAACTCACTTGCCTCGACTGTAGTTTTTTAAAGAATATTGTTATTGTGTCACTCTTGAGGAAAAAGTTAAACCTTTGGTTAAAATTGTAAATGGTTTGTAGAAAAAACATGTTAATAAAAGTGTCTTGCAGTTGATATCAGAATGGACAATCTTACTAATAATGATCTCGTGTGCCTGTCAGATAACATGTTGATGTGTTATGGTGGAAAAAAACTGGGATATGTTCATTGTTATCATTTCAGAACACAAAATTATTGAGGATGTCACAAAATGAAGTCCATGTAACGTAGGTATTTGTCATACCTGTTTACCCATGCTGACTGAAAGTGTGCGAAGTAATAAACAGATTTCTAGTGGAATAAGTTGAAGAATGGGAGTAACAAATCAGGGGGAAAGAGAAAATTTCAATTTACCCAACTTGAATTTTCAACTTGTATGTCACAATTTCAGTCCCAACCCCATGGAATTACCCATATAAGTACATGAAAGACTGGATATTCAAGAAGCAGTAAAATGCTTTCATAAACCACATAAACACAAGATTATACGTTACTCTGTAGCATGCATCCATCTTGCTTTTTTTTCAATTTCCATTGATATTATCAGGACTGCTCAGAATATCCAGTCTGATTCTCCAATTGATAATAGTATGCTGATATCATTACCAAAGTAGCTAATCATAAATTCAAATACTGAATTGAAGACTGCCCTGAAAACGCTGGAGTTCACCACCACAAAGAGGTTCAACTGATAACACACCATGCAATGAAGCATATCATACACCAGTCTAGAGCATTAAAGCGGTCACTGAATGGAATATATATGTTCTCTTTCTAAACTCGTTATATATATTCTACAGTATTTGTAACGTACTGCTTAATACCATGTCTGTTTCCACACTGATGATTTGATAAGTATATTACGCCATATATGTGTATTCAGCGAGTTCAATTTTTCGCGAATCAGAACCTTGGTGTACAGTTATGAATGGAGGAATGTATGAGTGCAGGTCACATTCATGTTGGAATCACTGTTAATTATTAGTGTGTTGTTAAATTTGTGCATAGAACTCAACTCGTGCAAAAGTAAAACTCACAATATATGGCGTATAACAGTACAACTATCCATATAAAAGATAGCATAAGTTTGTTTTCATTGCTTGTCAAATTTACAGCTCTTGAATTATTTAATTGCCTTTATCATTTTATTCTGAAATATATTTCATGTACAAAAAAAAAAGTTGTGCATTTATAATTATGTAAGATAATTGAGAAAACAAAGACAGCCGAACCAAAACACAAAAGGGACACTGTTGATGACTTCTTGAAATTCACCCAGTTTCAATTTTTCTCTTAATTTGTCCAATTGCTGAAATCTACTGCCTGCAATTCATTCAAAAGAACCTTACCTTTGAGGTAAATTCTTCTATCTGTCCAATAAAAGCCCCAACTTGCCACTCAGAATACATAGTTCTATACCTAATCCCATTGATTCTGTCCCCAAAGTGGAACAAAAATTTTCCACAGTATAAAATGTGCAGTAGAGTACATAGGAACAGCACTTAGCCTCAATACATGTTGATATTCTACACTATGATAATGTATGGAGCTGTATGAAAACATTAAAACACATGATGTCTTCCCATGTAGCACACAATGATACAGTGTCTACATGTCTACACTGTGCATTGTTTTCTTTCTAGCCATACTCTTCATACAGAGGGAAAGGGGATTGAAGTCAAGCCTACACTCAATCATGCATACGATGAGCTTTGTACTCGAGCTTTGTACTCGCACATTGTTGATAGCAAACTGTAACAAAAGCCAGCCTAAAGCTTGTCAGATCAGACATCATGCATTGGCCTGACTAGAGATCGGTATGAGCAGCTTCCAGCTTGCCTCTCATGTTGCCATCATGTCATAGTTAAGACTGACAGGTCATTCTCTTGTCTACATGCATTGATTCAAAATGCATGTAGGGACCAGGAGGACATCTAGACTTTATGTGTTTTCATGATATGAACTCTAGGTGGCAGGTGTTTTCAGAGTATGAACACAAAGCCTGCATTGACAAAAACAACACCATTTCTCTTTTCGACCAACTGGAAGACAATAATCATGGCAATGTGTAAATTAGTCCTCTAACTAACCCTTCAACTGGCCCTTTGCAGAGTAAATGCCTTGAAAGAAGGCTATACCAGATGACATTACAGCAACTATTGCTGGGATTGCTAAGGCTATGTGTGCTATCCATTTAGAGATCAAGGTCAGAATATAGGACACAAGATGATACTCCCATGATGGACTCACAATAACTTTCATAAGGGAACAGGTTTGCAGACATATTGTACCCTCAGGGGCAATATGACAGTCTGTGGAAGACAGGGAAAGATACACACCCAAACAAACAATCAAGTGACAAATGAAGATCATATAGAAACACAAAACTAGAATTACTGAAAGGGAACTAACTATGAATTTAAATAACGCTATGGCAAGAATGTAAAATATGTATCATATTCTCATAATGTTAGTCACCAGATTTATAATGAGCTTTTTTTTTTTTTTTTTTTGGTTCAATACTGGTGAACTGCTCATTTCAAAGTTAACCTGTTGAGGACGGTTTGATTTTGCTGCAACACGCATTTCCCATAGACACTTGCCTGAGTATACTCGGGACTCGTCCTCAACGGGTTAAGTAAATGGTTCATTAAAACTGTTATTATCAAATTGTGATACCATGAGGTGATGGGACAGATGAACAGCTGGTCAGGAAACTTAACCTGTTCCCCTGGTGGCCTGCGTATCAAGTCTATGGGCATTTCAGAAATCAGTATGGAAAGCGTTAAAATACAGCACTTCCTGCACTCTTTGGGGAGGAGGCATAAAAACTATACAATCATTGTAACACTCAAAGAGTGTTTGTTAGGGGGCCTGGCCCATGACCTTCCTGACCAGGCCTATGGACAGGTGCTGGTCTAGCAGTGGTCCCAAAGAAGACGGAGTTCATCTTCTCATCCAGTTTCCCTTACACTAGTTATGTTCACACGCAGTCGCCAAACTTGAAGTTTAGGTCAAAAACTTAACTGTCGATGATTAGCTCCACTCGTGAATTCACGACACGGGTTCACACGCGCACCTAAACTTGTATTTACGAGCAAACCCCACTCAATGATTACAACCAAAGTGCAGAGACTTTGCTAGATGACCTTATGCCCATACAAAATAGTGCAGTGAATGAGACGCGAGGTTCATGCTAAAGGCTGTGTCACACCATTCCGGGCAAGCTACGCGGGCTTGTGGCGAGGAGGTAGTTTCCAGCACGTAGAAGATTTTCAGTGGGCGAACAAGAATGTTTGCAATTTTCATTCATGCCATGTCATACCGTATGGGGGAACTTCTGCGGCTTGACTTGCGGGGAAACAAATTTACTCCCCGGAGCTCTCCGCAGTTGGTCCGCACCTGACAGTATCTAGCGCGTAGTTGCCCGGAGGTGCTCACGCAAGTCCGATTTAACCGCAGCCAAGTTTTGAGCATGACCAAAACTTTTTCCGGGTGAGTCGCGGGAATGCCCGTAGAGGTCCACGCAGAACGCCAGTAGGAGACCCTTAGCGGCAGTACTTCCCAGGCAATTCCCACGCAGGTACTTCGCAGTCCCGTATGCAGCCAAGATAATGAAATTCTGTGAGATTTCAGCCATTCCATTAGAGGAATTCCTTCACTGAGTTGTCAGCCCCCACGCGACTGGTACAAAGGTCACACAGTATACTCGCAAGTATAACGCGTCCAGCAAGTAAGACACATGCGCTGACTCGCACAAATCCTTTTCCGCCCTCAGGAATGTCTGGTATGCTAGAAAATCCCTACACGTAACAAGCCCGAGTAGCTTGCCCGAAAAGGTGTGACAGAGCCTAAACACGGTTGCGGGTAAAAAAATATGCGTGCGCACCTCCGGGCGACTACTTTTGAGATACGTGCTAGGTACTGTCATGTGCGGATCATCTACGGGGACCTCCGGGTAGTCAAAATTGTTCTTTGCAAGTCGCACGCAAGGCTGGTGTGACACGGCCTTAACTCACAAGCTCGTTGATTATTATGTCCACATGGAGTGAAACTACAAGTGGGGACCCCCCCCCCCCCCCTTGGCTCCTGGATAGAGCGTACACCCTAAGATGTCTTGCGGTTCTAATCATCTACTAAACTTTAAGATTGCTAACTTTCGAGTGCGTCCACAAGGTGCTATATAAAGTTTTCAACCTAAACTTAAAGTTTAGGAACAGCGTGTGAACCTAACTACTAGCATCCTTCTCTCTATAGATAATAGGACCAATCAGGAGTATACAGATATGGACTGCTTTTCATGGCATTGTTGAAATTATTGCCTTGAGGGATCAACTCTATGCTATGACCAAAGGAGCTTGCTCCAGGGGTCACAGAATGGAGTTGAGATTCCAAAGGACAATAATATCAACAATGCCCAGAATGCAAGCAGTCTATATCTGTTTTATAATATACCAAACAAAATTAAAGAGATGATATAGTATTGGTAGAGATGAGGATAGGGCTTTTAACTTTTTGCAAGATACCAAGAAACCACTCACGAAATAGTACAAAGCATACCATTCTAAGAGGAATTCAAAGTTTATTTGATGAAAATCGGTTTTGGAATGGCTGAGATATCGAAAAACAAAGTAAAACAATGCCATCCTAATAAAAGTTGGGTCCCACCTTTTATTAGGATCACTTTGTGTTGGATATCTCAGCCATGTCAAAACCAATTTTCATCGAATAAACATTGAATTCCTCTTGGAATTACATGCTCTTTCATATTTCATAAAAGGTTTGTCATTATCTCATCAAAAAATGTTAAAAACCTGAAGTTAGGTCTCAACCGAAACTACCCATATGACCCCTTTAAATGAAATTTAGAACTTGGTAGTCAATCCTGATTGCAATAGCCAGTTTACACATCAGGATTACGTGCTGCTATCTGTGGATGTTTGCATGAGGATTGCAATGGACAATGCAATGGCTGCATATCACACCAGTACAGTAGAAGCCATACAAGTATTTAGTCTGCATTTCATACAAGGAATAAAACTACCATAAATAAAGTTGGCCAGTTCATTTTGCACTGTGACCACATTGCACAAGGCTCATGGCTTTTACTATATGTGACCGTGCACCTCAAAACGAACATAAAGTCGCACACACTGATTTTGCGTGAGGACTGAAAATAAGTGAAATGGGTCAACCTAGCCGAACTTGACTTTTTCATATTTTCTGAAAGAACGGGTCTTTCTTTACATTATGCTAAAATCTGGTATCATAAAACAGGCAGGAAAGTGTGTTTTTTAGCAGTTTATCTCGAACATTTTTGGTAGAATAGTGTGATTAGGTGTGTCTTTAGAATCCCTTTTTCATTTCTGAAAAACCTTGTCCACACTCTTCACTTTCAACTCTAATAACTTTTGAAAGGATAGTGCTACTGCTTTGAAAGTTAATATTAATAATGAACAGAATGTGTTAATGAGGCATGCTTAATTTCAATTTAATTTGATAATCCCTTCATTGTTGTTACTCTGGTGGTTTACTTCCTGTTTTTGTCCTATTCATCGCACAGCCAGCACGGTTTGGTAAAGATTAAGCGCTTGAATAGACACTGTACTTCAGAGCCTCTTTTCTCAGTTCACACTTTTCCTGAGTTTGTGCTTTCTTTCCAATATTAAGATAGGTTAAAAGAGTCCATTTGATTTGAGTTATACATCATTTTAAAGGGACTGTACAGTACTGGTTGAGGTAGGGATTCATGTTTTGAACATTCCTAAGTGAGATAATGAAAAGCCTCTTATGAAATATGAAAGAGCATGTAACTCTAAGAAGGATTCAACGTTTATTTGATGAAAATTGGTTTTCAAATGGCTGAGATATCCAAAAAAGTGCTAATAATAAAAGGCGACATGCCACAACTTTATTAGGATCTCTTTGTTTCACCTTGTTTTTGGATATCTCAGCCATTTCAAAACCGATTTTCATGGAATAAACTTTTGATACCCCTTAGAACTGCATTCCCCCTTACATCTCATAGAGTGGTTTCTGAATATCTCGCAAAATGTTAAAAGCTAAATCTACACCTCGACCAGAACTGTACACACCCTTTAAAGCTGAAAGTCTGCTTTTTCAGAATATGGTCTTAACTAAAAATTCATGTCTGGCGACTTTGTGTTTGTTTTGAGGTGCAGGGTCACATATATGCCTATTACACAAAGCCAAGCATTTACAGGTTCTCAAGATTGTTATTGTATCAATAATAAATGCAATGTCAGATTAACTGAGATATTTGAGGTGTCTATTCTTGATGAACTGAATAACATTACAAACATAATATTCATGTATAAATACACAAAATTTACGTATTATTTCAAATGTGACAAATTATTACCTGTACTTGGATTGCTACATGACAAAAATAGGTATGCCTCGAAAAAGGCCATTACCCCAACCTATCTACAACTAAAACTTAAACCCAGCTCTCAGAAAGTCATTGTGCTGTTTTGTTTTATTTGTTTGTTTTTTGTATCATGTTTTAATAGTGATGAAATACTCTTCAGTTCCTGCTATAGTACAAACAACTGATCACTATAGTGCCTAATCCATATTCATGAAACTTACAGGACACTATGTAAGGAAGACTTTTTTTAAGTAGGTGTATAAGAAGGCCAATGAATGTGTTTATAAAGCAGACTGTACTAAAATGAGAGTAAAGTATCACTGAATGTGTCTGTAAAGCAAACTGCACTAAATGGCAGAAGGAGCCTTCTCCCACACACATCTCTACAAGCCTGCTAAAGTATGCTCTCTCTCTCTCACCCTACTTGATATGAATTCAGGTTGCATGAGTGAGCCAGGCTTGTCCAGTAATTGCTCGCCCCTCTGTCTCTGGGCTGAGTAGCGCACCAAACGAGTAGCGCACCAAACGAGCAGCGCACAAAACGTCTTCCAATATATGCGGGAATGTCAGTGATGCCATTTGCCGTATTGAAAATGGCAGCTATGTACTTTGCATGGGAGTCATCTTTTGCTGCCGCCCCGACGAGTTTGTCTGAGGCTGTCTACATCGATTTGGAGGCGGGAAGGAGAAATGTGCTGCATTTCAGCTATGTGTGTAAGGAAAGACACGCATAAGGGAGCAGAACACTCTAGCTTGCCTGGAGCTACACCTACTCAAACCTACACAAAGCCTGCAAAAACAGATCTACTTGCAGCAACATGAACCGCAGTATTTCTCACATACAGATTTGGTATTGTAGTCCACATGGGGTTAAAAAGTATTCATAACAATAATGATAAAATGATAATGATCAATCAATAGTAATACTTCAGATGAGGGAGACAACAGTATGAATACTGTAATTTTAGTAATATTCAATGATATCTATGATAAGAATATAAATTATCACTACCACTACCATCGTACTTATTGTTACTATCACAATTAACTTTTCATGCCAATGACCTCCATATACCGGGTTCCAAGCATTTCAAGAAAACAAAATTCCCAGATTTTTCCCTGATTATTCCCTGATGAAGTCTCAAAATTCCATGATAACTATTTGAACTCATTTCCAGTTTCATATGCATTTTATGTTCTTTGTACAGTCCATTTTAAATCACAAACATTTGTCAGTAAACAGTTGATACCATTATAAAGACGGGGCTCGACATTAGCTTTTTTGTCTGGTGGCCCACGCAGACCACTAAAATCTCTAAATCTAAATTTGTGGTAGCCCGAGAAAGATATGTAGTGGCCTGAAATAAAAGCAATTGTAACAATCCATTTTGAATCTTAGTTGCCCAGTGGGGCCAGGATAAAGATTAATTTTGAGAAACACTTAAAGAAGAATTCCTCTCCAAAATTATATCAATTTCATAACAAAGAGGGAAAAATTCCCTGCAGAGCAGTGCAAAAATTATAAAAATGGGATAAGAATTCAGGAAGATGTACAATCTGAAATTTCAATGTTTTTGGAAAACACTTCTTGATCAATCGTTATGAATATTCATATCAGCAAGTTGATGTCATGCTCTCACAATTCTTATTCATTTCATATACAGAAATGACAAAAATCTCATATTTCAGCTGTATTCAAACATAACACTTGCCTTAAAACCACCCAAAATAAAAAAAGAACAATTTATTTCTGATATATTTTGGTATGGAAATATGTGACCGTGCATCACAAAACGAACAAAAAGTCGTACACACTGATATTGTGTGAGGAATGAAAACAGGTGAAATGGGTCAACCTGGCCAATCTTGATTTTTTTTCATAGTTTCTGAAAGAACAAGTCTTCTTCTACGGTAAATGCTACAATTTTGGATCATAAAACAGGCAGGAAAGTGTGTTTTTTAGCAGTTTATCTCAAACATTTTTTTGGTAGAATAGTGTGATTAGGTGTGTCTTTAGAGTCCCCTTTTCATTTATTAAGAACCTTGTACATACTCTTCATTTTCAACTCTAATAACTTTTGAAAGGATGATGCTACTGCTTTGAAAGTTGGTATTAATTATGGACAGAATGTGTTAATTAGGCATGATCAATTTCACTTTAATCTGATTCATTGCTGTTACTCCGGTGGTTTACATCCTGTGTTTTTGTTGTTGTTGTTTTTGTTTTTTTGTCCCATGCATGCACAGCCAGCATGGCTCGTAAAGATTATGCGCTTGAATAGACACTGTACTTCAGAGCCTCTTTTCTAAGTTCACACTTTTCCTAAGTGTGTGCTTTCTTTCCAATATTTAGATAGGTTAGAAGAGTCCATATGATTTGAGTTATATATCATTTTAAAGCTTAAAGTCTGCTCTTTCAGGATATGCTCTTAACTAAAATTTCATGTCTGGCGACTTTCTGTTGGTTTTGTGATGCAGGGTCACATATGCTTTCACCTGTATCAGCTAATAGTGATAATTTGTCTGAATTTCATATACAACATAAAAGAAAAATTGTGAGGACATGACATCATCAACTCACTCATTTGAATAAGGACTGGTCAAGAAATGCTTTTTAAAAAATGTGAAATTTCAAAATGTCATATCTTCCTTACTTCTTATCCAATTTTTGTCATTTTTTTTATAAACGTTCTGTAGGGAATATTTTAACGTTCTGTAGGGAATATTTTTTTTTCTTCAGGAGTTTGTTCATTTTGGGGGTTGATTTCCTCTTTAAAAATCAAAATATGTATTCTGGATAATGGAAAACTCAGATTGCATGTAGTTGTACATCAAGCTTCTTACCAACAACTTGAATTAATCTTGTCAAAGAAGAATTCTCCCATCCAGATGTCAGACTCCACAGAGATCTACAAGAGGAAAAACGGAAAAACCAAAGGAATTGTTAAATTTCAATCATGTTGGATGCATAAAGGCACAGTTACACAGTATTTCCAAAGGCCCTGTATTGATCTACACAGATAAACATCAAGTTTCGGTAAAACTGTCTTAAATTTGATTGGACTGGTTGATTGTTAATTCATGATGACTAACATTTCCCTTCACACTAAATCATTACTTTGTAGATAAGCAAAACTATTAACACACACTAGCAACTGATTTTTACACATTTACAACTATTTGTTTATTTGTTTGCTTGATTTCATCTCCTTTAAGTTATTTCTTAACCCATCCCCGTCAGCTCCCACAAAAAACGTGGTTTTTATTATTTATGACCAAAAGAGGGCGTCCTAGGACCTCAGGCTTGGCCAGGAGCTGTAGAATAATTTTAGCCAATCACAGAGATCCTTACTGGGACTCAGAAAAATAATTTATGCAAAGAAACATATTTTAGAATGTCTCTTATTGGCCAAAACACCTGCCAGGGGTTCGAGCCTGCTGAGAAACTAATCAATATTCATGTTTACAGCGCGCATGTATCCTTGTTGCCCCAGCAACTGCAGTGATTTCTTACGCGCGGTATCGTGATATCGATCTCCTCATAGAGTGCTTGACGATATCTCCTTGTGTGTGTTCGTGTACTGCTATGCTGGGGCACGGGGGTGTGTGTGTTGAATTCCATTTACGTTAGTGAGTGTGGGTAACTTCTCTAGGTTTCCCATCCATTTCTCTCTCTCTTTTCTCTCTTTTGCTTTCGTATCATTCCATATCTTTCATTCTCAGAGTACAATCGTACTTCTGAGAGTGTTTTGTTCATTTTTTCTGAGTGATTATCTCGTTTGCAACAATTTAGAGGTGAGTTTTTGTCCTAGTGTTTGTTGAGTGTTTTGATTGAACACGATGTAGCTTATCTACGTATGTGCGAAAACATCGTAGTTTGTGTGGCACCCACTCGTTTGTTTTCCGTGTAAGCATTTTTGCCGTAGTGTCTTCATCGTTCGTCTTCCAAGCATCGTGTTTTCACCCTAGTTTTTCTCATCGTAGTTTTTTACCTCGATTTTTTTTTGGGTGCAAGATGTTCTGTGTATTTTTTTCTACGGTAATATGCCATCGTTGATGATCTTCGTGTATTCATTACTAGTTTTTCACCTCCGTTTCATTTTTGTGTACAACTAATGTCTAACGTGGCGTAGTTACAACTATGTTTAGAGGGACCCCGTTTAGAGCTAGTTAGCTAGGTCTGCGATGTCTGTATCGTTTGCTGATATGTCTTGTGAGCTGAGAGTGACTATGATGGGAGTGATATTCAGGGTTTTGCTGTGGTTGAGGTGATGGCAAGATGTAATTTATTTTGTGTAACCATGTATGACATTGATGATGGCGAGTAAAACTACGACACGAGTAGCCTAGCCTAGGCCAGTGACGAGAGTGACAGTGAAGAAACGGGGGCTGATGCTCGCTCGTGCACGGGAGTGGTCTAGAGACCTGCATTACAGTTGTGTATTTATATTTTTTTTCCTTTTTCTTATTCACTCGGGTATTGTGCTACCAAAATTTGTGTCTCTGAAGAAACTCAACCAAAAGCTTGACAACAAGTTTGCATCAGGTCTATTCTGTAGTACTAGCACTAGGTTCTAGATCTATTCGAAAATCATAATGGCGATGCTAATTTAGTTTTCATTTAGAACTCGATGAAATCCATTTTCTTTGCTCATTTTTCAACTGATAAATTATTTAGAACTGTACTTAAATTCTGATGTACTGCATTCACCATTGTAATAAAAAAGAGCCTGCTGATCAGGTGTTTCATTGTATCCTTTTCATTTCCTCCCTATCCTTTTGGTTTCCTTCCTGTCACTTTCTTCTTTGACCCTGGATGGAAAAAAAAAATCCCATCTTGCCATGTAAAGACAGAATACATAACCATCATGAAATATCATGACATTGAAATAATACTAAGAAATATTCAAGTGACCAAAATACTTGTTTGTGAAAATAAATAACAAATGAAAGGTGATTTCTTTATGGAGCAGTTCTTTCAAATGTCAAACAGCTTCGATAATGAAGCAAGTGAAATCTGAAAACTATCCTGGCAACAAGTTGAAATTGATAGGGAATTCTGACAAAAACTGTCACACCATTTGATGTTTGAATTTGTCTTTTTATTGGATGAGGTTATACAACTAAGTGCCGCCGATAAAATAACAATCCTCTCAATTTGAACAAGAGCAGTAGGGTGGTACACTAGTACGACTCAGTAAACAGCTGATTATTTATGCATCGTATCCATGGGCAACTGCGGGGTAACTGCAAGAAGGCGCAGGAAATTAGACTTGAGTCAAGAACGACTATTTATTATTATTTTTTTATTCAAACTATTTTTTTTCTTGGACTGAAAAAAAACCCAAAATATTTCATATTACGCTTCTAAAATATAAAATGAATATATGAAGTCTTTTTATCGTGATTTTATGAAGAATTAGAATTATTGAAAAAAAATATAGATACTAGACGGGCTGAAGAAGGAAGTCTAATTTCACCCCAAGAATTTGCAACACACCGCATCTCGGGTGCATTCCTAGCGTTCTTGCCGCACTCTCACGATCACCTAGCTAGGCCATGTGCACAAGCCAGTCACATGTTCACAGTACACACGTTGTTAGCCAGTTCACCGATCTCATTCCTGATCTCGTGCGTGTAGAAAATTCTCTCAAAACTAAGCCAGACATGATTTTGGAACATACATTACAATGTCAAGACCTTTTCAGTGGACTTTGAATTCGCTATTTGTCTGTTTTAGCTCTTGAATGTACGACTTCGAACGTCCGATTTGTTTTCTACTACACCACGTGGAGTTCGTATTTTTTCAGCCCCATGCTTCTCCACACACGTCACACTAGCACTGTGTACCTGTACACACACAAGCCATCGCGATCGAAGCAGGGAGGTGTGAGAGCTGTCTCTCACACCTCCCTGATCGAAGTTTGAGCGATAGCGATAACATGTGCGGAGCAGACATGCGGATTTCAGCACAGGGTAAATGAGTAGTTGAACGTATCACGATTGTAAAACAAATCTTTTTCTATGTCTCTGCAAATTTGAATTAGGCTGTCTCAGCATAGATAGATTATGATACATTACAAAATAGATTAGCCATAGCAAGAACTTGCTTACATGAGAGTTATTAGATAACGTTGCAAAATAAAAACCCCGTCATTGAATGGAATGTTCCAGAGCTATCTCGGGGGGCTCGAGGACATTATGGACACGTCGATTCGCAAGTGGGTAAGATGTGATTACAGATGGCTTGAAATGAAGAGGATTTATCGATGAAATACACAGAAACAATATTTTTTCATAATTCCAGCACAATTTATTATTTCTTTTCATAAAATTCACATAAACTAGTGCTGTATTGAGTCAACTAAGTGCATATTAGCACGAGTGTACACGCATCATCCCTCCTGCCTAGTGGGAATGACACAGGCAGTTTTTTCCATGACGTATGAATGCTCTTCGCGTGTAGATCGCGCCGTAGGGAAGATCGCGCCCAAGTTCATGGCCAACTTACTAGGCAGGCACGATATTACAGATTACACAGAGGCCCGTACGTGGATGGGTTAAGAGGAGATCATCAATGGAAAACTAACTGAACTAAAATGAAAATGTTGGTTACTTTGCATAACAAGAATAAACCAACTACAATAGAGCTATCCTCTTCAGCAGCAGCCTAAGACTATTGACTTCATGCATATTTTGAAGGGGAATAATATAATAATATGGACTGGCCTTGAGGGTGATACGACATTTATTGCTTGAACTAGAATTGTATTGCCCGAGTCGAAGACGAGGGCAATACAATTCTAGGAAGGGCAATTAATGTCGTATCCCCCGAAAGCAGACAGTCCATATCATTATTATTACCCATTTCAGGCATCTTGAGCAGCAAAATAAATCATTACAATGCTACTTTTTTTTTTTACAATTAACTTCCCAATAATTCACGGTAACAATTTTCCTCTTGGCCCGGTGCCAGCTTGAGCTCTACACCACACCGCGCGTTGCATCCCTATACACAGCTCAGGTACGCAGCACGTGTATAACAGCCAACTCACACAGGCGCAGGGATCGTCCCCTATTTTTACGTGTTAACCTATGGGAATTGGCCCTCTGTCGCGAAACTCGGGTATGCGGCGCGCGTAGAAACAGCAAGGCTCACACAGTAACAGCGATCGTCCTTTAGTTTTACATGTTCACCTATGGGAATTTACCCTTCGTCGCGAAACTACTCCGCGAGAACTGTCATCAACAGCAAATTTTCCCCACTGGGAGCTCAAGTGCCCGGATGCTATATTCCCCTCCTTTTTAACACGCAAATCCCATAGGCGTTTGTCAAAGTGTGGAATATGGAAAATTTGCTCCTTCTCTCCCTCTGGCTCGTAATCCTGCGCGTATGACGAGGGGAATACAATTTCGAAGAACCACAGCTCAGATGCCTGATACGGGTAATAATATAGTTTAAAAACACACTAGGCTGGAGGTACATGATGGCAGAGAGAGAGAGAGAGAGAGAGAGTGGAGATAGATAGACCCATGTGTGACACTCTAAAAACACACAGGGTTTGAGGGAGATAGACCACATGGATTTCATATTACTTGTCTTGAGTGGAGTTACAGGAAGCCAAAATTTGAAGCCAAAATTTGAGGCCACACACATCCCTTCTTACTCTAGCACAGGCAAGTATCACCAAATATCAAACCTACATTGTACATACATACAGTACAAAACCAACACATAAATTGCACATACATAAACAGCACACTGATTATTCTGTCATATTAACCCCATACAAAAAACAAACAAAAAAAAAAACTGCTCTGGATTTTAGTTTTAAAAGTAGTGTATATCTATCAGTAATTATTTCAAAACACTCAAAATAATTTTGACATATAAGCCTGCCATATAGAATCTCCACCTGCCAATATGAAGGTAAAGACAAGAGAATAGAAACAAGATAAATAGGTTCACATAGATTGAGAGAAAATGCTACACACCAACAGTATCAGTATACAAACAAACTCAGAGTGGCATCAGGTATCAGCAAAGAGATTTAAAAGAAAACTGACCCCAAAAATATGACAGAACCCTGTATAATTCATATGCATAAGCAGCAGTACCTATATCCATTTTGGAGTGCTAATGTTTTATGTCATAAAAATCTGTAAGATATCTATCCTCTGTTTATGACATCGTGGGTTGGACTGAATGCATCAAACAAGAAGAAAGTACTATTGGAATTACATTCTCAGTCAACTAGCTTAATCACTTAAGCTTTTCTTTCAGTCCACAGTCTGTCTGGCAATCACAGTCATTGAATTATGCACATTTTTATTGAAGTCAGACACTTCTACAGGCTAAAATTACATTCAAGTAAAACCACAGTCCTTTTCAGATAATGCACTGGTACACCAAATCATACTCATGCCCACATAGCTCCAATATTTAATGAACAGCATCACTGCTTCAGAAAAACATCTCAGTATTTATCCGACTGAAATGATGACTTTTAAAAGAGAATCAACAACTGTATTATTGTCCATGTGCATCATCAATCTATGATATCGATAACAAGAATGTAGCATTATAAGAAAATTATTTGCTTTGAAAATAATTGCAGACAAATTAAAGATAAGATTACAAAACAGTCAGGATTTTCAACTCATTATCATTACCTCTGTGCTTATCATGATTTCTTGTTTTTATACAAGTAAGATTTGATTTTATTTAAAAACTCATACATGTACAACACCTTGTAAAAGTTGTTGCTTGCCTTCAGCGACCAATCAACGTCTTTCCATCATGACAACCCACTCATGGTGGTCATTTTGGCCTTTTTCTCAGGGACCACTACTGCTGCATATCACTGCATGCAGGATCTTTATCATGTCATAATTATCTATACATGTATGCAGTATGTCTGTAATTTTCTAATCTTTAGCAAAAACAATTACACATGTGCAGTCTAAAGCTGCATGAACATATGTGACCGTGCACCTCAAAACGAACATAAAGTCGCACACACTGATTTTGCGTGAGGACTGAAAATAAGTGAAATGGGTCAACGTAGCCGAACTTGACTTTTTCATATTTTGTGAAAGAGCGGGTCTCCTTGTACATTATGCTAAAATTTGGTATCATAAAACGGCCAGAAAAGTGTGTTTTTTTAGCAGTTTATCTCGAACATTTTTGGTAGAATCGTGTGATTAGGTGTGTCTTTAGAATCCCTTTTTCATTTCTGAAAAACCTTGTCAACACTCTTCACTTTCAACTCTAATAACTTTTGAAAAGATAGTGTTACTGCTTTGAAAGTTGGCTTTAATTATGGACAGAATGTGTTAATGACGCATGCTTAATTTCAGTTTAATTTGATAATCCCTCCATTGTTGTTACTCTGGTGGTTTACTTCCTGTTTTTTGTCCCATTCATCGCACAGCCAGCACGGTTTGGTAAAGATTAAGCGCTTGAATAGACACGGTACTTCAGACCCTCTTTTCTCAGTTCACACTGTTCCTGAGTTTGTGCTTTCTTTCCAATATTTAGATAGGTTAGGAGAGTCCATTTGATTTGAGTTATACATCATTTTAAAGCTTAAAGTCTACTCTTTCCGAATATGGTCTTAACTAAAAATTCATATCTGGCGACTTTTTGTTTGTTTTGAGGTGCAGGGTCACATATGTATACAATCCCCTCCCTCAAACACCCCTTCCCCTTCACATATTTGAGACCTAAAATGCCAGTGAATGTGTCAAGCTGAAGATTATGAAACATCAGTAAACAATAAAATCCTTCATATTGGTGTGATATTATGTGAATACAAGCACATTGAATGGAAGCGTGTTTGTAGGCAGACATATCATGAAGTAAAGCCCTGGCTGTAGCCTGGCTGAGTGCTGTGAGTAATGTGGGCCATGATTTCAGTCAACTTTCTTCTATTTATATCCACACCAGACCACAAGCCTCAGCTTGGAGGGGGAAACGGATCTAGGTTATCTCAAACACAGCTAGCATTCACAGGAAATACAAGGGGCTGAAAAGGAATTCAATTCTTTTTACAAAATTTCCAAAAGACAAACAAACTGATGTGGTAGAAGGGTTTGTATTATTGCATCACTAAACTCACTTAAGTAACTTCAAGTGAATACATGAGATGAATGAAATATTCAGAAAAGACCGAGACCATGTCACTGAGAACCTTTCCAAGCCTAATGCATCAAGGGAGTACTAAAACAATGACACTATATATTGTAGATGTGTGTGTATCCATGGCAACCTAACTGGTACAGTGTGAAGATCACATACACACTTTTTGTACATGATCACTACATAATATAAATATACAATCAAATTTGAGCATGTGATGAAGTTTGAGGTCAAGCATATGGTGTCGTCAGTGACTGATAGCTATCAGATTTGTGAGTCTCTAGCGACGAAGATCAAGTGAAAGTGTGGAGAGACAATGCGTGGTACTGTGCAGTGAGGGGCTTACTTATAAATGCACTGTATGCTAACTATATGATCAGCCCACTCTTATTAATCTTTGCCTGAGACACTCAAATGAGATTTTATTCACTGTTTACTGCAATGCAAGGATCAATACTTTCACTGTACATTCAACGTCCAAGGAATATGCATGACTAGCATTACCTCATACTGAGTCTCAAGCTTACAAATTCCTTTTTCTGTATAAAATACATCTCTATGTAGGCAGGCAAATAGTAATGTTTTCATTTGTTGAGGAAAGTGCAACTTGGTTTTGTTTGATATTGGCATGTGATGTTCAATCTCCTTAGTCAAGTTTTATAAACTGGCTTTAGGTATGTTTATGTTGCAAGCAAGGCTAGTATCAAGCATCCAGGATACAAATGATTCCAAAGTACTGAATATGACTGATGCAAGGACTAGTTTGAGATCTGGACAAGATTCAATGCCATTTGACCTAAAGGTTTTCAAAAGTGTAGTACTTGGTTTGTCATTGCTGTCTCACATATGACCATATTAGACCACTATGTCCAGTATAATGGCCTAGCAGTATCACAGTACCATTTACTATAAAGTTGCATTATCTTCTCCTCTGAACTTGTCTAAAAAATAACCCTCCTTCATTTACAAAATATTTCAAAATTAATCTCCAGCTGTCATATCAAAATATATTTCAAGTGAACTATCCACAGTAAAGCTTTGAGTGGGAAAAAAAAAATCATGTCTGATAAATTAGTGAGAATGCACCTTGACCTTTCATCTGTAGCCCTACCATAATTTCATCTACTTTCAATGAGAGATAGTGTATGTAAATGTTTTGACTGATAATAGCAAGAATAACATTTTCAGCCAAAGTTTAGTAACTTTGAAATCAAAGTTAATTAATAACAGTTTATATAGGGACCTACCTGTATTCCAATTCTGTCTAATGGCAGACTGGCTCATCTGTATTACTACTAAGGGCAAAAAGGAAAAACTACAGTGTAAAAAATTAGAAAATCCACGATTTCAGAGTAGCACTTTTCATGGCCATGGATGTGGTATGTTTACTCATTTCCAATGGCCATGATCATATTCAATAGTGTTTTACTGAGAATATAGGATAGAAGTGAGGGTTAAGAGCAAAGCTTTGATGTTCAGACTTGGGATAAAAAATAGACACCTCCATGGAGGTACATGTATCATCATGGCATATTAAAAGGAATAAAACCATTGAAGTTGAACTAGTTACAGATGTAACCAAACTGGACTATACTTTTCAGATGAGCAACCGGATAGCAAAGTAATTCATAATTTATCAATCAGTCATATACTTCTTGACTGGTTCAAAGAGACATGACAAAAATGAATTCGCCTGAAGAGAGATCTGTTTTAAAGTCAGAATATATAGATCTACACTGGATGGAATTAAAAAAAAAAAAATTAAAAGATTTTTTTTTTTTAAAATATTCTTGACCAAACTCAAGTTGCAATAACAGAGAATTATTTGGTGCCACATCTAAAACAGTTGATTATTAAAGTCAAATGGAACTATCTGAAAGTGGCACCTTCTTCTCACTTTGCCAAAGTGTCCCGTAGGATAGCCTTGGTTAGAGTACACAGTGCACAGTGGGGACTACAAAGGAACATTCCAACATCTTAACTTGACCCAGATACATGGATTAGGTGAGATGATGTGTGTAGGGAGGGGGGTAGGATCACTCTCACACAACTTGTACTGGCAGTATTCCTAATGGGTGGGGGGGGGGGGGAGAAAAAAAAGTATAGCCTTCAGTCAATGCCCATGACTGCTTTTAATAGACATTTTCATAAATTTTCTATCACCTTTTTCCCCCCATGCCTGATTAAGCAATGATTTATACATGACCCTTGAGTGAAACTACCATTTGAGAAAAAAAATTCATCAAACCATGCAAATGCTGAAGGACCTTGATCCTGAAATCTCATCTCATGTGTGCCCACCACTACGTAAAACTGAGGTTAAAAAAAAAAAAATATATATATATATATATATATCAAAAAACAAGTCTCATTCAAATCAATACCATTACCAGCAAACAAAGGATTTTAATAGAGAGTTAATATGCATGAAAACTTAAAACTCCTCTCTGTATTGTATTATATTTTTTGTCATCAAGGACAATACACAATGAAATATCACACACAGATGGATACTTCAGTGGAGGTATGACCCTACTAAGCGCTGTTATCACAACAGTGCTGCTCAACCAGGGGGGTCCCTTTTAACCCATCCCCGTCAGCTCCCACAAAAAACGTGGTTTTTATTATTTATGACCAAAAGAGGGCGTCCTAGGACCTCAGGCTTGGCCAGGAGCTGTAGAATAATTTTAGCCAATCACAGAGATCCTTACTGGGACTCAGAAAAATAATTTATGCAAAGAAACATAGCTTAGAATGTCTCTTATTGGCCAAAACACCTGCCAGGGGTTCGAGCCTGCTGAGAAACTAATCAATATTCATGTTTACAGCGCGCATGTATCTTTGTTGCCCCAGCAACTGCAGTGATTTCTTACGCGCGGTATCGTGATATCGATCTCCTCATAGAGTGCTTGACGATATCTCCTTGTGTGTGTACGTGTACTGCTATGCTGGGGCACGGGGGTGTGTGTGTTGAATTCCATTTACGTTAGTGAGTGTGGGTAACTTCTCTAGGTTTCCCGTCCATTTCTCTCTCTCTTTTCTCTCTTTTGCTTTCGTATCATTCTATATCTTTCATTCTCAGAGTACAATCGTACTTCTGAGAGTGTTTTGTTCATTTTTTCTAAGTGATTATCTCGTTTGCAACAATTTAGAGGTGAGTTTTTGTCCTAGTGTTTGTTGAGTTTTTTGATTGAACACGATGTAGCTTATCTACGTATGTGCGAAAACATGTAGTTTGTGTGGCACCCACTCGTTACTTTTCCGTGTAAGCATTTTTGCCGTAGTGTCTTCATCGTTCGTCTTCCAAGCATCGTGTTTTCGCCCTAGTTTTTCTCATCGTAGTTTTTTACCTCGATTTTTTTTTGGGTGCAAGATGTTCTGTGTATTTTTTTCTACGGTAATATGCTATCGTTGATGATCTTCGTGTATTCATTACTAGTTTTTCACCTCCGTTTCATTTTTGTGTACAACTAATGTCTAACGTGGCGTAGTTACAACTATGTTTAGAGGGACCCCGTTTAGAGCTAGTTAGCTAGGTCTGCGATGTCTGTATCGTTTGCTGATATGTCTTGTGAGCTGAGAGTGACTATGATGGGAGTGATATTCAGGGTTTTGCTGTGGTTGAGGTGATGGCAAGATGTAATTTATTTTGTGTAACCATGTATGACATTGATGATGGCGAGTAAAACTACGACACGAGTAGCCTAGCCTAGGCCAATGACGAGAGTGACACTGAAGAAACGGGGGCTGATGCTCGCTCGTCCAATCGTGCACGGGAGTGGTCTAGAGACCTGCATTACAGTTGTGTATTTATATTTTTTTTTCCTTTTTCTTATTCACTCGGGTATTGTGCTACCAAAATTCGTGTCTCTGAAGAAACTCAACCAAAAGCTTGACAACAAGTTTGCATCAGGTCTATTCTGTAGTACTAGCACTAGGTTCTAGATCTAAATCATAATGGCGATGCTAGTTTAGTTTTCATTTAGAACTCGATGAAATCCATTTTCTTTGCTCATTTTTCAACTGATAAATTATTTAGAACTGTACTTAAATTCTGATGTACTGCATTCACCATTGTAATAAAAAAGAGCCTGCTGATCAGGTGTTTCATTGTATCCTTTTCATTTCCTCCCTATCCTTTTGGTTTCCTTCCTGTCACTTTCTTCTTTGACCCTGGATGGAAAAAAAAAATCCCATCTTGCCATGTAAAGACAGAATACATAACCATCATGAAATATCATGACATTGAAATAATACTAAGAATTATTCAAGTGACCAAAATACTTGTTTGTGAAAATAAATAACAAATGAAAGGTGATTTCTTTATGGAGCAGTTCTTTCAAATGTCAAACAGCTTCGATAATGAAGCAAGTGAAATCTGAAAACTATCCTGGCAACAAGTTGAAATTGATAGGGAATTCTGACAAAAACTGTCACACCATTTGATGTTTGAATTTGTCTTTTTATTGGATGAGGTTATACAACTAAGTGCCGCCGATAAAATAACAATCCTCTCAATTTGAACAAGAGTACACTAGTATGACTCAGTAAACAGCTGATTATTTATGCATCGTATCCATGGGCAACTGCGGGGTAACTGCAAGAAGGCGCAGGAAATTAGACTTGAGTCAAGAACGACTATTTATTATTATTTTTTTATTCAAACTATTTTTTTTCTTGGACTGAAAAAAAAAACCCAAAATATTTCATATTACGCTTCTAAAATATAAAATGAATATATGAAGTCTTTTTATCGTGATTTTATGAAGAATTAGAATTATTGAAAAAAATATAGATACTAGACGGGCTGAAGAAGGAAGTCTAATTTCACCCCAAGAATTTGCAACACACCGCATCTCGGGTGCATTCCTAGCGTTCTTGCCGCACTCTCACGATCACCTAGCTAGGCCATGTGCACAAGCCAGTCACATGTTCACAGTACACACGTTGTTAGCCAGTTCACCGATCTCATTCCTGATCTCGTGCGTGTAGAAAATTCTCTCAAAACTAAGCCAGACATGATTTTGGAACATACATTACAATGTCAAGACCTTTTCAGTGGACTTTGAATTCGCTAGTTGTCTGTTTTAGCTCTTGAATGTACGACTTCGAACGTCCGATTTGTTTTCTACTACACCACGTGGAGTTCGTATTTTTTCAGCCCCATGCCTCTCCACGCACGTCACACTAGCACTGTGTACCTGTACACACACAAGCCATCGCGATCGAAGTTTGAGCGATAGCGATAACATGTGCGGAG
Source organism: Diadema antillarum (assembly GCF_040938485.1). NCBI lineage: Eukaryota > Metazoa > Echinodermata > Echinoidea > Diadematoida > Diadematidae > Diadema > Diadema antillarum. The sequence goes on along the minus strand of NW_027271042.1, from coordinate 768,649 downwards.
CAGACATGCGGATTTTAGCACAGGGTAAATGAGTAGTTGAACGTATCACGATTGTAAAACAAATCTTTTTCTATGTCTCTGCAAATTTGAATTAGGCTATCTCAGCATAGATAGATTATGATACATTACAAAATAGATTAGCCATAGCAAGAACTTGCTTACATGAGAGTTATTAGATAACGTTGCAAAATAAAAACCCCGTCATTGAATGGAATGTTCCAGAGCTATCTCGGGGGGGGGCTCGAGGACATTATGGACACGTCGATTCGCAAGTGGGTAAGATGTGATTACAGATGGCTTGAAATGAAGAGGATTTATCGATGAAATACACAGAAACAATATTTTTTCATAATTCCTGCACAATTTATTATTTCTTTTCATAAAATTCACATAAACTAGTGCTGTATTGAGTCAACTAAGTGCATATTAGCACGAGTGTACACGCATCATCCCTCCTGCCTAGTGGGAATGACACAGGCAGTTTTTTCGATGACGTATGAATGCTCTTCGCGTGTAGATCGCGCCGTAGGGAAGATCGCGCCCAAGTTCATGGCCAACTTACTAGGCAGGCACGATATTACAGATTACACAGAGGCCCGTACGTGGATGGGTTAACCCGTTAGTAACTGCAGTGCCTGAAACTGCCTGTCTTATTACTCCCTAAAACACCCGAAACCGCCCGTCCGCTTTTTTATAGTTTCATGCTTTACCATTTACATTATTTTCATATAGAATATGTAATTTGAAAGAGGTCAAAGGTCTAAAAAGTACGTCAGAATTACTTCTGTGACACCCAAGTCTCTTGATAAAGTCTTAATAGGCTTTCAAGTTATAATAAACAAAAACAAACATATTGTGAGCTATTTTGCATAATTACAAAAATTGTCAAAATGAGAGTAATATTGCTGTACATTTCAGGGTAAATTAGGCCATTATGTACGGAATCTTTGGTTGCAAAAGGGTTAACCAATCAATCAAAATATTTTGAATCTTTCTTTTGTGAAAATTACCATGAGGAATGTATCAACCGATCAAAAAAGCTATATACAAACTGCTTATGCAGACTGTTCTTGTTATGAGGATCAGTCATGGTATAGACTGACTAGCTGCCTACATATTGTAATTATTTGCAGCTATGTAGTGACCCTGAGCTTTCTATAACTCATGGATTGCCTTCCCTTTTTCCCTTTGTAATGTGATTAAAATTGAGTATTAAAGACATACATTTATACCTAACGTTTTAAATCAATCAAACCAGGGGTCCGTTTCATGAAAGTCTTACAAGAGACTTTTTGCTCATAAGACACACTTATGAGAGACTTCATGAAATGGATTTCAAAGTTTCATATAGCTGGGTAATTCCATGAAGTTGGGGCAGTGTCCATGTAACATCGTGATATTTGAAAAATACATTTCAGCATAACTCAATATTAATTATGCTATACATTTATTGTTTGTAGGCTTTACATTTGCATTGAGGCCACACATTTTCTTGGAAACTTTGTGCCATTCAGACTCAATTTTGATGAAGTTATTAAACAATATGTAACGGTGACCTGTAGCATCGTGACGTGTCCATGTAGCATCGTGATATTTTAAAATTTGGTCTTAAGAGACAAATTATGACAATTGGCTTGACCAAAATTTGATGCAATATGCATATTTACTAGATTAGTCAGATAGCTAAATATCTCAAATTTCCTGTACACAGTTTTAATTTTAAAAGAAACTTACAAAATGTATCACGATGCTACGCGGTGTCCTTTTTTGTTACATTTGGTGGACACCGCGTAGCATAGTGACACATTTTGTAATTTTCTTGTAAAAGTAAAACTGTGGAAAGGAGAGTAAAGATATTTAGCTATCTGACTAATCAAGTAATTATGCATATTATATCAAATTTTGGTCAAGCTAATTGCATTAATTTGTCTTTTAGGACCAGATTTTAACTATCACGATGCTACATGGACACGTCACGATGCTACAGGACACCGTTACATTTTTTTAAAATAACTTCATCAAAATTGAGTCTGAATGGCACAAAATTTCCAGGAAAATGTATGGTCTCAATACAAATGTAAAGCCTATAAACAATATATGTATAGCATAATTAGTATTGAGTTATGCTAAAATGTAACACTTTGTGCCCCAACTTCATGGAATTACCCAGCTACATATGAGCGACTCTAGCCATTCTGAGACTTATGTAAGGACTTTTATGTGATGACTTCAAGAACCCGCACATATCACGTCAGACACTGTTATGTTCATCCACAGCATTTGCCTGAAAATGCCTTGAACAAGACTAGAAAGATTAAACAGAGAGCAGAGACTATCTAGGTTACTGGTTCATGTGTACACAGGTCAGGCCAAGTCAGCCAATCACCTTTCAGCACACAGAGGGAGGGGTTAGTCTTCATAGCACAGCCCCTTCCTCACTTCAGAATATATTTTTTTATAAATACTGATAACATCGCAGTCAATGCTTCATAAAGTATTCATATCAAAGAATAAATCAATTGAAATAAACTTTTAAAAAATATATTTTGTAAATGAAATTGATTAAATATCATGAAGGTGGTAGGGCCTACAGAAATGACCACTGTGATACAATACATACATCACCTTTGACACACACACGTACAAGTATTATGTACCGAATTTTTATCAAACTGAACCACACATAACTTTCTAGCACAATCATAAAACCAATCACAAGGATATTTGCATTCAGCATGTGTTTCATTTGCATATTTGGTCATACCAGCTGCTGCCTCTACAGGTCCAGCCAAAATTGATTTGCCTTGCTCAATATATTCATCGCCTTACTCCGCTGACTGCTCAGTAGCTTTGTGTCTTTGTGATTATTTATATGAACTATCACTGCTGGCATGAAGTGTTGCAAGCCACATACATGAAACAAGAATCACAAGCTCATACTGTCATAGCATTGACTGGACATCTATCTGTGTACCACACCATTCCCTCCAGACAGCCAGCCAGCTGTGCATTCATCACATCATGATATGACATATAATAAAATATTGCTTCATATCTTCACCATGCATCCTGGATTATGACAGTCTGATAAAAATGACTGAATCAATGGAACCAAAGAAGGCTGACACAGGGTTGTATAGTTCCATATCACCCTGCTTGCAAGCTTGGTTTTCAGTTTCTTACAACACACACACAGTCACAACAACAACAACAACAAAAATCACATATCAATAGTTTCCATTCATCATTCTCATTTCACTTTATAAGAAGATCAGTTTTGATACTGAGTGGCTATAGACGAATGCTAACATTTTTTGCAGGAAGCTATGCATGTACGTCCTACACTGTATTATCTTATATTTTTAGTCCAACAGTCCATCAAACTTCACCACACTTATGCTGTGTAAATTTTGCTGAAGAACTGCTGAAAGGAAGAATCTTACATATTCATGAAATACCTGTTTTTGTTTTGAAATTCTCTTGATATACACTACAAATACTGGTTCATGCAACTCAGTATGCAAATTAGTCTGAGTGTAGAATGTTGAAAGAGAAGCAGAGATATATGCCAGATACATAAAATGATGCATGTATTGTGAGTGCATTGTACCATCATACAGATGTCACCCTCAAAATACAGCTAACTTCCGTGAAGCTACCTACGAAGTGTATGGTTTAAGCCTGCAGAAATTGTGAGATCTGGGTTTTTAGGCCATGGCTGTGTGCTGAGAAGGGAGTGGGTGAGAGAGGAGGAAGGCAAACCCAGTTGTCAAACATGGGATATGAATTGGGTGAGAAATGAAGAAAGGCAGAAATTAGGTTTGCAAGAAAGGGCAAAATCCAAGCGAGAGAGAAAGGGGAGCAACTGATCTTTCTCCATTAAATTGGCTGTTTCCATCCTATATCAAAATTGAAGCAGCTGAGACAAGAAAAATACTTAGTCTGATTGAGCAAAGATTCATTTATTTCTTCAGCTCTACTGCAAAAGGAAGATTCTGTTCTCATTCAGCTCACTATCTAACTTAGGGTTACAATCCAAATAAGCAAATAATACTCCCCGTAGCAAGCTGGTGTGTCTTATTTCTCAAATTATTTCATCTCTCTAACAAATCATTACCATGTACAATTGTACATCAATGAGTTCTTACCAACAATTGAATACAAATATGAATTTCATATAAAACCACTCATCACACAGCAGGCAAGGTGAAGGAACAGATATTAGAGAGCTCTTCTAAACCAAACATTGCCAACTTACACCCCTTTTTAGGATGCAAATGGCCACAATGCATTGATCATACCATCAGTCGTATTAGGACATACAGTGCCGACCGCGGGAAACGTCACGAAAACCCCTAGGGCAAATGCGGGAAGCCCTTTCGTCCGGGCGTACTAGGTAATACGCGGGCGTTTGGACGCGTACAGACGAGGGAAGTCGCCCGCACTTTCACGCTCGTCTAAACACCCGCATTTGCCCGAGCGCTCCAGCGCGGAATTAATGATATGAAAATCAAACTCTCCCGTCAACCATCGGCTACATGAAGGAAATTAGCTGAAATCGATCCGCGAAAATCTTTTGAAAAGTATCAGTAATTTGCCGGATGTTTGCTTTTACGTTCGAAAGTAAAATAATAACCATAACATTCAGCTCCCGAATATGCTAAAGCAAATGTCGAATGATCCCTTTGACGTTTGGAAATGAATAACAATAATACTCCGTACGATGATTAAATAAATGTCGGATGTTTGCTTTTACTTTCGGAAGTAAATAGCAATAACATTCATCTCCGGAAGATGCTAAAATAAATGTCGGATCTTTGCTTTGACGTTCGGAAATGAATAACAATGATATTCAACTCTGTACGATGATAAAAATAAATGCCGGATGTTTGCTTTTACGTTCAAAAGTAAATAACAATAACATTCAGCTCCGTAAGATGCTAAAATAAATGTCGAATGATCCCTTTGATGTTCGGAAATTAATAACACTAATATTCAACTCCGTATGATGATTAAACAGATGTCGGGTGTTTGCTTTTACTTTCGAAAGTAAATAGCAATAACATTTGGCTCCGGAAGATGCCCAGAAAATGGCAGATGATTGCTTTTTACGTTTGGAGGTGAATAGCAGTAACAGTCTGCTCCATATAATAAAATAAATGTCGGATATTTGCTATTACATTTCGAAATGAAGAACAGTAATATTCAGCTGCGTTTGATGGTAAAGTAAATGTCTGATGTCTGCATGCCTTGACGTTCAAAATGAAAAACAGTAACATTCGGCTCCGTACGATGCTAAAATGATTGTCGGATGTTTGCTTTTAAATTTGGAAATGAATAACGGTAATGTTCTGCTCCGAACGATGCTAAAATAAATAACAGATTGTTGCTTTTACATTTGGAAATGATTAACGGTATCAATCGGCTCAGTTAGATGCTAAAATAAATAGCGGATGTTTGCTTTCACGTTTTGAAATGAAAAAGGATAACATTCAGCTCCGTAAGATGCTAAAATGAATGTCGGTTGTTTGCTTTAACATTTGAAAATGATTAACGGTAACATTCGGCTCCGTAAGGTGTCAATAGTAAATGTTGGATGATTGCTTTTGCGATCAGAAATGAATAACGGTAACTTTAGCCTCTTTACAATGCTAAAACAAATGTCGGATAAATCAGATAATTTTGCTTAACATTCGACGTCGTGCGATACCAAGTTGATTGCATAAACCTTCGACACTTCGTTGCTGCTCAATTTTATTTGATCTCGACATTATGGACGCTATACCTATTTGATTTAATTGTCCTTGTTTTATCAACCTTCGACATCAGCCGCTACTTTATAGTTTTCTCGATCACTAACGTCGGACGGTATGACCTAATCAACTTTGGACATTGGTCGCTATTTAATAATTTCATCAACCTTACACATCGGTAGCTATTATTCCGATGTTCGTTATTCCGAAGGCTCTCTAGTCCGAAGATTCGTTATTCAGAAGGTATATTGTTCCGTTAATTTCATTTTCGGATTCATGAATCTTCAGAATAACGAACCTTCGGAATAACGCCACAAACGTTCGAATTAACGAACCTGTAGGTTTAGGGAATTTGTGTGTTTCGAATTTAACGACCCTTCGTAATTACGAACCTTCGGAATATTACGAACAGCACCCATCCGATTATCAACCTTCGACATCGATCGCTGCTTACTGATTTTATCAACCTTCGACGTCGACCGTAAATAACGTATTTGATGGACACTTTCGACGTCGATCGCTGCACATTAGATTGGCAAACCGTCGAAGTGTCGATCGCTGCCTATTTATTTACTGGTTCCCCAATTTCTGACTTAGTTACTGATTTAATCTACCTTCAACATCGGTCGGTCATTATATTGTAAGTGGCCACTTATTGTCTCGAGCTTGATATTTCCCAATGGCGTCCACGTCTACACACACACACATAAAAAGAAAGAAAAAGATCTGAGTCTTAAAGGTCTAACGAGGCGTGAAAATCCTTGTGTGATGCTTTTAATTGTGTCATTCACAATAGTTTCACGGTCCCTAAGATGGATGAAAGAGGCGCAGATCTTAAGAAGCCACTTGAGTTGAAGTTTAACACCGTCTGTCTATTCTTAAAGTACACGATTTGTAGGGAAAAAAGAAAAAGACAAAGAGAGGGAGAAAACAAAGAAAACGTAGGAGAGAGAGAAGGGTATGGCGAAACCACCAGAGTGGCATTATGTAATCAACAAAGCTGCGTTTAACTTCACTCGAGTCCCCGAGAAGTGGTACTACACGTGCATGCATAATGTTTATCTTGGATACATGTACTGTAGGTACCCTTCTCTCCTTTCATGATAAATTGTTTATAGGTATCACATAACTATGTCAATGCATGTTTACGTCGCAATTTGTCCAATCGGGGTTTTCCCTCTTTAAGGAGTGCTTGCTTTCCAAGAAAAAAAAAAAGAAGGATGAAATTAATGATTATGAGCAAAACTGAATGCATTTAAGCAGCGGAATCGCGCTACATCAATAGCACTCCAAAATCTTCGAGTGATCCCGGAGGTCACTCCGAGTGAAAATGAACATTTTCACTCAAAATTCACTCCAATTCCACTCTAAATTTACTCCGTTTTAAATGTATCCACCCCTTCAAGTGTGAATGTTTTCATTTTTTTTTTTTTTTTGAGAGAGAGAGAGAGAGAGAGAAAGAGAGAGTAGGCCTACTGTGCATTGGAATACGAATCTCTGCTGTGCAGCGATATTATGATCGCTATAAAAACGATCAGTTCGATGAGCAAAGCACGTGCTTGCCCTGCCAGCAGTGAGTGCGCCATGTGGTTCCAACATACTCATCTTGTGTGCCCAGCGTGTTTTTATCACAGAACTCTTGTGTGTAGAGTTCTGTCGTTTTTACGTTATGGTCAATTCATGACGTGTGAGTGCTTCGACTTGACGCCTGTGAGATTGACAGGTGCCGTTTACGAGAATAAAAACTGTCAGTAGTGACTATCAATCCCAAAATCAGTTGCTATATAATAATCAGACTAATTACTTAAATGTAGAGTTACATGTAGTTACATGTATTTCGAATGACAATGCGCACATCCCCTTTATCATCACACTTTTGATACGGCGGACAGAAGGCCGTTAAATTTCATTGCTCTCAATGATTCGATGCAATCATAGCTTTTTAAAAGGTCCAATTAAACAAATTGGTTATGAAGTCACGGTTACAGCTCGTTATTCCGAAGGTTCGTTAGTAAGGTTCTTTAGTCCGAAGGTTTGTTAATCCGAAAATGAAATAAGGTTCGTTATTCCGAAGGTTCGTTAATCCGAAAATGAAACAAAGCTCGACTTACTTCGAAGGTTCGTTACGGACCCTATATCATTTCGGATCCTATATCATTTCGGATCAACGAACCTTCGAGATAACGAACCCTATTTCATTTTCGGATTAACGAACCTTCGGAATGACGAACCCTATGTCATTTTTGGATTAACGAACCTTCGAAATAACGCCGCAAATGTTCGAATTAACGAACCTTTTTTCGTTTTCGGATTAACGAACCTCTATGGTTTAGGGAATTTATGTGTTTCGGATAAACGAACCCTCGGAATAACGAACCTTCGGAATAACGAACAGCACCCGAAATCACAACGTCTTTATCTTGTTAAGATATAAGACAAAAAAAAAAAGGTCCCTCAGTTCATGAACTTGCGATGTTTCTTTATTGCGTGTGTTTCTAGCTTGTATTTGGCACTCACGGAATGAATGCGCGTACAGTATATGGTAGGCTACATACTCGTGCTCTTGTTGTTGCTGAACATTTCCCCTTCACAGTGATTGTGTGGCATGATCGTTGAGTATGTTCAGATGGTGTTAGTGCGTTGATTAAAATGTTACCACAATAGATGCACGTGTGCTATAACAACGATCTGAGGTCTTTGCTCCGCGCTGCTTTCTTGTTTACAAACATTGAATCTTGGTGAACTTAATTCACTATCGTCCCCATGCTAACATGCAAAAGAAGAAAACGCTTTTGTTCTTGTTTATGTGTACCATGCAGTGAACAGAAGGTAGACCTGTAAACTGTGCCGCTAGGCCCTAGCTGTAGTTTGCACTTTGACGGATTGTCACTGCTCGTCTACTATTCGAAGCGAAATGAAAATCAAACTAGAGATCTCGTGCTGTATACTTTCTCGTACTGTGTACTATATACCATATTTAAAATGCAATTTGTGGTAGTACTTGTCAACGCTGTGTTTTTGGCTCAAACTTTTCTCTCTCAAACTTACTTGGTTACGCAGGGGCGGATCCAGGGAGGACCGCAACCGGCGCCCGCCCCCCCCCCCCTTTATTATTTTTTTTTTGTTGTTGAAACAAAAGAAATGTAAAAAAAAAAAAAAAAAAAAATGGGGGAGGGGTGCGTGCGCCCCCCTTTAATTTTGTAAACGCGCCCCCACTTTACGGAATTCCTGGATCCGCCCCTGTTACGGGATAATACCTATCAGAATCTTCATGTAGTATTTCTTGTGATTTTGGTGCAAGCTGCATGGCAGTATTGATTTTGAGACACTTCTATGGTCCGTCAGCACCTGATTCTCTTTATGTGACGATGTGCACGTGAAAAGCATTCAAACTTTCCCATGTTTTTGCTCTTGCATTAAAGGCGTATTAAGTCACCACGTACATGAAACAAAACCCCCATAGTTCTGAAATGTGAGTTATAAGGATAGAAACAACCGCTGGAAAAAAAAAATTGAATCCGTATGATCGAAAATACAGTACACTATGTGAACGGTTACAGTTCGCTATTCCGAAGGTTCGTTAATCCGAAAATATGAGGTTTGTAACTTGTTATTCCAAAGGTTCATTTATCAAAAAATGAAATAAGGTTCGTTATGCCGAAGGTTCGTTAATCCGAAAATGAAACAAAGGTCCTAATTCCGAAAGTTCTTTACAATCTATAAGAGAAATACTGATATCTCCTTATATTCTAGGCTTTATTACAAAAAATTATGTAGGATGCTTTGCACAACGGACCTATTATGCATCACATGTGATATCTAAAACATCTTTTAAATCACTGCTCCCAAAGGCAAACATATGACCTTTGTGTATCTACTCGTTTGTGTGTATGTGTGTGCGTGTGTGTGGGGGGGGGGGGAATAGTTTCCTCCTTCTTCTTCTTTTTTGTTAGAGTTTATCTTAGTTGATCTTGATACAGTGTACCTCTTTCGGTGCGCCCTTTCTCTTGTTATGTCACTTCATCTGTTTCTACATTTTGAAGCAAAGTAATTTGTTCAAGCATTGTGTATGTCCTCGTTACCGTAATGTGTCATTTTGCTGCGATGAGTTGGTTCTAGTAGGCCCTATTATCGCTGTGAGATGTAATTTTTGTAATAACGTGTTGAGAATAACAGATTTTTGTTTCTGAACGAAAGGAAAATGACGGAATTGTTTTGATAACCAATGTGGATGACGTGTTGAGAATTCTGATTCCTGTTTCTGAACGAAAGAAAAATGACGGAATTATTATTTTGATAACCAATGTGGATGACTACCTTCTATAAGTGATTTTGGTGTGAAAAGAGAGTTTGCTCAAAGAAACGCTTCTCATGAATGGTCAACGAAACAAAATACATCATACAATGCAACGTGACTCGCGTGCATTTAGCAAACGAAATGTCTAGACCTTTCAGTTCAAGTAAAATGCATAAAACACAGAATAAGAAAGCAGACAAACTAACAAATATGGAATTAATGACCGCAGACGTAACGTAGGAAAACCTGACACCTATGCTTGAAGAAATTCCCACAAAAGCAGAGCGCAAGATAAAAGAATACATGTGCGTAGTCCATACAGGTCGTGATGCGCTCGGTCGAAATGCGTATGTCGCAGTAAACGAAATTTTAGGCATGTCTACACATGTATATATAAATACTTGAATTCTACATACATTGTATAGTTTTATCTTTACAATAATATATAAAACAACCCCTTTCCGCATCCCTAGAAGTCATAAAAGAAAAAAAAAAGAAAATCGCCCTTATAGTTCAGGTTATGTTCAAGCTCACAACCCGTTCCCCCCCCCCCCCCATGATGCAACAGTCCTGCTTAGCGACGGCGTTAACGCTTCATCGCACACACATAAATGGCGACAGCTTGGGTGTGTGAGAAAATTCATTCTTAAATGGATGCACCCCCATGGCACTCAGGATTATCACTGACCCTCCTATGCCTTTGTCTATCCACCCTCCTGCTTTAATCCCCCTCCCTTCACCTGTTGGCCTCCTTGCGCATGACCTCCCATCCTCTCCTTTTGTTTTCTCTGTTCCGTGTCCCTAGCCTGTCCCTGACTGTTCGTGTTGTGTGAATTTCTTTGTAATGCGATTGCTTTCCATGCCTGATTATCATTTTGCCTCTGACGAAGATTCTTCTGGAATCAAAAGCTCAGGCCCCTTTAGAGTATAGACTCCATTTTACTCCTTTGGCACGCCACTGATATTCGATAAGCAGTTTTCAGCATTTTTGTGTTTGTTTGTTTTTGTTTTTGTTTTGTTTTGTTTTGTTTTGTTTGTGCTACAGATAACTAGCCAATCACAAGACAGATATAATTCGATTCTAACCAATACCAAAATACGGTTGCCTGAATGTAAACTTTGGTGTGTTTGTGTTGTGTGTCGGCTGCAGTGTAGTTTGAAACAACAGAAACAGAAAAAAGAAAGAGGCACGCAATGTGTGCTATATATACGAAAAGCCTCATTTACCGAGAAAGTTGATCGCTTCCATTCTCCTCCCATGTTGTTGTCAATGGAAGCTAAAGAGAATGCTTTTAGCAAGTATACCAGTACCTAAAGAGGACCTGAGGAACCCGTTGTTTTGAATGCTGTGCTCGGTACGAGTTCAAAACGCAGTCGAAGTTATCAGAATGCCATTATAATAGAACTGATGTAGCTCTATAGAAAACTTGTTTAGGGCAGTAAAGCTTGCCGTAATGCAATCTTTGTGGAATTGACTCATTACATCTGAGCATTTTGAAAAACGTGTAGAGTACTTTCGTTTTGCATATAAATGTTAAGAAAAAGTTTGAACTATGAAAATAAAAAAGTATGGTTACTTCAACGATGTTGAATAGTTCGATTAGCCGTGATGCATAAAGTGAATTCATGAATTCATCTGACTAATCCTTACCGATTGATGATCACTTCTATAAGCCAACAGTTAAGCTGAACTGCTTTGGAGTGATAAGACAGGTAAACGATGAAAACTTGGTACATGTTGTATGCTATTATAATTATTATAAAATCCTGTAGCCAGAACTGATTTTACGATCATCTTTAACCTTTCAGAAAGTTCCAGTTTTCAACTTAAATAGTAGCGATAGCTTGTAAGAGTAAATTAGCATCCCTCTGACTATTTTTGGTCAATATGCATACTCTTAACCCTATTCTAACTGGGGGGGGGGGGGGGGGGGGGGGGTCAAATGGGTCAAATTGACCCCCCCCCCCCACGTTTCGCGTCACGATTCTGCAACGCGCAAAGATTTTGCCGCGTCGTTTCAAAACTTTTTTCATTGAAGTCTTCCGCATATTTTGAGACCAAATTTGCGACGTCTGAGTACACCGTTCTGAAGTTACGTAATGTTATGCAAATGCATGTCAACCGGAAAACAGCTCAAATTCATGATATCGTGTGCAAATTGAATGTAAATTGTGTTTTTGGGGTTAAATTGATATAAATTATAGTATTTCATCTTTGAACCATTGAAATTAATCAATTCTATATAGTGTAGATAAGCCTGAAAAAGTGCCTGCAACAAATTTTGAAAAACAACAGAAAACACAAGGTCGAAAAAACAATAAAATACATAAGAAATTAACAAAACAATAAAAAACAAAAGAAATTGGTTTTGACTGTGCTTTATTTTTAAATGAAAATTGGTTTATATGTCTTGAGGAATTTTGACACAAAAATTTAGCAATACTTCAGTCTTTTTTACGGAGTTATAGGTGAAAATATGATTTCATGCACAACTTTGCATAATCAATTTATTAAAAATAGAAAGGCAATATATTTCTATTGTATGACCATGTAATCTTGTAGTTGACATCCAGCTCTATCTTCAGGAAAAATTTCGCAGCGATCGCGCGATCGGTGGCCGAGATCTGAAGGGGGGGGGGGGGGGGGGGGTCACCCCCGGTAAAAACTCCTCCCAGTTAGAATAGGGTTAAGCCAGCTGGACAGAGCGATCAATGGGCGCGATTATCACCACGCGTGGTTAACCTAAACAATGCTCGGCCGGCTTGTTCGGTTTCAGTGTTTTTTGTTTCTATTTCCCCCTTTTAAAAACGAAGGTTCCTTAGTCCAGCCATTGTTTTCGCTTCCTGCTCAAGACATTGAACAGTTCAGCAAAGCTGAAGTTTAGATCACTAAACGACGACATGAACTCATGATGATAATAGGACTTAGATCACAGCCGAAAGTGCGCTCCTTCATTACTCTAGAATGAGAAAGAATACCCTGTCTGTGTTCAAAGTTGGGTTACGGACGATGAAAAAAAAAAAAAAAGGTTTGAATCATGAATTGTCGGATGACGTCGGCAGATTGATGATATAAATATTAGCGTATCATGGGAAAGATTAAGTAATGATGAGCCCAATGATATCGCAGGGCTCCAAACTAATTTTTATTTTTGACCACCAAAATCATTGATTTCTATTTTTTTTTTTTTGGTGGCCAAAAAAATCAAGAAAAACATAGGAAAAACTAAACCGGTCCTACTAAAAACAATTATTAAGCATTACTGATGTGACAGGTACCCATGTCTAAAATAAATGAATACAAAAGTAGATCATCTTATCACCATTATTCTGAATTCTAAGATTTAGCAAATAGGCTTATAGATAATTATAAAAGTTGATGCCTATGCTATTAGGTGGTCATAGCTTACTTTTGGGATGAGAAAGTGGGAGCATTTCCAGATTGTTTGTTTTAGCATTGTAAAGAGCCGAAAGTTACCGCTATTCATTTCTGATTGTAAAAGCAATCATCCAACATTTACTATAGTAATATGTTAGAACCTTACGGAGCCGAATATTACCGTTAATCATTTTCAAATACACTGTATAAAAGCAAACAACCGACATTCATTTTAGCATCTTATGGAGCTGAATGTTACCCTTATTGATTTCCGAATGTGAAGCAAACATCCTCTATTTATTTAAGCATCATACTGAGCCTATGTATACCATTAATCATTTTCAAATGTGAAAGCAATAATCTGTTATTTATGTTAGCATTGTACCAGAGCTGCCAACCGTTCCGAAAAATTCGTATACGAAAAATCGAAGGGAATACGACAATATGAAAACGTCCTTAGAAAGTACGAATTCACAGTGGGGAAAAATAATGGGTAAAAATATAGCAAACGCACGTCGCATGTGCCATGTTATCTGTATTCAGCTGGGATATCGATGCAACGCGTATGTATGTGGAAAGCGCTGAATAGAAAAATGTGCGCACACGCATATCGCTGCTTGCGTACTGTGTACACCGAACAGAACTTCGCGCGCGTGAATCCCTGTCGCCTACGGACCCTGGATGTTTACATGGATCGCCGTAATATCCCAATGTGTGGCCGGCCGGCTGGGGAGTGTCTACACACTGTAGCCAGCTGCCACTACAGTACCGTATGAGGCGGGGTGAAAGCGTCCCGTTGTGCAATGTCTGCTTCTTTTTCTCTTCTTTTCATACTCTTGTCCCTTGCCTCCCAAGTACGAAATGATTTTTAGAGTGTTGTGTGTTTTTTTTATAACGCTATTGCATCATTTTCTGCGAGGAAGTTGTAGAGGTGAGTTTCTGTTCGTGTATTGATGACTGATGTGCACTGCCCTCTGCAGTATATGTGCAGGTGAAAAGCGTTCGAACTTTCTTTCCAGAGTATCGTGGAAACTCGATTATTTCTAGGCCTATTAAAGGAGATCTCATATAACAGAATACTTATAACAAACTATTTTCCCGTCAAAATGAATCAATTTCCTTTGTTTTGTATCGTTTATTGACTTGATCCCATAGGATCTCGTCGCAATACCGAGTTTTATATGTGTGTTTATTTTCGCGTAGCTTTCGGTGCTGCAAAACTTTTGCTAGAGCCTAAGCTTACTAGGATTCAATTGGATTGAATCATTAGGTGGTCAACATAGGAAGACGTGTTTTTGAGGAGCTCCCAAGTGACACTCGGTATATGCGGATTCAGTTTTGCCTGTTGTGAGTTTTTTACATCAAATGACGGCGTTTTTGACTGAGAATCTAGTTATCTGATTGACATCTGCATTAAGTGCTTCTACTTCGCGTATCGTACGGTTATTTCACTCATTTTCGCTGTTTTGGGAAGATATTTTGCTTGAGACTTTTCAAACAAAACTTACCTGGTGCGTATGCCACGCATCCTTCCTGCGTACTCTTCCATCACTACCTCATCGCGCATAGCAACCATCCCTTTATTTCGCGCTTAGTGTTAGGAGCTTTTGTGACATCATCAAAAGATGCCTCCGAAGAAGAAATCTGCTGAGGAAGTGGATCTCAGCGCGTTGAGGGATGAAGTAGCAAATCTCTCACGTATTCTTAACGGCAAATTTTCTCAACTGGAGAAAGCGGTCTCGGATGTGAAGGAGGGCCAGCATGGCATTTTGAACTCTATCACTTTTCTCGATGCCAAATTCGAGGAGATGAAAAAGATCACCGAGCGACTGGAGGGAGAAAATCACGAGCTCAAACAAAAAAATCAGCAGCTGGAGAAAAGAGTGGACGATCTGACACACCAAATTAAAGACCTCGACCAGTACCACCGTCGGATCAACCTTGAAATTGCCGGCGTGCCAGAAGAAAAGGGTGAAAACCCTGAAAAGATCGTCTTAAAGATCGCTCAGAAGATCACCGAAGATGTGAGCGCTGGCGACATCGACATTGCTCATCGAATAGGAAAAGAGGATGATCAGCGGGGGCCACGGCCGATTATCGTGAGATTCACCAACCGACGCTCGCGAAACATGATCTACGACGGCCGAAGAAAGCTACAGCACTTCACCACGAAAGATCTCGGGCTCCGCAGCAACTCTAAGGGCAACGGAAGGATCTATGTCAACGAAAACCTTGTTGCGTCCACCAGGGAGCTGCTGAAGGAAACAAACAGAGCAAGGAGGCTGGCCGGATACAAATACCTGTGGACCCACAACGGGCGAATCTACGTGAAGAAAAACGACGGAGGCGCCATCAGTGTCATCAACAGGAAAGAGGACTTGTCAAAGCTACAGTAAATATACGTATTACCTTTGTTTGTTGTCTACCACTATGATCCTTCCTCTAAATGCTGGATAACAATATTTTTCCTTTTAATCTCTTAACAGATGATGACTTTGTTACTTTATTTCAAAAAGACCAAAATGTACCTGCTAGAAACACCAAGTTTGATAGGACTGCAACTAGAATCTTAGCTGACAATCTAGATGAACTTAACATTGAGTTTAACAGCCACGATGAAGCGTGTCAACTTGCTCAATCGCCATACTTTACAGAAGCTACCCTTAGAGAATATTTACGAACGCTAGAACGAGCTGAATTATTTTGTTTCCATTTGAATATAAGAAGTGCTAATCGAAACTTTGAAAAGCTTCGCTTATTTCTTGATAATATTGATTTGCCCATGTTGCCTATCATAGGCCTCTCTGAAACGTGGTCTGCTGAAACTCCAGCGTCAGGTCCAATTAATGTTCTTGCTGGTTATGATATTGTCATTAACAACAGATCAAATAGACCAGGTGGTGGAGTAGCTATATATGTTCCCCGAATATATAATTACGCTATAAAGGAAGAACTGAAATATATGAATGATGTAATAGAATCATTATTTATTGAAATTTCTGTCTGTAAGGGCAAAAACATTCTGCTTGGAGTTATATACAGACCTCCTCAATCTAATTATGATGATTTTATGAATATTATGAACGATATTTGTCGAAACGGTGCATTCCACAATAAGGATTGCATCATCATGGGTGATTTCAATATAAATCTTTTGTCAAGCAGTAATGCTGCCTGTGATAACTTCCTTGATAACATTTTACAAGCCTCATTTCTGCCTCTTATTTCTAAACCAACAAGAATTACTGGTCATTCTGCTACTCTTATTGATAACATTTTTGCGAACCTAAAACCTTTTCCAAAATCTGGCATAGTGGTGAGCGATATATCAGACCATTTTATGATATTTTGTCACCTTGATATTGGACCAAGGAGTCATAATACAATTCGAAGGCATGTATTTCGTCGTAAATTCACCCCTGAAAATATCGCTCTCGTTCAAGAAAAACTTCAATCTGTGGACTGGTCAATTGTGTATGACGCAAATGAAAATATTGACCAAGCATATGATAACTTTCTTTATCTTTTGAATAATTGCCTAGATGCATGCATTCCCTTAAGGAAATGTCGTACACAGGATTACAAACGAATCCCCAAGCAACCATGGGTTTCCAAAACACTCTTACGCTCAATAAATCGCAAGAGTACTTTATATGTTAATTTTATCAAAAACCGTGACGAAACCTCTCGAATGAAATATATTTCGTACAAAAATATTCTTACCAATACACTCAGATTAGCTAAAAAACAATATTTTGCGGACCAATTGAGTCAATTCAAATGTGATATCAAGCACACTTGGAAAGTAATAAATACCGTTTTGAATAGAGGGAAGGCTGTAAATCCCATTTCTAAAGTTCAAGTTGATAATACTATCATTGAGGACAAGTCTGAAATTGCCGAGATTTTTAACTCATACTTTTCAAAGATAGGTTCAAACTTAGCACAAACTATTACTCCAAGTGATAAATCATTTTACGAATTTCTTTCCTCACCAAACGACCACTCAATTTTTTTCAAACCAATTGACAGGCAAGAATTAATCAAAATTGTACTTCAGCTCAAAGCAAACAAAGCCCCTGGCTATGATGACATTGGCAATGTCCTTATCAAACACATTATACATTGTATAGCAGATCCTTTATTGTTTTTATATAACCTTTCATTACAATCTGGTCAAGTACCATCTAAAATGAAACTCGCAAAGGTGACTCCAATATTTAAGAAAGGAGACAAATTATGTATCGGCAACTATCGCCCAATATCTTTGTTAACTTCGTTATCAAAAATCTTAGAGAAAATTGTTCATTCAAGGACAACTACCTTCCTTGAATCTCACAACATCATATCTGACTCCCAATTTGGCTTTAGAGAAAAACATAACACAACTCATGCCATTCTAAGTTTAATAAATACCATATCAGCTTCAATCGAAAAATCCTGTCATACTATCGGTTTGTTCTTAGATTTTTCTAAAGCATTCGATACTATAAATCACGACATTCTGTTATACAAACTTGCGCACTATGGTATTAGAGGTAAGGCTCTGGAATGGTTCGAAAGTTATCTTTCTGGAAGAAAGCAATTTGTTACCATTGATGGATATAATTCGTCTACGGTACCAATCACGTGTGGAGTTCCCCAAGGAAGCCTTCTTGGTCCACTGCTATTCTCTATTTATGTAAATGATATTCGATGTTCTTCGAGTGTTCTCTCTTTTATCCTTTTTGCTGATGATTCAAACGTATTCTATACTCACAGTGATCCTAATAAGTTAGTAGAAGTTTTAAATGTAGAACTTGCACATGTAACAAATTGGATAAAAGCAAATAAATTATCTTTAAATAAACAAAAAACCAATTACATGTTATTCAGTAACTCTGTTAAACAACTTCCTGACCAAGTGATATTTGATAATTCTGTTATTAAAGAAGTCAAGACTACAAAATTTCTCGGTATTACAATTGACAATAAGCTAACTTGGAATTGTCATATTGATAATATTTGTAAGATAGTTTCAAGAAATATTGGTATCATTAATCACGTTAAACGGATTCTCCCCAAGTCAGTGCTTCTTATGTTATATTCAACTCTTATTCTTCCTTACCTTAATTATGGCGTAATGGCATGGGGAAATGCAATACAAACTAAAATGGACAGGGTGCTCCTCTTGCAGAAAAGAGCGATGCGTTTGATATGCAATACCGCTTATAGATCACACACTGATGTTTTGTTTAAAGAAAACCGTATTCTTAAGATTACTGATTTATATCGTCTACAGCTGGGTTGTTTTATGTACAATGTAGAAATTAACGCTACTCCTGCTGTATTTAAGGAATTGTTTCGAAAAAATAATGTTATACATAATTACTCAACAAGGTATGCGAATGATTATCATCTTCCTAAAAATAGAACCAGTTTTGCTAACAGAAATTTTATGTTTACTGGTCCTAAGCTTTGGAATTCCTTTGATCGTTCACTAAAACAAGCTCAGAGCTTGAATAGCTTTAAGTATAAGCTCAAAAATGTGTTTATTGATAAGTATTAATAAACAGTTTTATGGTAATTAAACGTATGTATATTTAAATCAATGTTTTTTAGAAGTACTTCATTAAGTATACTCGGAAGGTCATCTTCTGTTTCATTCATTATTCTAATGGTACACTGTATATAATGTACACTGTAAACACTTTATACATAAACTTATGCTTTGTAACATATACATGACTTGTTTGTATATCCATAGTACGGTTCATGTGCCCTTGTAAATAGTGTATATAATTATGGTGTTTTTGTTATATTTCACTCAGCCTTATCTTTGATATCATTTTGTCTATAATCTGTAGGGGGACTACATTTAACAAGCAGTGCTTCTAAGTAGTCCCCTCCACATTTGTATATGGTGTTATTCTATCTCAGAATATCACTATATCTTGTATATTCATGTAACATACTGTGTATAGTTTTGATATAATGTTCACTATGTGTTACACCCTGTATATTCTATCATATAATGTCCACCATGTGGAATATGAATAAATTTCATTTCATTTCATTTCATTTCATTTCATTTCATTTCATTTCATTTCATTTCATTTCATTTCATTTCATTTCATTTCATTTCATTTCATTACTACTAAACTTCGTTTTATTTCCGTCGTTTCTCACACCTCGTTTAGTACGATTTCTTACATTTTATATCACTTTATCTGTTCCCTTTATACTTTGAAGTATTTAAACGTAATTCTCTTAGTGTCTCGCACTGTTATTTTCGTAACGGCTATTTCTCCGCTTCGCTGCAATCGAAGCGACGGAGTTTGATCCCAGCCGCTTCGATGTGCTATTTGTTGTCTTTTCTAAATGTTTGTGTTGTTGGGAGGTGTTGATACTTTGTATTTATTATTGAGTTTCCTAGGTATTTATCTCGAGGGATTATGCGTGTTTCTTAATGTTGATCATAGGAAAAGGCTAAAATGATCTTGAGTGATGTCTGATAGTGATGATAACTATGCTGGTGACTGGTGTAAAAAGACGGCTTCCTGTGAATGCTTAGCGTACGTGACGTTTGTTTTATTTCCCTTTCCCTCTAGTCTTCTTTCCCCCTTACTCTTCTTTCCCCTCTCAAGAATGATTAAAAAAAAAAAGAAATTACGTACACCTCACAACAAAACGAACCATGTGCTATAGCAACTTTCGTAAAGTTAAATCTAAATGTTCAATATCAGCAAAGAATAAGGCGAAAACACGAATGACAATAAATAAAAGCGAAGAGATTAGCCGGGTTCACACGTACACCAATTAGCGGGATACAAATCTCGAGATGTGCATCGCGATCGTCATCCCGCTAATTTGTACGTGTGAACCCGGCTATTGTGTATGCAGTCTCTTCGGCTCGAAGAAACTTGACACCCCACCCCTCTCCCTTGTGGAAATTTCCACAAAAGCAGGTGCCACACCCAGGTGCGTGCCAGACGAAAGAATGCGCGCATTGGAATAAACAGCGTGTAAGTATCCTGGGAATATCGATCGAAGAACCAGCTCATTAGTTGAATTAAAGGAATAATTCCAAAGATATCATGATTCTATGTCTATAGCCTTTCTTTTGGCGCATAGTAGGGAACATCGAAGAGTCGATTATAGTGTACTTGATCGAATATCTAATGTTCCCTGAACAATAACAAAAGGATTGATTATTTAGTCAATTAAAAATGCAATCACAGAAATACATGAAAGGTCTCGTATGCCCAGACAAATTCACTACGAGAAGGTCCAATGAGATGCAGTCATCACCTGGTTAGACAGCAAAATACAACGTGTAATGACAATTAATTTCAGTTCACGCGCATCAAAACTGCTTATTACTTTTCAAAGTTTTGGCTATCAACATTCGTTCGTGGGTGTATTTTGTTTGTTTGTTTGTTTGTTTTGTGTGTTTTTCCCTCGTGAAAGACGTAATGATTTCTTCATATCGAACGTAAATTGCATGTTTACCGTAAACAAGCCATTCAGCTCAGCTCAGCTATGGCTCATTCGATCCATCGAACTTGCAGTAACATCTTATAGACAGGAGCACATGGCGCATTCATTTAAACTTGAAAATGAAGCCACGTGTTTGCACCACAGGTCTGTGGTTTGCACCACATCGGCGCTTCCACACACAGCGCGGCATTTTGCGATCATCGTTATAGCAGACTTTCCGATTCCAGTCAGGGGAAAAGGAATTGGAATACTTCGAAAAATACTGATGTTTAAAATCCAATAAAATGAAAAAAGCCTGAAAACAACGCATGATTATGTTTTGATAGTACATAATTGGAAACACAGAACAGAGTTTTGCATCCGCTCACACAGAAGCTCTCTTGAGAAGATCAAGCATTCCCCGTCCCCTGCTAGAAAATGGAAGCTTCCATAATCAGCCCAGAAAGATTTTGGAGGTACAAACTTGTACACATTGCGAGAAAGCAATCAATCAACGCTGAACATTGCGTAGTTTAGAATCTTTATCGTGCTGGTGACCAGCTGGATGCTTCGGCATGTGTCATAACGTTATGTTTAGAGCCTGTAGGCCTCATAGCAAAAAGAGGGAGATTGAAAAAAAAATACCAATTCTGGTGGAAAATACGAATTTTGGAGCTGCTGAGTACTAATTTGTGCTTCGAAAGGTTGGCAGCTCTGTCGTATACGGAGCAGAATTTAACAGTAAGTCATTTCCAAATATAAAAGCAAACATCCGACATCTATTTTATCATCGTACGGAGCCGAATGTCACTGTTGTCCACTTGCGAAAGTGAAATGAGTCATCTGACAATTATTTCATCATATCGTACGGGGCCGAATTTTGAACGTCAAGGCAGACATCAGACAGTTTTTTTTTTGTGTGTGTGTTTTGTTTTGTTTTGTTTTTGTTTTGTTTTTTTACCATCAAACGCAGCCGAATGTTACTATTCATTTCGAAATGTAATACACATGTAGCAAATATCCGACATTTATTTTAGCATAGTACCGAGCAGAATGTAACTGCTATTCACTTCCAAACGTAAAAGCAATCATGTGACATTAATCATTTTGGCATCTTCCGGAGCCGAATGTTATTGCTATTTATTTGCGAAAGTACATCGCAATATAAATTATAAGCAAGCATCCGACATTTATTTAAACATCGTACGGAGTTGAATATTATTATCATTCATTTCCGAAAGTCGAAGGGAGCTGATTGTTATTGTTATATTTCGAACGTAAAACCGAATATCAGACATTTATTTTATCATCGTATATACGGAGTTATTTTGGTTATTCATTTCCGAACGTCACAACAAACATGCGTTATTTATTTTAGCATCTTCCGGAGCTGAATGTTATTGCTATTTACTCTTGAACATAAAAGCAAACATCAGACATTTATGTTATCATATACACGGAGTTGAATATTATTGTGTTCATTTCCGAACCATCGAACGCAGCTGAATGTATACTGTTATTCATTTCGAAATTTAAAAGCGAGCATCCGACAGTTATTTTAGCATCGTATGGAGCAGAACATTACTGCTATTCACTTCCGAACGCAAAATCGTATATACGGAGTTGAATATTTTTGTTATTAATTTCCGAACGTCACAGCAAACATTCGACATTTATTTTAGCATCTTCCGGAGCTGAATGTTATTGCCATTTACTCTTGAACATAAAGGCAAACATCAGACATTTATGTTATCATCGTATACACGGAGTTGAATATTATTGTGTTCATTTCCGAACCATCGAACGCAGGTGAATGTTACTGTTATTCATTTCGAAATTTAAAAGCGAACATCCGACAGTTATTTTAGCATCGTATGGAGCAGAATATTACTGCTATTCACTTCCGAACGTAAAAGCAATCATCTGACATCTATTTTGTCATCTTCCGGAGCCGAATGCTATTGCTATTTACTTTCGAAAGTACAGGCAATCATCCGTCATTCATTTTATTATCGTAAGAAGTTGGATATTTTTGTTATTTATTTCCGAACGTCAAAGGGATCATTCGACATTTACTTTAGCATCTTCGGGAGCTGAATGTTATTATTGCTATTTACTTCCGAACGTAAAAGCAAACATCAGATATACATTGTATATTTTATAAACGTATATACGGAGTTGAATGTCATTGTTATTCATTTCCGAACATCAAAGCAATCATTGAACATTAATTTTACCACCGAACGCACCTGAATGTTACTGTTATTCATTTCGAAATCTAAAAGCAAACATCCAACAGTTATTTTAGCATCGTATGGAGCAGAATATTACTGCTATTCACTTCCGAACGTAAAAGCAATCATCTGACATTTATGTTAGCATTTTCCGAAGCCGAATGTTATTGCTATTTATTTTTGAAAGTAAAAGCAAATATCCGTCTTTTATTTTATCATCGTACGGAGTTGAATATTTTTGTTATTCATTTCCGAACGTCAAAGGGATCATTCGACATAATATAGCCTACTCAAGCATCTTCCGGCGCTGAATGTTATTGCTATTTACTTTCGAACGTAAGAGCAAACATCCGGCATTTATCTTATCGTCTTACGGAGTTGAATATTATCATTCACTTCCGAACGCCAAAGCAAACATTCGGTATTTATTCCAGTATCATACGGAGTCAAATGTCACCGTGATTCATTTCTAAAATCAAAAGTAAACATGCGACATTCATTTTTGCGTCTTACGGAGCCGACTGTTACCGCTGTTCATTTTCAAAAGTAAAGGCAAACATCCAACTTTTTTTGTAGCCCGATTGGGCCACCGAATTTTCAGCAATGAAATTTTGGTGGCGCAGGTCGTTAAAAGTCGTGAATAGCGAGATGATCGTAACCGATGTCGATATGTTCTAATAATTATTGATACTTGAGTGATGAACGCATGTGCACAACTTCCGCAGGTGTACTTCTTTAGAAAGTAGCGAACAATCAAGGCAGTGGACATCAGAGTGTGATTAAATCGAAAAGAAGCCCCTGAAATCGGAATTTGATGAAAATGGGCAAAGTCGGAACTCCATGAAATGTATTTTGATTGAGCGGTCAAAATAAAGCTTAACGGGAATGTGCCCTTGAATACCCTCGTCCACCCTCGTCCACCCTCGTCCAACCCGCGTCAATCGAGACGCATATTCCCGAGGATGGATTATCCGTGCGGGCGGATGGACTCGTCCAGTGAACGCGTATACCCGCGGGTACCCGCGGGGATACGCGTCAGTGGCCTCGTCCAGATCTCGGAAAAGCGTGACGTTTCCCGCGGTCGGCACTGTAATTATGTTTGTATGAAAGCAGAATGGATTCCATGGTACATGGTGAGACTTTCTTTGTAACAATAGTTTCATTAACATATTTACAAATTTCACTTCATTAAAAGAGCAAGGCATTAAAGGTCTAAAAGGCATTATTTACCATTTGCAGATGAAACCAAACCCAGTTTCAGTGCTACAGAATAGTTCTAAACTGTGAGTTTAGGATACAGAAGCAACCAATGTAAAAATGTTAATCATTATAATCAATGCTAAGTATTGTTAAATATACAAAATGTGAACAATAGTTATAATAAAATTGCTACTACAATACACCGTCTGCAGTTATGGTTTATTGAGAAAAATAGTAATATCTCCTTATATTTTAGGCTTTGTTGTGAATTATTCGTATGGTACCTGGTTGCATGTTTGTGATGCAACTGACCTACAGCTGTACACATACACTTGTATGTATCAAATGTGATAACTCTAAAAAAAAAAAAATTAAATCACTGCTCCCAATGATAAACAATACCTTGAAGTGAAGACATTTTGTACTTTCAGTTTCTCATTGCCTCCAGTACATTGCCTTGCTCCAGGTACAGTTGTATTATTACAATAAATAACATAGTGAGATCTATGACTATTTACTGTCACATTGACCTATGATCAAATAGTAGCCATGATGGCCAAGATCCTTCCTTGATAAGGTCTTCTCTTCTTGAGAAGTACCAGCATGTTAGACTGCAGATTTAAAGATTGGCCTCCATGCTGTGAGAAATGGATCGACTCTTTTCCTATTGAGGTAAACCATTCTACTGGAGGGAAAACACTTTTACAGTCATATGTTTTTACTTCCACAGGCAACTTATTTATTAGTTGAGCAAACCATCAAACAGATTTAAATAACATAATCTGATACACTCTTTTGATATATATTAAGGATGCACCTAAAAAGACTTTTACCCCATTTACAGACAAAGTCTGGCACAGGAGCATTTAATGCCCCCTTGAGTTTGTACACACAGTATAGCCAGAGAGTGGTTGAGAAAGGTGTAACTGTCATGGTAACCTGAATAGCGCATTTGGGAACTTCTGCACAGCACGAGCAGCATAGCACTTCCAAAGTGCTCCAAATGTTTGTGACCATTTTATATAGGCCTACAAGTGGAATTACAACTCAATTACAATCTCTTCATAAAACAGGGCCCAGTTCATAATTCCACTTCGAGCATGAGCAGAAAAATGGTAATTTGTACCAACAGGTACATTGTTGGTTTGTAAATTCACTGAGATACTTACTTGACTTTTGACCCTTTTATAAGTTTATGCACTGAGTAATTTTCAACGTATGGATAAAAAGTGTAATTTCAGTATTAAATGGTAAAATATTGGCATTTTAACCTGGCCTTGACCCTTGACCTTTGACCTTATGACCCTAAAGTTCCCAAGAGAATCACTGTCTGGTAGAACATGCATATATACAATGTATGTACAAAGTTTCATGATGATGCCTTGAGTCACTTTCCGAGATATGGAGGAAGAAGTGAAATTTAGCACTTTCACGTGACCTTTGAGCTTTGACCTTTTGGCGTTTGGCAAGAAACTTCCCAGAGAATCTCTATTGGGTACTAATAATATCAAGTTTCAAGAAAAATCCTGCAGGCATTGCATAAATACGAGGGAAGTAGTGACATTTTGAAGAGATGACCTTGACCTTTGACCAATGACCTTTAACCCATGACCCCAATTCCCTAGATAATCACTGCCAGTCAGTACATGCATGATGTTCCATGAAGATACCTTGAACCATTTGTGAGATACAGATGGCTCTGCCCGTGCCCGATGCAGAGTAATTCCATATTACCTGAAGAGCACAAGTAGACATGAAAAGTGTGACCACACTTGACTTCCGCGTATTGTGCATGGGTGTTAATGATCACCTCGTTCATCTGTACATAGTGTACAGCATCAGTCTGACCGCTTGCGACGATGTGCTTACATTTACAATGCAATAGGGAGAATTAACGTAACAACAGGTTGGCTACATGTAGCCAGCCACATGATTAAGGTGTTGGTAGGGGAAGTTATCCGATCCTTGAGTGGAAGTCATATGGTGACAAAAATCATGGATTCTCTGCAGTCAGGATTCACCCTTTGAATCACAAAAGCAAACTTCATAGAAGGTTCCATAATGGCACCTCTGTGATTTTCCTGGCTATGTAACAGGTGCAGTGAGGTCCACGAGGGGTTTTAGCATGTCGCTGCGACATGCTAAAATTTTTGCGCGACATCCTTCAAAACTTGCGACATTCTAAGCGCCATGCCAATAAAACTGCGACATGCTAAAAGTAACTAACTCGCAAATGACTTACGAGAGTGCTCCTTGTTGAAAGGAGCAGCAGTAACGTGTGTTTACAAGCGCCAAAAGTTTATCCACAGTCACCACACCGATCACGACACAACGCGGCTCAACAACAAGCTATCAGTACAGTCTCGCACAACACCACATCACACACTTGCTCACTATCTCCCTCACCTCCCTGCTCACATGTGTATGCTATGGGATTGCGCTCTGATTCGGGATCCACACACACAGCAATTTGTGTGAAGTAACACCTACATGTATGCAGCGGCACAGACAGCCGCCTGTATGCATGTGAGAGGGAGAGAGAGGACGGAAAGAGAGGGTCGGAGGCCGAGGGAGGCTGAGGAAGGCTGACACGTGCTCGCTTGTTGTCACGCTTGTTGTCGGGTTACGCAAAAACAAACGATATGAAATGCATGCCCCCCTTCGCCAAAGGTTGTATTTTATATATATATATATATTTTTTTTTTTTGCTGCTTTGGTTTGTTTGTTCGTTTGTCTGCCTGTCTGTCTCTCTATTCGCAAAATAAGTCAAAAGTTGGGAACAGATTAGGATGAAATTTCAGGAACAGTTGGTTGGTAAAATGGCGCAAGGAACAGATGATTAAATTTTGGTAGTGAGAAGGATTTATGATACCACTGGAATTCAACGTCAGGATATCCAGGATTTTTTCTTAGACTTTGTTTCGTATATTTGAAAGGATTCGTATCAATTCTATAGGAAGCTTGCCATCGGCAATAGCAATTACGCAAAATTAGATGCGTTCAAAGCATTGCCGCAGAGAGAAAATTACCTCCATCTTTCGTTAAAAAAAAATCAAAAACAAAAACGAACGATGGAGTAAGCAAATGCAAATTGTTTAATCTTTTTTTTTTTGGTAGATTCAGCGGGTTATTTTTTCTCTAAAAAGCCATGCGTTCCATTTGAACCTTTAGTAAGTTAGATTTTACTCGAGCGCCGAAGTTGAATTTATCCCAAGGATCTCGTCGCAATACCCAGTTTCCAATGTGTATTCATTTTCGCGTAGCTTTCGGTGCTGCAAAATTTTGCTAGGGCCTAAGTTTACTACTAAACTAATTTCTGTCGTTTCTCACACCTCGTTTGGTACGATTTCTTCCCTTTTATATCACTTTATCCGTTCCCTTTATACTTTGAAGTAATTAAACGTAATTCCGTGTCTCGCACTGTTATTTTTGTAACGGCGATTTCTCCGCTTCGCTGCAATACTTTTTCGAATCGAAGCGACGGAGCTCGGAGTTTGATCCCAGCAGCCGCTTCGATGTGCTGTTTGTTGTATTTTCTAAATAAAAATGTTTGTGTTGTTGGGAGGTGTTGATACTTTGTATTTGTTATTTATTTTCCTAGGTATTTATCTCGAGGGATTAGGGCCTATGCGTGTTTCTTAATGTTGATAGGAAAAGGCTAAAATGATCTTGAGTGATGTCTGATGGTGATGATGATAACTATGCTGGTGACTGGTGTAAAAAGACGGATTCCTGTGAATGCTGAGCGTACGTGACGTTTGTTTATTTCCCTTTCCCTCTTACTCTTCTTTCCCCCTTTTAATACTCTCCTTTCCCCTCTCAAGAATGATAAAAAAAGAAATTACATACACCTCACAACAAAAAGAACCACGTGCTATAGCAACCTTCGTAAAGTTCAATCTAAATGTTCAATATCAGCAAAGAATAAGGGGAAAGCACGAATGACAATAAATAAAAGCGAAGAGATCGTGTATGCAGTCTCTTCGGCTAGAAGAAACTTGACACCCCACCCCTCTCCCTTGTGGAAATTTCCACAAAAGCAGGTGCCACACCCAGGTGCGTGCCAGACGAAAGAATGCGCGCGCAGGAATAAACAGCGTGTAAATATCCTGGAAATATCGATCGAAGAACCAGCTCATTAGTTGAATTAAAGGAATCATTGCAAAGATATCATGATTCTATTTCTATAGCCTTTCTTTTGGCGCATAGTAGGAAACATCGAACAGTCGATTATAGTGTACTTGATCGAATATCTAATGTTCCCTGAACAATAAAAAAAGGATTGATTATTCAGTCAATTAAAAATGCAATCACAGAAATACATGAATTAAAGGTCTCGTATGACCAGACAAATTCGCTACGAGTACAATTGTAGGTCCAGTGAGATGCAGTCATCACCTGGTTTAATACAACGTGTAATGACAATTAATTCCAGTTCACGCTCATCAAAACTGCTTATCACTTTTCAAAGTTTTGGCTATCAACATTCGTTCGTGGGTGTATTTTGTTTGCTTGTTTGTTTGTTTGTTTGTTTTGTGTGTTTTTCTCTCGTGAAAGGCGTAATGATTTCTTCGTATCGAACGTAAACTGCATGTTTACCGTAAACAAGCCATTCAGCTCAGCTCAGCTATGGCGCATTCGATCCATTGAACTTGCAGTAACCTCTTACAGGCAGGATCGAGCACATGGCGCATTCCTTTAAAGTGAAAACTAAGTTTCGGTAAGTGCTGGAGAACCCGTCTAGCACCATTTCATTTTGAACGTGAAGCCACGTGTTTGCATCGGCGCTTTCACACACAGCGCGGCATTTTGCGATCATCGTTATAGCAGAATTTCCGATTCCAGTCAGGGGAAAAGGAATTGGAATACTTCTGAAAATACTGATATTTAAAATCCAATAAAATAAAAAAGCCTGAAAACAACGCATGATTATGTTTAAATAGTAAACAATAATTGGAAACACAGAACAGAGTTTTGCATCCGCTCACACAGAAGCTCTCTTGAGAAGATGAAAGCATTCCCCGTCCCCTGCTAGATAGTGGAAGCTTCCATAATCAGCCCAGCAAGTTTTTGGAGGTACATACAGTTGTACTTGCACTTGTACACATTCATTGCGAGAAAGCAATCAATCAACGCTGAACATTGCGTAGTTTGGCATCTTTATCGTGCTGGTGACCAGCTCGATCCTTCGGCATGTGTCATAACGTTATGTTTAGAGCCTGTAGGCCTCATAAGTTGACAAGTTTAATTCAAAATAGCAAAAAAGAAAAAAAAAAGGAGATTGAAAAAATATGAATTCTGGTGGGAAAATACGAATTTTGCAGCTGCTGAGTACTAATTTTTGCTTCCAAAGGTTGGCAGCTCTGTACTTTGGAAATTTAATTTCTCTCTGGAAAGGCTTATTGTGGATAGAATTACCTAGATCTGAGTTTTTGTTAAATGTCATTCAAGTTAACTAAACGTCTGTTTACCAGTAGGCTGCAAAAGTGCAGTTCTCACTTTTCTACACTCATCTCATCTACTTTGTGAGTACACAGTTATCTTGGCATTTCAATGTGAAACCAGGGAGGTGGCTCCTCCCTGGTGAAACTGAAAGTAAATAATATTAAAGACAGTCAGTGTGCTGTACTGTAGTACAAGTTCAAGATGTCCTTGTCATTTATCATAGCATTCCCATTGAGGAGTATATCTATTCAAGATATATTCAAAAGGTCTTATGAGTAAGGAGTAGGACGATATATTAACATTTCAAGAACAATTTAAAATCTTATGTCATAATCAAACAATTAACATAATTTTTCAAATATTAATGATTTTTATCCTGGCATTGCAGAGTGATCATGGTGATCAAAGTGTTCAAAATAAGGCTAAGATAGCATCAGAGAGCATCTAGAACCCCAGAGCTTCCAGGGCCCTTAAGCGGGCCCTGGACCCCGGCCGCAAGGGACTTCGCGCTTCGCGCTCGTGATGTGCGCTTCGCGCACATACTTTCATGCGCAATATCACTTTTTTCCCCCTGCAACATGCTAAAATTTCAAGTTGTGGACCACCCTGCAGGTGGCTTTTAAAACAGTTGCTTCTTATAGCAGACCTCCCAACTTGTCTCACTGAGAAATAGGGATGATTTTGCTCAGAAATTGGAAAGAAAGAGCATTTCCTATAGGAGTGTGCAATAATATTTTCAAGAAAAATAGGAAAATCATAATTGAGTGTGGGATGGTCAAAATTCAGATTCTTTCCTCCAAATTCAGAATGGTTGGGAGGTGTGAGATAGAATGGCCCCCTCTATTCAAATCATCAAATCATCTACTGCCCTTAAAAGTCAAGGGTACAATGAATAACATGCAAGAGGTGCAATTTGAAGTATTTTCACTGTACCTTACACAATATCTTATACAATTTTTGTATCTAACAAGGCACCATACTCTTTGTACGCTTTATAATAACAGGCTATATGATAATATCAACTTTATTTCAACCGCAAAAGGATCAATGCCATCAGATTGAACAAAATGATAGTAACAATAATAATAATCTCCAGATGGAAAGTCTGGAACCACAGCTAACAATCAAGAACACACACTCAGCTATAATTGGAGAGGTCACCAGTGGGTTAAATTTGACCATTTCTAAGGTAATAGATGAACAACTAAAGCACTATCATTATCCTTCTTTCTTACTTCTACCAAACCAGCTTATGGCACATCATACAGGGAGAGACCGATTAAAGACATACTGGCTATGCCCTACCCTAACCTTCTATCAACAATGACACTCCACAACTTCTCACCTTCAAAGGGGGTTGAATACCAGTCCACCATTCACCCATTCACTCCTAATGACCCCGCCCCCGCCCCTACCATTCCTGTAATCCTCTCCTGCTGAGGTCAACGACCTAGCGAAAGGAGCTTAGCCCAGTTTGACCATGTCAGAGGAGGGTGAAGAGGCTAGACTTGGTACCTTGGTGACTGGAAAAGGCAGAGGCACATTCTACATTGTACATGGTATTACATGATGAGATTTAAGTGCAAGCAAGCAACTCCTTCCTTCTTTTTCTTCTTCTTTTGGCTATATTTTATGCAAAGTAATTGAGGGAAAAAAGACTCATTGATAGTATTTGAAAATACAAAGATTCACTTTATCACAAGCAGTGACAATAGATACAACTTGTATAACTGGAATTTTTCTGTTGTGTGTGTGGGTATTCAAATGCAGGCAGCAAATAACGACAACAAACGCTAAGCACTTTGACAACGTGACATCATTCTGATGATACCCCATAGAAAGACATCACTGTCAATGAATGCTGAGAGACTTTCAAGCAAACTCAAGAGAAATATCCAAAAATATCAGACAATATCAATGTCTTCATTGCAACTGATTGACAAATCACCCTGCAACAATATGTGACCCGCTACAACAAAAGGATCCTAAAGTCGCTGATGGCTGAGCCGAGAAAATCGAGTTTGAAGTCACATCATCAAAATTGGTCAAAACAATTGGATTTCTGTTTTTGGCATAATTTTGTATTCTAATGTTTTGTCTATCATCTGCCGAAATTTTGAAACTAAATGATTAAAGGAAAGGGAAAAAATCAGCGTTTTTCTGGGCCATGATTTTCCGACTTTCAACGTAACAGAAACGTGTCCGAAGATTTGGATGTAGCGCCGCAGCTAGACTCCGCCCCTAGCAACGAGGGAGTGATCTAATTGGTCAGTGCGTGTCATCCCGATTAGTGATTGGTCGTGCATACACCGCTTGCGCTAAGCTTGAGTGAACATCGCGGAGGTTGCTAGGAGCATGCCTTCTATTGTCAAGCGGTGAAAACTGTCTCGCCTCCCCCTGATCATGATAGCGTCGGAATGCGAACTTTGAAGGTGTTTTTCTCGAAACTCTGATTTCCTCAACCACTTGAAATGCGCTTATACAATCATCGATATCTCCGCAACCGAGCACTTTTATGGGTTGCGGTATATATGAAATTAAAGTAGAAGAGTAAGGGAATAATGTCATGCCATTTTCAAAAAATTGTCCTAACCCGATTTACAGATCCTTTTGTTGTAGCGGGTCACATATCAATTAACAGGCACTAATTATTTAGTGTTTTAGTAGCAGCCATGATAACAAATCATGGGCATCCTACCCGAGGATCATACCCGAGGATCATGCCCATGATTTTTTTTTTTAAACAAAATTTCTGTCTTTATATTCTGAGCCAAAAGGGGCCTGAGCTTTCGATCCCAGCAGAATCTTCATCAGAGGCAAAATGACCATTTTTATTTTCTTTACTTTTTTAAGAGGTGATAATGGCACGCTAGCTGTCCCTCTAGATCAAATAAAAGTGGGTAAATAAATGATATCATGATTACATGCAGAGGTAAAACGTGACGGACTGATATGTTTACATTACAATAACTCTACTTCTATACCTATTTGTTATCTATCATTACCTCCGTCCTTAAAGGAGTATTGCTCAGCATTTAATTTTGCACATGGTTGTCATGTCATACATCAGTACTGAAAATATTGTACTCTTTTTTCACAAGGAGAATAACCATGTAACAAGTAGCATTAAGTAAGACTTTGCTTTGGGTAAAATCTAATCACAATAAAAAAGCATTTGAGCACAAAAAGAAAGACTGGTTTTGCAAAAGAAAGGCAAGTCAGAGCAATATGCATGAATCAAGCTCACATTACCAAATCATTTAATTTGTTTTCACTACTTTGTCTAGATCTCCCAAAGTGGGTAAATAAATGATATCATGATTACATGCAGAGGTAAAACATCGCAATGAATTTAAAAGTGACAGACTGATATGTTTACATTACAATAACTCTACTTCTATACCTATTTGTTATCTATCATTACCTCCGTCCTTAAAGGAGTATTGCTCAGCATTTAATTTTGCACATGGTTGTCATGTCATACATCAGTACTGAAAATATTGTACTCTTTTTTCACAAGGAGAATAACCATGTAACAAGTAGCATTAAGTAAGACTTTGCTTTGGGTAAAATCTAATCACAATAAAAAAGCATTTGAGCACAAAAAGAGAGACTGGTTTTGCAAAAGAAAGGCAAGTCAGAGCAATATGCATGAATCAAGCTCACATTACCAAATCATTTAATTTGTTTTCACTACTTTGTCTAGATCTCTCATGGAATCTATGAAATTGATAGTGTCATTATTTACATCATGACGTTTGTTCCCACTGAGATGATAAAAGTAATATTGTTGACATCTCTGTGTGCTGAGATGAGCCATGAAAATCTCCCATCCACAGTTCACCTTTCCTGGCTCAATGTCTGATTCCAGAGTTTGTATGGCAACCTTGACCTTATTAGGCTTCTAGTGCTGAAAATTCACAGATGCCCCTCCCCCTTGGCTGGATGGAAATGTGTTAGGGGCTTCTACATCATCTTGACAAGACATGGCAGGATTTTCTTCTTTACATCAAATGACAAATCTCTTATACTGTATAAGCTGTTATTTTCGTGAATTTCACAAATCACACTTGGACCGCGAATTTAACAACCAAGAAAATGTCACCATGCGCTAATGTAAAAGTGCACCTATGAAGGCCGCCGTGTCAATTCACGACAACAACATCACACGAAAATGTCCTTGACCTCCTCATTCACGAAAATATCTGCACGCGAATATAACAGCGTATACAGTACACCATTGACATATTTCTCCTCTGCACAATGCCTTACAGATTTCATCGCAACGAAACAAACTGCTACAAATTATAACTTTGTCACACTTGTAAGGATAAGAAGTATACACTTCATTCACAACAGAACATTCATTCTAGATACCATATATTTACAAAAAGATTAATATGATTTTATTACAGACACCAGGAAATTATAATCACAAAAGAATGATCATTACACTAAGCATTGGAACTCATCTGATTCTGTCTTAAATTCTTCACACATTTTTTTTTCAGCTGCCTTAATTAAAACAATATTGACACGTCCTGTATTACAGTCATAAGTTATGATAATTATGTTATAAATTATTCAGGCTCATGATTTGCATAACATATGTTTGCATTGTATCATTTTGAATGCATGAAATCAATTATATCATGCTGCTATTGCCAAAATTGACCTAACTCATAAAAAGAAAATGATTACTTTGCCCTGACAATCCCAAATCACACAAATGTTGCTTCTCTATGCAATATAAGATATTATTACCCATATGAGGTAGTTTTGCCGGGCAGTTGTAGTTGTTATTTTAGATTGGTCGTCAAGGACAGCGGGTAATATTAATATAATATGGACTGGCCTTGAGGGGGACACGACATTTATCGCCCGAACTAGAATTGCATTGCCCGAGTTGAAGACGAGGGCAATACTATTCTAGTGAGGGCAATAAATGTCGTATCCCCCGAAAGGACAGTCCATATTATCATATTACCCATTTTCAGGCATTTCAGGCATCTTTGAGCAGTTACATTACAATGTAAACTTCCCGATTTACGGTAACAAAATCCATTTGGCGTCAGGTCAAACCCTACACCACTGCGCTCAACTACACCCACATGCTTGCACACAACCCCATGCACAATCAGGTACGCCGCGCGCTCACACAGTCGCAGTACCATCCTCGTTTTTTATGTGCTAACGTATGGGAATTTGCCCTTCATTGCAAAACCTCTCCGCGAGCGATGCGTGTGTCGCAGATTTGTGAATGTCTCCTCTTTGTGATTGACCGCAATGTTTACATGTAAAGTGAATGGAGAGACCCAGATGGAGGGTGATATGCACTAATATCGCCCGCTGACCTCGATGACCGAGCAAAATACCAACTGCAATTGCCCCGCAAAACTACCTCGTATGGGTAATAATAGTGGATATTTTCCTACTTCCGGGTTTGGCCATTAACTTTACACGTAAACACTCCGGTCAATCATCAAGAGAAAATATCGAAAACCGCCAGCATCCGGGCACTTGAACTCCCAGTGATGAAAAATTTACTGTTGTGAGAGTTTCTCGCGGAGAGGTTTCACGATGAAGGGCAAACTCGTAAATTTAGAAGACAATTGCTGCATCGTATGTAGGCGTGTGTGTGCTGGCTGCTACTCGCACAGCATACCTGAGTTTCGTGACAGAGGGCAAAGTCCCATACGTTAGCATGAAAAAAGGGGACGATCGCTGTGACTATGAGTACCTGAATTGTGCACAGTGGTGTAGGGTTCACTCTGGCGCCAAGTGGATTTTGTTACCGTAAATCGGGAAGTTTTCATTGTATTGATTGATTTAAAGGACAAGTTCACCTTCATAGACATGTGGGTTGAGTGAATGCAGCAATATTAGTAAAACACATCAATGAGAGTTTGAGGAAAATCGGACAATCCGTTCAAAGGTTATGAATTTTTGAAGTTTCTGCTCAGTCACGGCTGGATGAGAAGACTACTGTAGCTTGTGATGTCATATGAGTACAACTATATAAAGTTCAAAAAGTATAAAGAAAATTCAAGATATTTTCACTTTTCTCACATAATAAAAGAACAATCGATTTCTCTCTTTCAAAAGTCAGGGGGAATAATATTATCCCTAACATAAGTCAGTAACAAGTCGAGGAAATGTGTACTTTACTCAAAAAGTCAAGTTTTGTGAAATGTTCTTTTTATTTTCCTTATATCGTTGTACGCATGTGACATCATACACTGTAGTAGTCTTCTCCTCCAGCAGTGATTGTACAGATATTTTAAAAATTCATAACTTTTGAACGGATTGTCGGATTTTCCCCAAACTTTCACTGATGTGTTCTACTAACATTGTTGCCTTCACTCAATCCACATGTTTATGAAGGTGAACTTGTCCTTTAAGTTACTGCTCGAAGATACCTGAAATGGGTAATAATAATAATATGGACAGTCTACTTTCGGGGGATACAACATTTATTGCCCTCATTAGCATTGTATTGCCCTCGTCTTTGACTCGGGCATATACATTTCTAGTTCGGGCAATAAATGTCATATCCCCCTCAAGGCCAGTCCATATTATATTAATGTTTTATATAAGAAAACAATTAATTTCCAAGTATATCTATTTCCAGTAATTTGTTTTAAGGAGTAATATTTCAAAAGGAGAAATTAGATTTTACACCACATGTTTTGGAACAAGTATAGGTTCTATTCTCCTTTTCTTACTGATTTCATGAGGAAATTAATTCCCAAAGAAGTCAGGAATATCTACACTCTCTACCGTTATCAAATATTAGAGCACAGACACACTTTTGAAAGGAACAATTTTGACCTACATGAATTTAAATCATATCATATGATATGGCATTTCTTTGGGCATGAAACATGGCTTGGCATGGATAACTGTTGGTATAAATCACAGTATACGGGGTGATGAGGTGACTGGGAATTAGGATGGTTTCTGGCACTGCTATCAATCCATCTGATAAGGTTTCCAACCACAAAATTTAATATTCAAGCAAATGTGTATAGTCTTGCACCCAGCAGGATAACATTTTAGCCTAATCAACATCTTGTAATATCTGAACCCAGAGGGAGAGAGGATAACTTCCAACAGGGCACAGCTACCATAACTCTCTCCTTTGGGGGCCCTTCCTGACAGCCATATTAAAGAGATGCTACCAGATCCCTCACATTGGGGCCCCCTCCAAACAGTCTTAAAGAGACACTATCAAAACCCTCTTGCTAGGTTCCCTCCCACCAGTCTTCCAAAGTTCAAGAGACGCTACCAGAACCATCTCATTCTATAGGCATGTCTCCATCAGACTGAAGTACAAACTAGTGGGCCATTTTGCAGTTTAGAAAAACAGCCTGATATTACAAATGTGCGTCTTCATCAGCTCGAAAACAGCCTGCTCAGGAAATTAGCCGGAATTTGATGCATATATGCATACATTGCATCATTACTTGGTTCGCGATCACTCGACTGGCTCAGTGCGCGGTTCAAATGATGGGATCGAGAATATTTCAGGCTGATGGAGATGGAACCCAAATAGTGCCATATTTCACAAACCAAACCAAGATTTGGGGAAAATTTTCTCAATCAAATTTTGATTTCAGTTAATTTGACATCAGGCTAATCTCATAACCACAAAATTGAACACTATTTTGAAACTTCGGTCTGATGAAGACAGGCCTAGTGGAGCCAATCCTGACAGCCTGACAAAGATCTCTCAAGATTCTTTCAATCACAGACATTCCAGTCATCCATAAAGAAATGTTCAAAGTACCTTCTGGTGTCAGGAAGCATGACATAGCATTTCTAGATTAGAAAACAACATCGCTTGAAAATGTCTGTGACCTCATCCACAAAATATCTGAAGGCAAAAACAGCTTTTTATAATATCTGACATCTCAAGACCTTATATTTGATGTTGTAGAAAACTGAGTTTTGTTTTTAACTATTAAACTGACTTGCTAAATTCGAGATTCACATTCCCTGGGAGTTGCCATGGGGACATGACTTTGCTCATGAAAAGGAAACATATCAAGCACCGTTGAAGGGAAAGATTCCTATGGATGAGAGGAATTCTAGAGGACAAGGTCAGCTGAGGTCAGTCCACCTGTTAGATTAGAATTAAGTGTCAGATTTTTCTCTGTCATTTTGGCAAACAGCTTAGGCAGAAATACACATGAACTTTAATTACATATGTAGAAGCAAAAACAAGTTTCCAAAGGTATTACAGCTGCTCTTGCAGCTCTACAGAAACATGCAAGATACAGTATGTCCCAAAGATCAAGATGACTTTAAATTGATACTTGCATCTGTCTGTGAATAACTTTCTCTCCAGTGATAACATAGTCTCGGCAGACAATGGTGAGGGGAATTGCAGAAACAGACTTTATGGCCTCAAACACAATATTGGGATGCATGCACTGATTGACAAAGAAATTTCTGTGTCCCTGTTCTCTGCATACTTGGTATTCAAATTGTCATGGTTACAGGCCAGCGACTTGGATGTTGGGTTGTCTCTATGGTGAAAGGGAACGGGGAGTGGGAGAAAACAGACAGAAATCAAGAACTGCACTCCTCACAGATCACAGCAGGCTCACTCTGTGTGACATGGGAAACTGTACAGTAAGGTAGTCTGTATTTTTGTTTTGTTCTCCCTTTTGAACTGTCAGTACTAGCTGGAGCACATTCTATAGATATCAATGGTTTAACAGCGGATGACCTTTGATCCCTCACAACTCCTGTGGTCTCTGGATCTCCCTGGTATGTAATCAGTGAGTACATGACTGTCATGGAGACTCAAGCTCCTTCACTCTAAGCATGGAGGTAGAAAGTGACACTTTTCTACCTCCATGCTCTAAGGATGGGTCTCACCTAGCACCACTAAAGGTCATCAACACACTGGATATTCAAAGGAAATTCATCACTGAACTTTGAAGCAATCTTTGATCACTGTCTTCCTAGCCTGGATATAAGACTCTTGAAAATATGTTCTCTTGTTTTAGTTTGCAAGGGAAGAAAATAAGTAAAGAAGAGCAACAAGAGAGAGTAATCAAGACAGTTCAATATGTCACATATTTCATGCACAAGTTAAAAAAAAAAAAAAGTAAATAACTTGCTCATGTTTGGTGGCTAGAAACCAAACTGTACTGCCCCTCAATCAGAGAAATGTATGTACAGTGTATCTTCTTGAATTGATGTACCTGATGAAGTAAGCTGCCTGAGTGCATTACACAAAGAGACAAAAAGTCCAGGGAATAATTTTCAAAGTCAAATTTGATTAGCAATTTCAGCTGATGAACAATATTTCAAATGGTATCATGTACACTTCTATGGAAGAAAACTGCTACACAAAAGTTAGTTTGTGTAGCAGTGGTGTAAAAATGCATAGCAAATTGCAATGCGATACCAGGAAAATTATTCCCTGAAGTCCCTAGTGATTAAACTTTGTTCGTATTGTTACGACCAAAATCACTCCGAGAATGATCGCACAAACGAAACAATCAACTGATGTTCAGGCGGTTTATTAACAGTGATATTGTAGGTACAGACTGGTAATCGGTTTCACATCAGTACAATAATGATCAATAGAAACAAATATAAGTCAGTAATGGAATCACTTACGTACGCATTACACGCAATATCCCTGGAAATGTCCAAATACGATGCTCGATGCACAAACGAATGATCCGCGATGCACCGATGAATGATTCCTCTGACGTAACTCCAGAGGCACAGGTTACGATAGTCCACGGTATAAATCCGGGGTAAAATCCACGATATACGTCCACGGCGAAATGTGCAGAGTCCAAATGTTGTGACGACCACGTCCAGTTGATGCGTTGAATGATGATTCACTTAATATTGTCCAGCTAGGAATCCAGCCCGTCACCGCTTTTCCGTAGCAATGTCCATTGACATAAAAATGGTGTCTATCCCCAATGAAGGCAAATTAATTATCTGCAGGCAAAATGTCTCCCAGGCCAAGTATCTCCACAAACATAACAGGTCAGCAGGTAACACAGGACTGACTATAACAAGTCGCTTCAGAGCCAGAAGTGACGTAACTCTCAGAGCAGAGGTGTTGGGTACTCTGCCTACTGCAGAATTTCTCTAGCTTATATACTATCTATTCACCCCTTTCTAGCACATTCTGTAACTCTCTCCAACCTACTAGCCAGTCCAAGTTCCAGGAAATCTGGATGACTCACTGCCTATCTATGTACAAAACATCATTGCCAAGAATAACTACCAATCACATTGGGCTACAGGGACAGTGCCTCACTCAGCCAAATATGTTAGCACTTCCCAGAACTTTCTGGAATGGGTGAAATCATTCTAGATTGAGTGAGCTATAATGTATTTCCTGTTACATGCATGTACTGTGTAGTTACATTGTATACCACCTAGAAAATTCTCCACTGATCTGGTCAGCCTGTATGTACTATATCTATACCACATAGAATGTTCTCCATTAATCTGGTCCACCTGTGTACATACACATTAAAACAGCCAGGCATACAGTACATCATACATGTACGTGTACATAACTACTAGTGTGCACATTTGTGACACCATCCCCCATGGGAAAAAGAAAGCCTTGCTGTAGCAAGGGTTTCTTTTACCTTCACAATTTCTCATTGTTATTTGCAACGAATGTGAGGTAAAGTCCAAGTCAAGCAACAATAATTACATACTATCACATGTCTTTTGGATAGCTGTATTAATTCCATGTTCTCTTTTCATGGATACTATTTACAATGATATTGCTTGGATTCTCGGAGCTTATATAATCATATCAAACTGTTTTGCACACATTAATGAATATGCTAAACACATACACTGGAAATAATATGCGGTGAAAACTTTTCACCTTTGATACTCTCTTCATGTTACACTCTTGACAGAGCGTCGGCAATTACATTGTTTTTGCCTGCCACATGTTTGATTTTGAGTGCATATGGCTGCGTCATCATGCTCCATCTGAACAACCTGTTGTTCTTCATTTTGAACCGGTCTAAAAAGACCAAGGGGTTGTGGTCAGTATAGACCGTGATCTCCCCTTTGCTATTTGTCAAGTACACTTCGTATTGCTGGAGGGCAAGGATGAGACTGAGAGCCTCCTTCTCAATTGTGGAGTACTTCTTCTGGTATGTGTTCAATTTTTTGGAGAAGTAGCTAACTGGTCGTTCAGTGCCTTCTTCATCTTCTTGGAGCAAAACCGCTCCCACTCCTACATCGCTAGCATCTATTGCCACCTTGAATGGCTTTGCGAAGTCAGGAGCTGCCAAAACAGGCTCATTAGCAAGGACTGCCTTTAGTTTCTCGAAGGCTCTTTGACACTCATCAGTCCAGGTGTACTTTGCCTTGCCCTTCAGCAGGTTTGTTAGGGGGGTGACTACAGTGCTGAAATTCGGTACAAAT
Source organism: Diadema antillarum (assembly GCF_040938485.1). Classification (NCBI taxonomy): domain Eukaryota; kingdom Metazoa; phylum Echinodermata; class Echinoidea; order Diadematoida; family Diadematidae; genus Diadema; species Diadema antillarum. Next base: position 727,447 of record NW_027271042.1, on the reverse strand, counting down.
TTCCTGTAGAAACCAGCCATGCCCAGAAATCTGAGCAACTCCTTCTTGGATTGGGGGATGGGAAAGCCTAGTATAGCCTCTACCTTGGCTTCTCTTGGCAATACTTGTCCCTGACCGACTACATGCCCGAGATACACCACTTTGGCCTTTGCAAATTCACTCTTTGCCAGATTAATCACCAATCCGGCCTCCTTGAGTCGATCAAAAAGTTGCCGCAAGTGTGTAATGTGCTCCTCCCACGTGTCACTATACACTAGGATGTCATCAATGTATACTACACAGTTGTCAAGTCCGGCAATGATTTGGTTTGTCAGCCGTTGGAAGGTGGCCGGAGCATTTTTCATGCCGAATGGCATTACTTTGCATTGGAACAAGCCATCTGGTGTAGCAAAGGCAGAAATCTCTCTGGCTTTGTCGGTCAAGGGCACTTGCCAGTATCCCTTTAGAAGGTCTATTTTACTGACATATGCAGAATTTCCGACCCTGTCAATGCAGTCTTCTAGTCTGGGAATGGGGAAAGAATCTGTTTTCGTCACGGCGTTTACCTTGCGGTAATCAATACAGAATCTTTGAGACCCATCCGGTTTGGGCACCATGACGATTGGGGAGCTCCAACTGCTTTTACTCGGTTCTATTATGTCATTGTCTAGCATGTATTGAACCTCTTCCCTTACTTTTTGCAATTTGCTCGGGTTTAGTCTGTAAGGGTTCTGCTTGATAGGGTCAACATCTCCTACATCAACATCATGTACAGCCAGAGGGGTGCAGCCTGGTTTGTCTTTACACAGTTCTTTGTTCTCATGTAACAGACTAGTCACATCTTTCCTCTGATTTTCAGGTAGGTAGTTCAGTGCCTCATCTACTTTCCCTAACATCTCTGAGTTAGACAACCTGGCACTAGAGGGCTCACTTCCATGCTCATCTTGAGCTTCTCCCTCTTCCTCTACTTCCTCTTCTACCACCTGAGCTACGCCTACCGGCTGACCAGCCTTTCTCTCATAGTACTCTTTCAGCATGTTTACATGACACACCCTCTGATCTTTGCGTCTGTCTGGCGTACTGATCACATAGTTCACATCATTGAGTTTCTTTTTGACATAGTACGGGCCACTGAACTTGGCTTTCAGTGGTTCACCTTGTATGGGCAGCAGTACAAGAACTTTGTCACCTGGGTTGAAAGTTCGGGCTTTGGCATTTTTGTCTGCCTTTCTCTTCATAGAGTCTTGTGACACTTTCAAGTGTTCCCTAGCTACCTCACAAGCCTTTGAAAGCCTTTCACGAAACTTTGACACGTAGTCAAGTAGGTGGACCTCATCATCCTCTGTCATGAATTTCTCTTTGATGAGCTTCAGTGGGCCCCTGACTTCATGACCGTACACCAACTCAAATGGGCTGAAACCCGTCGACTCATTTGGGGAGTCCCTCGTTGCAAACAGCAGGAAAGGGATGCCCTTATCCCAATCCTCGGGATACTCCTCACAAAATGCCCTAATCATTGTCTTTAGGGTCTGGTGGTAGCGCTCCAACGCACCTTGGGACTGGGGATGATAAGCTGACGACTTCAGCTGCTTCACACCCAAACGATACATCACCTCTTGAAATATGCCTGACATGAAATTTGACCCTTGGTCAGACTGCACTTCCTTGGGCAACCCATACCTAGTGAAAAACTGCACTAGAGCATCTACCACAGTCTTAGCAGTGATATTTCTCAATGGGATAGCCTCTGGAAACCGTGTAGACATATCCATGATTGTCAAGAGGTACTTGTGACCCAACCTAGTCCTAGGCAAAGGTCCAACACAGTCAACTAGAACCCGACTGAATGGTTCTTCAAACGCAGGTATCGGAATCAATGGCGCTGGCTTCACTGAATGCTGTGGTTTACCAGCCACCTGACATATGTGACAAGTCTTGCAAAACTCAGCCACATCCACATTCAACCCTGGCCAATAAAAATGCCTCATGATCCGATCCTTTGTCTTTCTGACGCCTAAATGGCCGCCAACAGGTAACTCGTGAGCAATCCTCAAGATCTCACCGCGGTAACTAGGAGGGACAACAACTTGACGGACCACCGTCCAATCCTCATCAGCTGGCCTATGGGGAGGTCTCCACTTCCTCATCAAAATGCCATCTTTGACATAATAGCACTCAGGGACCTTTTCAGCCTCAGCCTCAGAACACGCCGTCTGAGACAAGCCTTTCAACTCAGAGTCTGCCTGCTGTGCTTCAACCAAGGAAGACTTGCTAAACAGCCCATCACTGTTAGCCTCGGAGCCTAATACAGCAACCCCATCATTCAAATCCTTGAAAAAGGTTTCTGCCAACCAAACACCGGAATTCTCCTCCACATCAACAAAATCCGCATCGTCTTGAATAGCTCTACGAGCCTGAGACCTAGTCACAACACAATCTGGGAAAATCCCAGGAAATTCCTCCTGCAACTGCTCAGTTTCAGCAACCACCACTGGTTTCTCCGAAACAACTGGAGACGCAACCACCTTGTCCCCAGCCAAGTCATTCCCCAACAAGAAGTCAATGCCTGCCATGGGCAACTCAGGAACAACTCCAACAGTGACAGGACCAGAAACTAGGTCACACTTCAAATCCACTCTATATAGTGGCACTGACATATAACTGCCATCAACAGTCTGAATCAAGACTTTTGCATTCACTGCACTATCTGGTGGAAAAGTCATACCACCATCCACCATCAACGACTGAGAGGCCCCCGTATCCCGCAGGATGACTACTGGCTTACCTGCCTCACCAGAAGTACATGGGGTCACCTCACCATCAAACAAAAAGCTACGATAGCTCTCATCCACCTGCTTCAGCCTATCTTTGAATTTGGGAGATTGACTTTCAATGGCCTGTGTTTCACTGAACGGGACACTGTTTTCGGGTAGGACACTTTTTGACATGACAAATCCCAAGTCCTTCTTTGTTTTGTTTTGCAACTTCCAACACTGTGACTTTACATGCCCTGTCTTGTTACAGTGAAAACATTTGATGACATTTGCACTTGTACTGGACCCTTTGTCAGATTGAGGCTTTGGTGCCGATGAAGTTTCAGAACTCGTGCCTTTTTCAGAACCAGCATTCTTTGGATTGCTCGACTGATTTTTGTCTCTCTTATTTCCAGAGAAATTCCTGTAAGGTGGTCTGTTGTCATTTCTGTGGGTCAGCTCATACTCATCAGCCATCAAGGCTGCTTTATGCAAACTTGTCACTTTGTGATCATCCAAATGCGACCTCACACTGAAAGCAACACTCTTTTTGAATTCTTCCAAGAGAACAACCTCACGTAGGTTATCAAAATCCTGATCCACTTTCAGGGATCTGTACCACCTATCAAACGTCATTTCTTTTTCACGAGCAAACTCAACATGTGTCTGGCCTGGTTTTCGGTACGAATTTCTGAACTTGTGTCTGTACGCCTCTGGCACCAACTCATAAGCATTCAACACTGCTTTCTTGACTGTAGCATAGTCACGTGATTGCTCTTCAGAGAGAGATGAGTACACATCAGCTGCTTTGCCGACAAACACACTTTGAAGGAGCAAGGGCCAAAATTCCTGTGGCCAGTTCAAACTGTTAGCCACCTTCTCAAATGACACAAAATATGCATCAACTCTGTTTTCCTCAAACTTTGGCACCAATCGAATGTTCTTGGCCAAATCAAATTCAGAGGGAGCCCTTTCATAATTTCCAACAGTCTGTGCATGAGTCAATTCCATCTCACGCAATTTCAGTTGTTGCTCCACTTCAAGTTTCTTCATTTCAATTTCTTTCTCCACTTCTCTTCGTTCTCTATCCCTCTCCCTTTCCATTTCTAATCTCATCTTCTCTTTCTCCAGTTCTAATTCCCTTGCCCTTTCTCTCTCCTTCATTTCCAATTTAGCAAGCTCAAGCCTTGTCTGATCAGAAATTTGAGCTTGATCTGGAATGTCGATTTCTTCTTTGAGCTCCATGTGACCAGCCACTAAGTCAAGAATTTCTGCTTTTCTTACACCTTGTGGAACATCAACATTTAAATGCTGTGCAATAGCAGTCAAATCACATTTGCGTAACCTTTGCAAATCTTTGAGGGACAAATCTGTCCTCTGAACAAATGCCTGAACATCCATTGTACTGATTGACATTGTCACAATGTATTACACACAATATACAATTGAACAACCAACTCAACTGGTATTTTGTCTGTTCCAATATTCTGGATTCCGGAACGTTCCAAATTCTAAGTTTTGGCTTAAATTCACTTCTCGGACACAAGCCCCCAATTTTGTTACGACCAAAATCACTCCGAGAATGATCGCACAAACGAAACAATCAACTGATGTTCAGGCGGTTTATTAACAGTGATATTGTAGGTACAGACTGGTAATCGGTTTCACATCAGTACAATAATGATCAATAGAAACAAATATAAGTCAGTAATGGAATCACTTACGTACGCATTACACGCAATATCCCTGGAAATGTCCAAATACGATGCTCGATGCACAAACGAATGATCCGCGATGCACCGATGAATGATTCCTCTGACGTAACTCCAGAGGCACAGGTTACGATAGTCCACGGTATAAATCCGGGGTAAAATCCACGATATACGTCCACGGCGAAATGTGCAGAGTCCAAATGTTGTGACGACCACGTCCAGTTGATGCGTTGAATGATGATTCACTTAATATTGTCCAGCTAGGAATCCAGCCCGTCACCGCTTTTCCGTAGCAATGTCCATTGACATAAAAATGGTGTCTATCCCCAATGAAGGCAAATTAATTATCTGCAGGCAAAATGTCTCCCAGGCCAAGTATCTCCACAAACATAACAGGTCAGCAGGTAACACAGGACTGACTATAACAAGTCGCTTCAGAGCCAGAAGTGACGTAACTCTCAGAGCAGAGGTGTTGGGTACTCTGCCTACTGCAGAATTTCTCTAGCTTATATACTATCTATTCACCCCTTTCTAGCACATTCTGTAACTCTCTCCAACCTACTAGCCAGTCCAAGTTCCAGGAAATCTGGATGACTCACTGCCTATCTATGTACAAAACATCATTGCCAAGAATAACTACCAATCACATTGGGCTACAGGGACAGTGCCTCACTCAGCCAAATATGTTAGCACTTCCCAGAACTTTCTGGAATGGGTGAAATCATTCTAGATTGAGTGAGCTATAATGTATTTCCTGTTACATGCATGTACTGTGTAGTTACATTGTATACCACCTAGAAAATTCTCCACTGATCTGGTCAGCCTGTATGTACTATATCTATACCACATAGAATGTTCTCCATTAATCTGGTCCACCTGTGTACATACACATTAAAACAGCCAGGCATACAGTACATCATACATGTACGTGTACATAACTACTAGTGTGCACATTTGTGACAGTATGATAATTAATATATTCATAGTTACTGTATATTATGTATCATTCAGGTTTAAGTCATTGCTAGTGTTTTCCAAGAATACCTTATAGAGGTAGAGACTTAAAATGTTAAATAAACAAGTTTTTTACCACAGAACACATTAAAGAATGTTAGATTTCTGTACTGCCATTACCTTGATAATCAAATCATAACCAGGTAATAATTATAATGATATTGATAAGAAGTGTAGAGTACTAGCATGATATTAATAATGATAATAATAATGATAATGATACTAATAATAATAATAACAATAATAACAATAATGATAATAATTCTGGAACTTGGGATTGCCTGGGCTCTCTAGACATACATTATTAAACCTTGAGCTCAGCTTTACACTCCATAAACTGTACAGAAACAAACAAAAAATGTTTTGACATCTACACAGGACTAAGAGAGATACAGATCTTGTACCCTGACAGAGACTACATGTTACCATAGCAACACTCGCGGATCACTGTATTCAACATTAATGCTGAACATCTGAAAATCCAATCAACCGAGAGAGGACATACTGAACACACTATATCTCTCATTCGTTACGCCTGGTATAACACAATGTTCTGCCTGCTTGAGTATGATGGGTATAAACTAATTGACCTACACCACTATGAAAGGAAAGAGTGATACAGACATTCTGCCCTGATACTCATTCCCAGGCTTAAAAGAATGGAATGCAATATTCCATATTATTAAGTCTTTATTCACTCACTGAATATTGAGTGAACATTGATGGTCACTTCCATGGCCATATAGAATCCTACCAGGAAACGACATTCACTCACTGTATATTCAGAGTCAGTAAACCACACAGCCTAGAGCCCTGTAGGCCTACCAGGCAAGGCTGTAGATCATTATATCATGTGTAAACATTACACCTAACTGCACTTCAGTGGGTAAAGAGCAATGTATCCAACCCAGCCACATACCACCAATCATTCTACTCAGCTTAGCTCAAAATTTAGTTGTAGTTTTCAGACCCCATTGCTACTGTACTGTGGGACATGAACTACATTCTAATACCAGCATCTTCTATCTAAGAAAAATGAAATTCAGTGATTTATCATCTTTAGAAGAGAATCTCAAACCTATGTGGATGGATTCTAGACATTGTTATGGCAGGATGCAATTAAAAAGTAAATGACGGAAGAGAAAATGCTCTGATCACCTCCAGTGCAATCTATCTTCCATTCCTTGCAAAGCAACACAACTGATCTACTGTCCAATTTAAGATTTTTTTTTTTTTGCCTACAGATCGTGCTTGCAATCATCTTTTTTTTTTTTTGCACAATAAACAAATAGGCCCTACAATGTAAACATGCATTGTACACTCTAATGCAAAGTTCTGAATCTATGAAAAATTCAGAATTTCTATTCATACACACGTATTTTACAAACCATATGGGCTATTATAAAAGACATGCATGAATAGTACAGACCAAGAAGGCATGACTCAGTCAGTGCCCCATTATCCCAGTATCACATTTCATTAACTTCTATAACAGAGAGAATGAATTCATAGACTAACTGGAAATATGATTGTACATAAGGATTGGCAGGGAAAAATGGATTGTTGTACAATGTTGAATTTGATTTCTCAAGGTTTTGTCCTTGGCACATTGTGGCTGGCAAGCCCTGGAGTCACGTAGTCAGAACTGGGAGGCATGTGAGCCACCCACTGGCATGCTACACCACACACAATTACCATACTTTCTGTGTGCACACGTTTCACTGTGGGATGGGTGTTCCACTAAGAATTCCCTTTCTACTATACCAGGCATTAGCCATGTTCATCAGGGCCCAAACATCACAGCATTCAGCAGACTCTACTGTACTTAACAGTAGTTGCATGATGACCTATTAACAAGCTAATTGTATCTATGGTTGATTAGAGAATGTGTAAGAAACAGGACTTGTTTGTAGGATTTCTCTCGATGGCTGTCTACAGTCCAAGCTTTACATTCTATCCCCCGAATGCCCCCCTCCCCCCCCCCCCCCCCTCCATCTCCAAACATCATCTTCTCGGAAGTTTTGAGTCAGCATGCAAAAATATAAGAAATTAACCCCGTTGAGAACGAACTGATTTTGCTACAACACGCATTTCCCACCTGCCCAAGTATATTCGGGACTCGTCCTTTAGTTTTACAGGTTAAAGAGGAAGTATGCTTGTAAATAAAGATAGATGGAAAACAGGGATAAGAATGAAAAATGAAAGTCAAGGAAAACAGGAAAATTACAAATCACTGACATTATATTCCTCCTACAGTGTTGTATGTTTGTACTACTTATGACAATTTGCAGTACAGGAGTCATTCAAAATCGGCTTGACAATTCTCGGTATCGCCAATACCTAGGTGCCGTGCACAGAGCAGTGTTTTATATGCATTATAGGAAAGCTCGCGGGACAAACTTGCCCGGGTTTTGGCTGCACATGCACTCAAATCACGCTCTGTTTTTATCCAGAAGTATTTTTTGTTGAAGATTTCTTTGCTTTCCATCGTATGACCAGCACATTGAAGCCTTGCAGCAGTGAACCATGACTCTATAGTGACCGCAAATCAGTAAAACTTAGAAACTTTCAACTCTTTTAAGCTGAATTATAGCCAAGACAAAAGAGGGGGTAAAAACGGAAAAGCAGACAAATCACTCCATTGAATCGCATAGGAACTGCGACTCGCGTGAGACAACCGGAAGCGAACAAGGGCAACAAGGAATCTCACAGTGCATCTGTGACAGAGCTCTTCAGCGTGCGCAGAAATTTTCTGCACATTGGCGATACCGAGAATTGAAATATGTGACCGGCGACAACAATTTCAGGCAAAAGTCAGGAATTTTGAGAGTTCATTTTTTCTTTGAATCACATTGCCCATTTCCTTAGCTTTACATTGATATCAAACACTTGTATTCTCCGGCACCGTAAGTGGTCATATAAAGCAAAATATGAAGCACTTTTTGATTTGTTAGGCTGACAAAATTGCGAGAAAACGGGCTTTGAAGATTCACCTCTTGCTCAAAGACAATGCCGAACGGCGATGCGAGCGGAGAATCACCAATCCGTACGATAGTGCCAATCGAGATTAAGCTCCGCCTCTAGCAACCACAGCGCCTTCTGATTGGCTTACTGAGAGAGTCAGCGTATGGAGCCGAACACACAATGCGTTTTGCTCGGGTTTGTTTACCTTTATGTCTGTCAAGATGGCGGATACGATAATTGTAAGCTTGCTGGTTACGTGTGCATGTGCACGTAGGTCCTATTACCCAATGGCATCCACACGCTATGCCTGTGTGTGTGTACATGTCACAGAAGCGGGTGGCACATTCGTATCCACATCTTTACAAATAACGTTTTCATTAGGCAAAAAAAAAAAAAAATGTTGTATTGGCGTAACATGAGATTTTCAAATAGGGTCGGGCAGGCAGATTTTTTTGTTTTGCTACCAGTATTTTACGTGTAAAACTCATATTTAACAAAACCCCATTCGATAGAGAGGGTCTGTTGCATCCAAAGTTTGTTACATCACCGGTTTAAAAGCCGTCACGACATACCAGTCAGAATACGAACGAACAAATTCCTGGGCTAAATCACCCAGCGCCACTGACAAATTGATTCTCCGAATAATATTAAATAGAATCTTCGAACCGGACTTGCCGGTCGCCGACATGCTGTACTGCGCGGCCATTTTCCGACACCAGCTGTTGTTGTTGTTGTTGTTGTTGTTGTTGTTGTTGTTTTTGATAATTCGCAAACCCGTATCACGCCCTCTCTCGGTAAACAGGATGTATTTCCTTTTTCTTTTTCTTTTTTCTGAAAAGTTCAGGATCGGGGGGTCTTTTAGTGTCGGGCGGGTTATGCCAATACAACAATTTTTTTTTTTGGGCCTTACGGTTGATTTGTCTCGTAAATCTAATCATTTGAGACCCTTTCGAAGGCAGAAAGATGCCAAGAGTAATGCATCCTGTTGCTGTTGTTTTTTGTCGTGCATGTGTTGCATTGCAAACAAACAAACAAACAAACACAACTTTGCTTAGTTTGGTGCAATTTTGGCATTCTGTACAATGTAAATATTGGTCATTTATGACCACTCCTTTCCTCTCCTCTGCTGTCTTTTGAGTCAACCTGCTGTCATATTTACTACAAGCACATTTTGACAAGTTAAAGTTTCCGATCGCATGTTACACGATTTTTGTGCTGATTTGCGACTCTGATGCGGTCAAACCATGTTCCCTTTCGTATTTGTTTTCACGTTGGAAGTTAGTGCTGCCTAGTGTTGCTCTTCACTTTTTGTTTCACTTCCGTTTGTCGAACATTGCGGTAAAAAAGCTCGGATAGAGAGCCAAACGAAGAGCACACACCACAATGCGAGCATTCCAGTACACTTTGTATCTATTGTCGCAACAACAATGGAGCATGCACGCGCAGCCAAACATTTTCGACACGCTGCAGGACCTATCTCCGAAAGCCGAACTATGAAAATGTGTGCGACGCACTAGCCAATCGCACGCGAGATGCCGCGCCATAGCAACACTGGGCATATTGGCGCGGCGTTCGAAAGAAGATCAAACCTGACGAGCGCGATCCAACATAGGGCATTTAAAATTCCATTTTCGATAGGAAAAACTTAGTCTTATGCTATGAAATTTAGTGTAGATATAGAAAACATATCAAAGATTTGATTTCTGCAAAAACCTCAAATCAACGAAAATAATGGTCAAAATCTTTGTACCTCGCCTACGAGGGAATTTGCTCTTGTGACTTTTGCCTGAACTGCTGTCGCGGGTCACATATGTGTCGGTCCAATGTAACTGCTACAGCACGTGTAGAAATCAGCACAATACCTACAACAAACAGAACAAGCCTACCATTAGGATCACTTTTCAATTTCTCCACTAGTTAGTAGCTCCAGCAAGGTGAAGAGTTCATTCATACTCCTTACATTCCTGGAACAGCACACACAGTGCACCTGTCAAAGTCTACAGACAACAGGAGAATAATTCACATCACATGATATCTCACCATGACCTCCTGACATTTTTATCATGTAGGAAATCAGTCAAAGTAAATTCACATTGCATTTTTTTTTTTTTTTGGTAGTCTCCTATCAGAATGTTCTTCAGTATCTTACAAGCAAAGAGCCAAATTACAACTGTACCATTTCCTTTGCAAGCACTTCTATACAGCAGACATTATAAATTCATGTACTTTAAAACCAGAAATATTCGCGAATTAGAGCCAACAGGCTTTTTTGTGGCTCAAAATTTTCGCGAATCGCCACTGAGATTTAATGCATGTTGCAGGTTTTAAAACCAGAAATATTCGCGAATTAGAGCCAACAGGCTTTTTTGTGGCTTAAAATTTTCGCAAATCGCCACTGAGATTTAATGCATGTTGTAGGCCCTAGAGAAGAATGTGCATTTTAATTTAATGAATCTTGACTCCTCGTAAAATTCAAAAAAATTTCGTGCTCGCAAAAATTTCTGGTTTTAAATTATCAATGCTCTCTGAAATTATAGAGACAATTTAATGTCTACCTGTCAAGAGTGACCAATGGCTGATAGTAGTGCTGTTCTCACTCCACTAAAAAAAAAAACAAACACTTTTTTGTTGTCACGATCCTGATGGCAACCTAAATTTTGAAGTTTTCACAGTGAGGACAGAATTGGAGAAAAAACTTTTTCATGGGTCACGATGAAAAATATATATGCAAAGTTGTGCACTAAAAAAGGTGGCCATAAAAAAATTGTCTTGATTTTATTTCCAACAATGCACCGCGTGTCGCTCCTTGCTATTTTTACCGTGCTGAATTGGTAGTATGCATACCATTCATTGTGAGTCAAAAAGTTAATCAACATTTTTTTTTTTTTTACAGTGAGAACGTTGAATCGAAAAGATGTGATCCTGATCACCATTCAAATTGTGAAATTTTTGCAATGAGAAGGCACTATTAAGTGCATAGATCGCCACTCCATCCTTGGATAAAAAGCTTTAGTTAGCTTCACGCCGATGTTATTTCAGTAAACAAGAACACAAAATTCTTCTCTCATGCCATGTTTCATTAAAAAAATTAGCTCACATTTTCAAGTATCTTAACATCTTCACTTCCTTGCTGATAAACACCGTGTAACCTCCCTCATAGTCCCCCCCCCCCCTCTTGCTTTGTATTCAAACATAGTGTAACCTCCCTCACAGCCCCCCCCCCCTCTTGCTTTGTATTCAAACACAGTGTAACCTCCCTCATAGCCCCCCCACCTCTCTTGCTTTGTATTCTCTTAAATTGTCTTCAATCTTTACTTCAACTCCTGATATTTTTTTCAGCCCCCCCCCCCCACAAAAAAACTTTCCAATGTTTGAAACAGCATTTCAATACCCACCATCAAAACAGGTTTGCAAACACCTTTCTGGGCCCCGTTTCATAAAACTTGTTATCAGTCACAAGTTGTCATAGTTGTTATAAGCTACTGAAATCCTTGCATGTGATTGGCTAAGAGCAAATTTGTCATAGAAATGAGGCAGTTGTCACTGATAACACATTTTATGAAACGGGACCCAGATTGCATTTCTGAAGTGATTGCCTATCTTCTGTCATGAGTCAATTGTAAGGCCTTGTGTCTGCACAGCTCCATTGCGCAGTTTTGACCCAAGAGCGGAGATGCTTGGTTGGCATGGGTGATCCGAGCTACTGTATACGCCGAATATTAAGCGAGCTTTTTATTTTCGCAAATTTCGCCAGTTAGGTGCTATTCACGAAATTAAAGACACGCGAAAATATTGACTCTGATCCCGATGTGAATGTGATGCACCCATATGTCACTAATTCAGTACAGGACTCCACAATCGTGAATTTAACCACTCGCGAAATCGTCGGGAATTCCGGATTCTGGAAAATTTTGACTCCCGAAATATATGGCGCATACAGCATATGCGGGATGCGAAACGAATTGCATTTATCGAAGCATTTGCGAGCGTACCTTTTTCAGCATTTCACAAATATGTTTATAACCCCAAAATCAAAACAGTTTCAGATTTATCAACTGCCCAAATCTCCCTGCAAGTTGTGTAAAAAAACCTTAAAGGGACACAGTCCTCACGAAATTTAAAAAAATATGTTGTTGTTGGTACCTCCAATGAACTACTTTCACCAAAAACAAACTTTAAAATCACCAAATAAGCTCGTACATTTTGGTTGAAAAAGTGTGACTCTGCATGGTGAATATGCTAATGAGCAAGTCTTGGCGGAGAGTCATACGTCGTCGATGCACAACTCTTCCCAGCCGTGTTCTGCTCGTTATCCGTACGCTCCCTAGTACTGTTTACCCGGATGCATGAAGACGTCGGTGGCTACTCCCACTCGTATTTGACATTGTTTCTACGTTGTGTGTGTGTGTGTGTGTGTGTGTTTGTGTGTGTGTGTATGTATTGTGTATTATATTCGCACGTGTGGACGGTACAACTAGATGATAGATCTACGGTAGATACGCGTACGCACCCCGTACGCGGTTTGCCCTTCGCACTTTTCCAGTCTCAAGCGCAGCTGCAGCCCTACCTGTCGCCGCTCATGCATGTTCTATATATAGTATACGTACAGAGTGTACATATTTGTAGATAGAAACGATTCTACACAGGCCTGCTAGTACACTACAGGGGCGACCGCATTCAGCGTCGTCTGGTCAGGCTATCTTACATCAGTAGTTTTGCTCGAATCGTGCAGAAAATTTCCCAGGAAAATCCTTTTTTCCGTCCCAGACCAACAAAAGTATCGTGAAAGGTGAGCTGTGTGGCTGGGAAATATCGGTACAACGATGCCGAACATAAGAAACTTAGGGCCTACAAAATCTCGAAATCGTGTTGTGACCTACCTGTGCGTGGACAATTTGTGAAGCGATGTTTTTACGAGGACCGGCAGGCTGTGGCCCTCGGTTATAAACCGAGAAAACTCCTGAAACCAGATGCAATCCTGACCATTTGCTCACATGAGTTATAAAACAGAAATACCTCGAGCATCGACTTCGAAGAGAACCGAGGGAAAAAAGCGTAGAGAGGTAAGGAAAGTGGCTAGCTATGTTTAATTTACCGTGGGCCTGCAGCCGGGGTTGGACTGCGCATGCAATACAGTGCCACTGAGCTAGCTGCTGCCAGTGCCGACTGGACATGCACGGCAAAGTGGAGCGAAATCATATCCCTACGACCCCCTGTGTTTACCCTTCCCGGCTCACGTCATATATTTTTTTTTTTCGAGGAAAGGCGATTATCTGACTACTTACAGAAATATTGAGATACAAACAATATTTTCTTTGAAGAATTCGACTCTCTCATGCACAGGTTATCTTCGGTTTGAATGCCAAAATCGACTGGACGGAGTCGATCGAGTGTACTGTGTATGTATACATTGGTATGGTAAGGATTTGCGCGCGAGAGTGGTTTCTACGCTAAGAAGTATGCAACACGGACGGAAGCTAGAAAACGACCGTGCCTATTTGATGTCAAGTTCATGGTATATTTGGTTTAAAAATACATATAAATTTATGTTTACAATATTAATTTTTCGTAAATTATATATATCTACGCTTGAAATATTTTGTTTGAAATTATAAAACCACAAACTTTCACATTATATGATGAAATTGCAACTAATCATTTGAACACTTAATTGGTTTTAGAGGCACGGCTGTCAACTTGGTGAGTAGGGCATGCACTACGTAGCATCTTTTTGCCGGCTCTTTCACGATCGCTTGCAGGAATTATTTTTCAAAAATCGCGTACGGAGACAATTTTTGATGTCCAAGCGTATAAATTGGTGAAAGTTGATATTTTTTACTCTTCTTAATTATCAGTACAGTGAAAATCTCAGGACTGCTTCCCTTTAATTCAACGCAAGAAGTGAGAATGACAAGACGCACCCAGAAAGGCATATCAAACAGCATGATTTCTATCTAGATGATAACCAAACTGTATGTAACAAATCATTATCATCTGGGCAATATACTCAAATATCAAATACATCACTGAAACTGTCGCGAAACTGTCGGGAACTCAGACTCACTAAATATATATGGCGTATACAGTATGGTACACTCGTGAAGCACAGCGATACATTCGAGTGGAAGGTGAGCTTTGTTGACAATTTTTGTTAGAACCTTCAATGGTAAAATTTTCAAGTAAAATACATGCCAAAGTTCTTGTCTGCACTCTATGCAATGAATGTCAATTATGACAATGCAAGAAAATTTCGTACCACGAAAAAGTCTGTCAGCTCCAATTCGCGGAAATTTCATGCCGCAAAAATATATCTTGCTTTACAGTATATAATTTTGCTGATGCTCTGGCTTAGAGGTTGCATATAAGTCAAGGGTCTGAACCATTCTGATAAGACAAATTATCACATTGCCTTCCCACAAGATCTCCTTTCAACACCTTTATATAGAGTCTTCCATCACTCCAGTCTGCCATTCCTTTCCATCACTGCATCACCAGAACATATCCAAACTTTTGTATCCTCTCCGCTCTAAAACAAATCCACAGATGTACAGCACAGCACATGTGGAAATAATATGCCTTGCACTAATGCAAATTATATTCATTCACTCATTCATTCAAAACCATTCCTATCACCACTCTTACATGTCAGTGTATGTGAGGAATCAAAGACATGGCATCGTCATAGCATTGCCATGACGACAGAAAAGGGCAGTTACCCACAGAAAGTGAGTTCAATGCACTGCCCCAACATCCCCCAGTCTGACTGCACTCTCTCGGCACTATTGTCCCCTGGATGGTCAATTCGGGAGAACGTCGGCCTCAAACGATGTGTGCACACGTTTTCTCACTGTGTATTTGCCTTCATTCTGTTGTGAAATACAGCCGGCAGTAAACACAGGAGGCTGGGTTAGAAGCCTCCTACTACAGGCTTGATGAAAAGGAGGGGTGGAGGAAAGAGAAAAAGTGCACACATGCTTTTGTGATGGCGAAGTAAATATGAAACGAGACTATTCATCAACCTTAGCCCAATCATACCTAGGTCTTGTCAATTGTAAGAATGCCTGTATTAGTTCACACTACAGCCTTGCAAGTAAAGCCACCTATAGTTCATGGGAACTCTTAAACTTTGCTTCCTTTGGTTTGGGAGAAAGCAAGACATGGAAGAGGAATTAGAGTGTAACCCTCTACAATACAAGCCTGACTCACCAAGATGACACAATTGGCATTGAAAGACGACAATGGTTTTTCCTCTCCATGCAAATATGTCTGTTTTAACTAATGGAGTGGCCCATATCTGATTTTCTACTCTCTGAACACTGTCTTCAACCCAATAGTATCCTATTGATCATTGAAAATTATCACTCTGCGATATATCACCACAAATAACCTTTGAAACAGATTTAAATTCTTGATGATGTTACATCATTTATTTTACCATCAGAATATAATTGATACGTGATGTTTACAAGTAACTTTAATCTGTCAATTTTTGGTACAATTTATCATCTCACCAGATCCTGAGACCTCGACATTCAATACCACTCTAATGGAAAACCAAAAGTCTTTATGATACATTGTGATGCAATATGATACACTGTGAGACATGAGGTAAGACAGTCACTGCAGACTTCTGGCATTCATGTCTTTTCTCCTACACGAAGAGCTCTAGGAACTTGGCAAAGCACATCAGCAAGGATTTTGCCTAGGATAAAAAAATGTTAAAACAGCTGCAAAAATACTTGAAATAAGATTTAAAGGCAAAAGCAATCATGTGATCCCTGTTTAAATGGAATTTCATCTCATAGACACAGCTGACTTGTCCACATGAATTTAATTAATGGAGCAGATTGACAACAGGTCTTGTGAAATGGGTAAATAATGAAGTCTATAAAGGAAAACTATGTGAGTCACTGATCATGACAGTCCTGGAAACATTGCTTGTTGTTATGGTAGCTGCTAGTTCTTGCCCAGACCTCATCCATGCAAAACAGGCAATTTGACTTTCCACAAGCAATTTGACTTTCGATGAGCAAGTCAAGAGAGAGGTAAGGTCACCTTTCGCACGCGTTCACGTTTTTAAAGCCCTGCCCAGTTATACTGTTCTGTGGTTGCCTTACGTTCAGACACACACGGTAAGGTGATTAATAAATCTAGATCTACTTCAGTACTATACTCTACCTGACGCTCATCTCATAATATCATATTCATTACTTTTTTGTTAATTACAATTCAGGCACATAAAATTCATCGTATAGCTATATTGTTTTGGTAGCTATACAAGTGTAGCCATACCACCTTGGTATAGCCATATCGTTTCGGTATAAATTTTTATGTGTCTAAACCAACTTGCGAGTCATCTATGCACTTTGCAGTGGTGTCATTGTACTTGTGATGGAAATTCAAATGCATAAAATTCATCCTGTAGCTATAACATTTTGGAATAATTTGTGTGTGTGTGTCTGACCACCCTGTAAGTCATTTGTGCACTAAGTAATGTCATTGTACTTGTGATATGGAACACAGTTCTCTGCCAATTACAAGATGAAATGTGCTCTTTGATGATAAATGAGCTTAATTGACTACCAGTTTTCAACAAATTGATTGATTTGTGCTGAATAAAAAGGCTCCATAATAGTAATAAACCTACTTACATTTCCTACAGCACATAAGAATAAGATAAATTGTTCCCTCAGTGATATACAATCTTCATGTACTACAAGTATTCTACCATGTATCTTGATGAAAGTATGTACAGTAATAAGCTTCTGTCTTCTTGCTGTAGTTGTACCTTATACAATGGAGATCACTGAATAACAAATGTTGATATTTCAAACTACTGTAAAAGTGGAAATTTCATGAAATTTCATGAATTGAAAATTCATAAAAGTTTTCATAATTTACTAGATTGCATAAATTTTTGAAATTGATGTTAATGCACAAATATATTATGTTTCTGATGTAAGACAGATTCAGTGGAATGATGTTAAACATCATGATGATGTTAATAGTGCATACATTATATAGGAATACATGTATTTGGAAAGTAGATTGACGGCAATAATTGAATAGCATACCCCTTTAGAACAAAACAAAAAAAAAACAGAGTAAGGAAAACAAGAATCACCATGGATTGCAGCAGATATTGTTCATTTAATTCATATTAAGAAAGAGAAATAAAAACAACAACAATCAAAGCCAAAACATAGTTCTGGTACATGTGAAAAAGTTGTCAAATTTCACTCCCAGATGTGCATATATGCCTAAGAAATGTGTGGAATAACGCTGTAATAACAAGATATTTGATGGTTAACGACGAAAATGCAAAATAACGACAAACAAGAGACCCGGGGGTCACGCACTCACCTGAGTATCACAAGTTCACCTTCCATGCATTCTTGCAGACTCTTACCTGAGAACATTGGAAACTTGTGGTGGAAGGTAGCTTTGAGAGCTGGCATGCTACCTGTCAAGTTTGGTGAATATCCTTGAAGGGGTTTTCAATTATTATGAACATGCACAATGTACAAGTGTACATCACTATTTGGACCCATCCCATCCCACTTCCTTGGGTCCCAAAGGAGGGGGGGAGGGGGTGGGGAGGAGGACACCCCTGATTCTGCCATGAACAAACTTGAAACAACAGTCATCAATATACTGACTCATTGTATTAACTTAGCTCAATCACTTCTGGTTCCGGAAAAAATCTTTAAAGATTCCTTACTGGGGTGGGGAATGGGACCCAGGGGGGCCTAAGGTGGAGCATGGTGCCCATTTGATGGAATTAAGATTATAACCCCCTACGGACGCTACCTGCCAAGTTTGGTGAAAATTCATCTTGGGGTTCTCAAGAAAAAGATGAAAATTCACAATTTAGGTCCCACTTTAGGCCCCATGGGGCCCCCCAGGTGGAGCATGGGGCCCATTTGATGGGAATGAGATTCTTTCCCCCGAGGGATGCTACCTGCGAAGTTTGGTGAAAATTCATTTTGGTATTTTCAAGAAAAAGATGGAAATGTACAATTTGGGCCCCATTAAGACCCCTCCAAACCCCCCTCCCCTGGGTCCCAAGGGGGGCACCCCTGATCCCGCCATGAACAAACTACAGTCATCAATGTACTAACTCATAGTATTAACTTAGCTCTATCACTTCTGGTTCTAGAAAAGAAGATTTTTTAAGATTCCCTTATTTTGGGGAGTTTGGGCCCATCTGGGGCCCCCCCAGGTGGGGTATGGTCCCCACTTGAAGAAATTGAGATCCTATCCCCTTAGGGATGCTACCTGCCAAGTTTGGTGAAAATCTGTCATAGGGTTTTGAAGAAGAAGATGAAAATGTAAAAAGTTTACACACGACGCAAGACGCACGACGGACGCCGGACGAAGAGCGATCGCAATAGCTCACTTGAGCCTTCGGCTCAGGTGAGCTAAAAAGGTTCGCCGGAGGCGCAGTCTCAGAACTTACCCGATCCGGGTCAGGCTAAACTCAGACTCAGGGACAACTCGCCCTCGCTTTGACGGCGGGACGAGTTGTCCCTCTGGATTGTACAGCGTTGTACTATGGGAGAGGCCTGTGTAGCGCTTCGCGTTCTGGCTGGTCACAGTTATGGTGCGAGTTGATACCAAAGACGCTTAACTGAAAAAATAGGAAAGTGCGCGCTAATCCTGTACAAAACAAATGGACAGCGCGCAGTCCTCAAGCGTATTACGCACATCACCTGAGACGCACTGTCTTTGAAGTTGTTTTGTTGTTTATCAAGCGTCTTTGATTGTCTTTTCAGTATGGCGATCACGAACTGCGTGTAAATTATCTGAAATAGGGCCGAGTTTTCCCTGAGACCGAGTCAGTCTGTATCCTTCTGGAATAAAAGTCGGTTACCGACTCTTATTTTTTATCTCGAAATCTCCAAAACAACTCCTCTTCCCGGCAAATCGCGTCGGCCAGGTGAGTTTCTTGGTAGACTCTTTCGATATATGGCAAGCAAATATGAAATGGTGCCAGACGGGTTTTCGAACCCTTACCAAAACTATGTTTTCACTTTAAAACTAAGTTAAAGAATGATTGGTCTGAATACAGATGCTTCCGAACCAGGTTGCAATACAAAGAAAATCTGTGAGGCTAAAGCAGATGTCATTTCAAGAAGTGTTGAAACAAGCCATTGCAATTCTCATCAAATTTGGAAAACATTGAAAACTCTGTTGCCAAATAAACATGATGCAGAATGTCACACAAACACAAGAAAACATTCATCTGCTCATCTTCCTGTTAGTATTTGCTGCAATCAAACATTCTATACATTGTATGCAAATCACACCCAATAACCCTCACACATGTACTTGTAGCATCTATAGGTATTTCACAGTTCACTATTAAATTTTATGCACCACTACGCATCAATGCATAAAAATGCCCTTGGTAGACATGTGAAAATCAACATCATGAATTTCATAGAAGAATTGGGATATTGCAACACAATTAATATTCCCATTCTAAAAAGGTCATAAAGTCAAATCTACATCACATGTACTATTCTTGAGTATTCTGTTGAACAGACCATTCAATTTATGGAATCAGGCCTTACATTGTACATGTACTACATGTATGCTGAGAATCATTTACGCAGACAAGTGATTTCTCTCTCAGTTGGTTTCTTGCTAGGTTCAAAACAAACCTTTTCCACAAATCATTTTACTCTAGCAGACTTATTTTCACTGCTACACGATTTCCTTATTTCATACTTCATCAAGAAGGGTTTTGAATAGAGACTATCTTTAAGCCATGCAAAGCAAGTTCGTGCAGACCTCCCCTCCCCTTCCCCATTATAACAGCAGGGAGTTCTAACATTCAGTGTCTGTAGGCTACAGATCTGTCTGCATGGCAACCTGAATTAACCACTGAACCTGCTAGTCTCATTCTTCAGACTAACTTGTATCTCTCATCACAAACTATTTCAAATACTACTCATTACTAGAAACTATTTCTCGGGCAGAATTCCCTACTGACATACAAGATACAATTGTATGATCAATTCAGTCTTAAAATACCATATCTGTTGCATTCTGGATATTGTATGCATCCTGCATTATTGGCTTTTCACATTAAGTACATGTACTTCTCCTAAGCATAGCCCCTACATGTAGTTTTCACAGCAAGTGACATTTTATAAACATTGCAGTACTTGTAAAAATACTTTATAAAAAGGGATAATTCAACAAAAATGTTCTTTTTATCTTGAAATAATAGAATTGAGTACATACATACATGTATTTCTGTTTGACATTTCCTTGCAATAACTAATTTGTTTTTAAAATGGTTCTCCAGGATTCTCACTTTGATACTTGTCTTCATTCTTATTTCTCTTCACTCACTATTGAATATGTTTTTTAAATTCATCCATTTTACTTTTAGAATGCACACATACATACGTATTTACAGTTCTTGTATCATTTTTATAGCACATAATATCAAAAGGCTAGATTTGCTTTGTAGGTTGCAAAGACTGCTCAAAAATATGCTCATAGTTTATGATTCATATTCTTCAAAAAGTTTAAACATTCTTTTTAGCTGAAATACCTGTCTTTACTGTGAAATTATTTACTATATTGCAGGGCGCTATCTTTTTTCACCACTTGCCTAGTTGGGTAAGCAGATTTTCAAATTGTTACAAACTACTTGCCTGAATAGGAATTTTACTTGCCCCCCCCCCCCCCCCCAAAAAAAAAAAAAAAACCAACAACAACAACAACAACAAAATAAATAAATAAATTTAAAAAAATCATACAAGAAAATGATGCAAAAAATTACTTATTAGTCAAGGTCATAATAGAAGAACATGTAGATAAACAGCACGCAGTCTTGTTTCCAGTAAGCGAACTCCATTATTATATTACTGAACAATCACTTGTTACCATCATTAATTGACATGTTTTGTCCATAACCATGAAAGGTTGGCATTATACATTACCTCCCTTCATAATTTTCAATTCTATGTTTTAACAGCTAGAATACAATCCTTCCTAACAATTCCTGAAAGCTCTAAGTTTATAGCTTTGTGAGTCAATGTGTGCACATATGAGAAATGTACAAATCTTCATAATATTACAAGTTTGAGCTGAAAGAGTAAAGACCACGTTGGCAGAGAAGCAGAAACCTGAAGTCCTAAAATCAGCTGCAGCCCCAGTATGCCAAAGGGCAAACGGAATACAATCTTCTATATCATTGATATCACAGGGTTCACTCATGAGCTGTAGAGGCTGTACAACATTATCGCTGATTTTCCAAATGGTTTAATTTTGTGACTGTCAGCAGTTTTACAATTTTACGATAGAACTAGAAATGTCGCTATGGTGACTGGTATGCCTCCGCCATAATGCATGATTCTCCTAATAGGTCTATAGTACATGTGGAGAATGTGTGATTACATTTTCACAAAATTGGCAAAATACTAAAATGACAAGTTTGTCACAAATGTGTTGAATGTTCACCTTCCTTGACCTAGGTTTAATTGGATGAATAGGAGAGCATGTATTTGGGGATTTAAGGACTTTAACTTGACTTTGACCCATTCATAAGTTTATGCATCAATTTGAGTAATTTTCAAGGTAGGGAGAAAGAGTGCAATTTCTGTATTAAATAGTAAATTGTTACCATTTTCATCTGGCCTTTGACCCTAAGATTCATACAATAATCACTGTCAGGCAGAACATGAATAAATATGTAGTAAGTTTCAAGATAACCTGAGCCACTTAAAAGATATGGAGGAAAAAGCTAGTTCAGCACTTTCACTTGATATTCAACCTTTTGACCTTTGACCTTTTGACCTTTGAGGCAAAAAAAAAATAGAAAAATAAGGAACTTTCCAGAGAATCTCTATTAGGTTATACATGCGTACACCAAGTGTAAAAAAAAAATAATCCTGCTGGCATTGCATACATATGAGGGAAATAATAAAATTTTGAAGAGTTGCCTTTGACCTTTGACCCCTGACCTTTGACCTCATGAACCCTAAATTACCTAGATAATCACTGCCAGTCAGTACATGTATATGTACACTGTACTATGTTCCATTAAGATACCTTGAACAATTTCCAAGGTACGGAGAAAAAAGTAAAGTTTTAATATTTTTACTTGACCTTTTGACCTTTGACCTTTGACCTCATGACCCCAAACTTTCACCAGAGAATCTAAATTGGGTAATACATGTATCCACTGAGTTTCAAGAAAATACCTTCAGGCACTGCATAGATATGGTGGAAATAGTGAAATTTTACATAATTGACCTTGACCTTTTGACCTTTGACCTTGAGCATGTGCACCCGAA
Source organism: Diadema antillarum (assembly GCF_040938485.1). Lineage (NCBI taxonomy): Eukaryota > Metazoa > Echinodermata > Echinoidea > Diadematoida > Diadematidae > Diadema > Diadema antillarum. The sequence goes on along the minus strand of NW_027271042.1, from coordinate 704,710 downwards.
AGTTGATATGCACAACTTCACCCCCTAATACACATACATGCCAAGTTTCATTAGGATACCTCGAAAGGTTTTTAAGTTATGCTGTCCACAAAATTCATTACGGACGGCAGGATGGACGGAGGGACGGACGAACGGACAACCCGAAAACATAATGCCTCCGGCTGCCCGGCACCACTTTGTGGCGGAGGCATTAAAAAAAAAAGAAAGCTGAAAGATAGAAAAATTAAACACAATTGCATCTTTAGGTTGTATTTATGAGTCGGCAGTGCCTTATTAATGGACATGCCACATTATAAGAATTGCACTTAATGCAGCGAAAAAAAAAGAAAAAGAAATAAGAAGTGTACTTTAAACAAACTGTATGTAGTCCAAAATCTTCTCTCCTTTTCTTTCAGCTTTATCCCAATATTTCATTGTATTTCTAACATAAAGATTTGGGAAATAAAAGCAACACCACCTCTGACGGCTAAGTATAACAATTCACAATTATGTTAAAGACAGGTCACTGCTGTATTACATGCCAAAAAATTGGGACATTTAGACTACAAACTTCTTAACCAGTCACAGCAGCCTAACTGCTGTTAGCAAGAAGCTTCCTTGCATGGACACAATATATACTCTCAAATCTTCATTTTCTAAGGCCTTTTTATAAAATATTCTTGAATAAGTGTAAAGCCATGTACTGAACAAGCTATTCAGTCCAAATTATATCCTGGCAGGATAATTGTGTTACAAAGCCTTTACCTCTTTACTGTCACTAGAGGGCAGACTTTTGAATTCTTTGCTGTTTGCTGTACAATTTTGCCCTCTCTCACAACTGTAATCAGGGAGACACATTGTATCTTGGGCGGGACATGACACAAACACATACAATTCTTCTTTTTCTTCTTCTTTTTCTGTTGGTAATAAAGAGCAGCTTTTGTTCCTTTATTTGGCACATGAGAGATCCTAATCTTTGAAATGCTTTAATGCTTTGGTCATTAATATGTTACTATAAATATATTTGGTTACCATTTACAATACTTTTTTTGCATGCAGCAAAGCAGGTTTATCATTTGTTGGTTTATAAACCGCTGTTATTTGAGATGTGAATTCATCTTCTTATCATGCAGAAATACTACATCAAATCAATCAAAATTAAATTAAATCCCTCGACAAGTTAGGAATATTTTTCTACAGAGAATTTCAGCCTAAAATCAGAAAATCATATGAAAGCAAATGTAGCTCCTGACACCACCAACCTAGAACCATCTCTTCTTATAATCAGTCACTTCTCTCTTATATTATCAATCTCTCTCTCTCTCTCTCTCTCTCTCTCTTTAATAATCAGTATTTCATTCACTTTGGGCCCTTCTAAATGACATCTAATTTCTTCCTTTATTATTCTTTTTTTTACATAACATTAAGTGCCACATATGTTTGTCGTCTGAATGGAGTTGATTTGTCTTTAAACCCTTTTTTTTCACACGGTAGTCTTTAAGTTTGTTCCTCAGAACACCTTTCTGTGGCATTTCCACTTATCCAGCACTGCATACAACACAAAAATTTACCAAATATTACTTTGTGAAATTTCTTTGTCTCACTATAATATATAGATATTTTAGAAAACCAGCCAAATCATCAAAATTAAAGGGTGTGTACAGTTCTGGTCGAGGTGAAGATTTAGCTTTTAACGTTTTGTGAGATATTCAGAAACTACTCTATGAGATATCAAAGAGCATGCAGTTCTAAGGGGTATCAAAAGTTTATTTGATGAAAATCGGTTTTGAAATGGCCGAGATATCCAAAAACAAGGTGAAACAAAGAGATACTAATAAAGTTGGGGCATGTCGCCTTTTATTATTAACACTTTTTTGGATATCTCAGCCATTTGAAAACCAATTTTCATCAAATTAACGTTGAATCCTTCTTAAAATTACATGCTCTTTCATATTTCATAAGAGGCTTTTCATTATCTCACTTAGGAATGTTCAAAACATGAATCCCTACCTCAACCAGTACTGTACAGTCCCTTTAACTGATAGTCACAACTTTTAGAGAAGGGCAAATATTCAGCCATTTATTGATTCATACTATCCATACTGGTTCATGTTATTCATATACACCTCATAGGTCCCAGAATATTATGAAATTAACCCATTGAGGAAGGACTGATTTTGCGTGGGAAACAAGTATTTCCCATAGACAGCTGCCTGAGCATACTCAGAACTCGTCCTCAACAGGTTAAAACTTCAAGTTTATCAGAATATTTTTATCACATGCTTTGTCAGAGTCTGCTCTCTTTTCTCATGAAGGATCTATTATAATTATTATCACTGTTACTTTAACCACTATTATCACTGACTATCATAATCATTACCATTACTATCATTGTCATCATCATCTAAGTCTGAACTCTCACTGTAAGCATGTAGCCTACATGAACCATGTAGGACAGTGAGAGAACAGCCCAAAGCCTGAATTCACTCACACTGTGTGTAGTCACTCCTGGGAATCACTCCACTCCAACATGACACTGTGTCAGCTCTAATAAACACCCAGTTGGTTGACCCTAGTACCACCACTGACACACCCCTCTCATAAATCAAGAAGACTTCTCCAGTTTGTAGAAACAAAACTACCAGCTCACAACAAAACACATACCTCTTGGCTCCTCTCTTCACTGCAGTATTGTATTGGGAAGCCTTTTGATGGGTGAATACAGGCCAGTTCAGTGTCTAGGTGAAAAGAAAAGGTGGAAGAAAATAGAAATCTGTTTGTTAGTACTAAACCCAGTCTACTGAACATAGAGAATAAGATCTGTTCGACCTGGGAGGCATTCATAAATAAGCCAGTTCAGAGTTAAAAATTTGTAACTCATGGGCAGATTGGTATGAATGACCTCTCTTTTTCTCAGTCGTTAGGGGTTCTTCACTTGTTTTCAGAGTGACATATACAGTGACACCCCGTTATAACGAGTTCGGTTATAACGAGGAACCGCTTATAACGAGGTGATCGAGTCGGTCCCGTTTTCCTTTGCGTGTAAACCTATGGCAGAACGAATCGGTTATAACGAGTTCGGTTATAACGAGATTCCCGTTATAACGAGGACAATTTCAGTAAATCATGATAAAGAAAAACATAAGCAATTTGATCGGATATAACAAGGTTCCTTTTCTTGACTAAATTGCTGCTTTCAAACACGCGACAAACGAAACACTGAAAACTGAATTCACACTATCCACGTCTTTTCCCGTTTTGCAGAGAACCGTTCCTTCCGTGTTTTCTTCTAAATCACGCGATAAGACACAGGAATGCCTTCCGATGTTCCTACTAAATTATTTAACATAATCATTCGATTTTCTTTTTCGCGAGAAACGCGTGCGTGATATTAGGTCAGACCACAGCGCAACGAGAAAAAAAAAATAGATAACGCATTCAAAAACTTTTCATGTAGCGACACTTGTGGCCAAAAATGGACAATTGGAATGCGTGTGAAACTCATCATTATATACTTTCCAATTTTAGTTCCGACTTCCAGTTCTTTTGCTGGTTAGCAAATATGAGTTTGGATGATTAAAGCCAAAATGATGAAATCATCGCGATCCCGCCGGGTGACAGTAGCGTTAAGATTGTTGAATAAGGTGTGTTTACCTACTTAATCGGTGTTCAGAAAAAGAAACAAACGCATTTATTAGTTTGAATAGATCTGGATTTGTTCATTATCATTTAACAAATGATAATTTGAATATGAGTATGTATGATTAAAGACGAAATAATTGATAAAATCATCTCGATCTCGCCGGGTGACAGTAGCGTAAAAATAGTTGAATAACGCATGTTAACCTATAAAATCGGTGTTCGGAAAAAGAAACATACGCATTCAACAGTTCAAGAACGGATGTACAAAACGCGAAGAGATTTTCGGAAGAAAATAAAGAACGCATTTTTAAACCCTTCGGGCGAAACGATCATACATTGTATAAAATTACAGCCGAAATGCTTCATGAAATTATCAAATTCCCACTGGGCACCAACAGCGTAAAATACCTCGCAAGTTACGGTAAACAACGCCTGTATGTTACTCTGAAATCATCGCGATCTCGCCAGGTGACAGTATAGCGTAAAAAGTTGAATGACGCATGTTAACCTAAATCAGAAAAAGAAACAAACGCATTTAATTAGTTTGAATACATCTGGGTTTGTTCATTATCACAATTTTAACACTGCATTTCACAATAAAGATTTTTCTTTCTTTCAGAATGGCCTACCAGGTACAGATTTGCGTAAAAGGATGACAACCTTCCACATTCAATCCTGTCGCATATTTTTCAAGAACGGTTGTACAAAACCCAAAGAGATTTTTCGGAAGAAAATAAAGAACGCATTTTTAATCCATTTGGGCGCAATGATCATACATTGCATAAAATTACAGTCAAAATGATTTATGAAATCATCAAATTCCCGCTGGGCACCAACAGCATAATATACCTCGCAAGTTACAGTAAACAATGTTTGTATGTTACTCTATTTGCGCTGGTGTTTAGAAAAAACTTAACAAACAAGAATTACAATAAAGAATTAACTCATTTCAGCCCCTATTTCTTCGTCTAATTCACAAATAATTTCCCTTTATTCTCTCAATAATAATGATCCATAATTGTGTAATAACAACGCAAAGGATGTTCTTAAGTTTCGTTGATGGGTATATTGTATGATGTCGTGCTTATGGTTTCTTTGTTTTTGATGCGTATGGTTATAACGAGGTACCGGGGTAATATCGCCGGTCCCACGGACCTCGTTTTAACAGGGTTTCACTGTATTGCATTTAGCTTAATGAATGAATGAATGAATGTAACAGTTGTTGGGATTTATCAATCCTGTTCAAACAAAGAATGAACTTGTGTAGTCCGGACGACCAGAATGATCCATCAATTTACACTTGGGAAAGCATCCATTTCATTATCTCGCATTGAATGTATTAACAATCTCTCTCTATTGATATTGCAAAGTACCACTTTTGCTGTCAGGTGGATGTGCTGGCAGGCAGCATTTATAAGGACTGCATGAATAATCATTTATCCCAGTGAATTTAAAAACCAACATGCCTGGTGGTACAAAGTTTTTTTTTTTGTTTGTTTTTTTTTGCTTATGCGCAGAGTGGAAAGCTACATATGAAACTGCCTTACATATTGTATTAGACCTCAATGAGACCCATTCCAGTTTAGCTGAAAATGCTACAGCTTGATGATAAAATGGAGTTGCACTAATTTTAATTCAAAAGTTCTCTTTCTCCCAAGTGGTAATCATTGAATAATTCAGCAAGGGAAATCCTTCCACAACTACTTTTGTTCTCTTTCTTCGCTAAAAGTGGAAAGGATGACCAGGTACTGTGTACCATTGGGAACAGTGATTTTAAAAATTTTCGAGTTATCACATTTGATGCATGCATAGGTTAGTTGTATCACAAAACGGAACCATACAAACATTTTGCAAATAAAGCCTAAAATATGAAGAGATATCAATATTATCACTATTTTTCTCACTACACCATAACTGTTGACAGTTTATTCTAAATACCATTTTATTATAACAAATTATTTGTTCTCTTTTTGTATATCAAAGCATACTTTGATTATCCCGATTAACATTTTTACATTGGTTGTTTCTATCCGTAACTCACATTTTAGAACTATTTTGAACCACTAAAGCTGGGTTTTTGCTTCATCTGCAAATGGTAAATAATATCTTTATTGCTACTAGTCCATCATCATTGTAATATAAACACAGAACAAGGCAGTATTCCAATAGGAAGACATTCTACAAAAGTATGTTGTACAGATGAATTGAAATAAGGTCATTAAATTCTACACTGTAAACCTATTCAATGCTAATGTTTACAAATTACGAGATAACAGGTACAAGTATTTGTAAAATTCTACAGGTGAGAATAAATGTCTGGAAAGGAGACAGTTTTAATGTCATCACAGCAATTCTTGAATCTCATATAACAGGTCAATTTTATGGTCTCTATTAAACTAGCTCCCTAAACCTATGAACAGTATGGCATACTTCCACTGAGCTGAAGAATCAACGTTACTGTACATTCACCATCTATGACTATACTAGAATGCAATCCTTGACAATATCTGCAGCTTAACAAAACAAATGGCCAGCACTGTGACTTGTTCATGTGCATTACCCTCAACTAGATGGGAGTATTCTCCCTATCACATCTATACATTGTACATTATCTGTTTTATAATTATTCTGAGCACCCTTTGCACTCTTCAGAAGAGGCCAAAATGACTTGAATACAGAAGATTAAAAAGTGTTTCTTACAAGTACCATGAAGGTAGCCAGTGCTATTTCTGTTTTATAATGTGAGTATCTCTCCCCCTCCCTCCGTTTCATCCCCTCCTTCCCCGTTTCATCCCCCCCCCCCCCCATTCCCCTACCTTTGTTCTTTAAAATGCAGGGAGAGCTATTTGGAATCTGCAAAGCCAACCAGTCTCAGCTGTCAAAGCCTACAAAACTAACAGACAGTGGGAGGTATTTAAACTGTGGATGACATCACACTTGAAATTGTTGCTGAGGAATTTAAAAACAAAAACAAAAACTCTACAACTTGTATGTAGGACCTATAGTTAACCTTTTGCTACAAAAAATATCTTAATACTCCAAAGATAATGGAGATCAACTTGTTTCATTAGTTATGTTCAGAGGGTGATCCTTAACCTCGAAGATAAGTTCTATGGGGCGCTAGGTGTCGCATGGTTGATTATGTTACAAAATCAGTCATTTCGTCCTGAACTCAGTTGTTACCTTCCTTTAGAAATAGCATTGAGTATAGGAAGAGAAAGTTATACTAGTGTCAGTGAAATACCTACTGACTATAATCACCATGATTCAGAAATAATGGATATAGAGCTAAGTACATGAATGTACTTTTTTTTTTTGCAGCATGAATCTCTTTCAGCAACTTTCTGTCTATTATATTTTCCATGTGTGCCTGCATGAATTTATGTGCACACATGGGATTGTAAGGCTTTACTACTATCAGTACCTTGGTACTATTGTAGTTTTATGTGCCTACCATTGTACATACACAGTTACAGCCTTCCAAACTTCATCAAGTTTAGTCATATCTTTCAAATGCCACACCTTCATGTCAAGATGAGATACAAAGTTCTACACATATCTGATATTGATGTTTTTCTGAATATGATTTTTGAAATGCAATGCAAAAGAAGTGATTTTTAATCTGTTAAGTATGAGCTGATTTTGCCATATCACACATTCCCCAGACATTATATACTGTAAACGTCAATATTTTCGCGCGATTAATTTTTCGCGCTGAGCGGCTCGAAAACGTATTCGCGGGTTCTTAAATTCGCGCTCCGCAGCAGGTTACTTTACTGTAGTACACATTCACTGCTTTCATCCAAAGCCTCTGCTACATAGCTTGCTATGCCAGCGTACGACAAGCGACGTAGCGAGCGACTCAAATACATAGTACAGCTGTGACTGTAGTACCGTAGTCACGGGGGAATGTAGCATCGGTGCGTGCGGTATACACATGCATGCTACCACAGTACACAGCAATCTATCGTCTCTTCGCTCAGTACTAGTAGTGTAAACATGCCTGTACATTGTACTACGTAGCAGTATCATCGATGAAGCGCACACAATTCATCCCGTTCAAAATCTGCATAGAAAATTGTGAAGATATATTCGCGCGTTTTTGAATTCGCGCTAGCCGAACGTAGCGTGAAATCCGCGAAAATTAATGTACCGCGAAAATTTCCACGTTTACAGTATGCTTGAGTACACTCAGGACAAGTCTTCAAGAAGTTAAGTGTGGACACATATACACACACACACACACACACACACACACACACACAGCAATAACCCATTGACTACTAGTATTGCAATCAGCATGGTAATGCAAAAATTAGTCCATCTTAAATTCTTCTAGAAACGTTTGTGATAATTTGCCTTGCACAGTGTGTGTGAACAACACCTGCAAAAAAGAAAAGAAAAAAAAAGGGGTTTTCAATCCTGTGATGAAACTCGCCACATTGGGTTAGCACACTACGGTGCCTTTTGTCACACTCCAGTCTTTGGTGTCATTCACACACAAAAAAAAAAAATAGTATGATATTGATTGCAATCCAAGTACCAAGATTTTTTCGCTTCCATTCAGGTACACTGAAATATTCCACTAATTGCCGATCACAACTAAGCTGTGCATGCAGTGCCTGAAATTACTGAGTGGTGATGACCCTTGCCCATATGTTTGTACCCTGATGTGATGTCTGTTTTGAATAATGGGATAAAAAGGATTATTTGCTGTGTACAGCACTAAGACTTGTACATGCCATGTTGCAAGCTATCACTTTATTTCTCAAATAACAGTGATAACTCCAAAACAATCACAAGATTTCTTAGGATTTGGATCATGATTTGATCGTGGTATTCAGTGAGATTTCAATGTCCAACTGGAATTAAAATTTCAAATGGAGATTTGGATCCCGCTAATTTGCCTCAGTGTAAATGCCACTATCGGTTGGGCATGAACAGTTCAGAGATTTGAAGTGTGTCACTTGCAGCTGACATGTGAACAGCATTAAACATTAATTTTTGCATGGCGATCAAAAAAACAAAACCTGTGTGAATGGGCCTTAAAGGGATGGGTGCACTTTTGGTTAAGATGGGGCTTCAGTTTTCCAACTTTTCTGTAACATAATTACAAAGCACTTACAATGGCTGAGATATCCAAAAACAAAGAGGTTCTAATAAAAGGTGGGACCCAGCTTTTATTAGGTCCATTTTGTTTTTAATGGTTTTGATATCTCAGCCACTTCAAAAACGTTTTTTTCATCAAATAAACTTTGAATTTCTCTTAGAATTGTATGCGCTTTAATATTTCACAAGTGTTTGCTCGGTCTCGTAAAAAGATAAAATCTGAATCTGACAGCATCTTGACCAAAACTATACCATCCCAAGATCTAGACTGTATCAACTGATGGACTCTATGGAGCAACAAACTACTTGGGAACCCAGCAATTATTGACCCCAAACACATGATAAAAACTGTGACCAGAAATTCAATGGCTGTAACAAGATTTGTAAATTATAAGTGGTTCATCTAACAGCTGGATGAACATGGCTTTATACTGCTTTAAGAGTACTACAAAAGAGCATATGTGACCGTGCACCTCAAAACGAACACAAAGTCGCACACACTGATTTTGCGTGAGGACTGAAAATAAGTGAAATGGGTCAACCTAGCCGAACTTGACTTTTTCATATTTTCTGAAAGAGCGGGTCTTCTTTTACATTATGCTAAAATTTGGTATCATAAAACGGGCAGGAAAGTGTGTTTTTTTAGCAGTTTATCTCGAACATTTTCGGTAGAATAGTGTGATTAGGTGTGTCTTTAGAATCCCTTTTTCATTTCTGAACTAGAAATGTCGCTATGGCGACTGTTATGCCTCCGCCATAATGCATGATTCTCCTAATAGGTCTAGATAGTACATGTGGACAATGTGTGATTACATTTTCACAAAACTGGCAAAATATTGAAATGACAAGTTTGTCACAAATGTGTTGAATGTTCATCTTCCTTGACCTTGGTTTAATTGGATGAATAGGAGAGCATGTATTTGGGGATTTAAGGACTTTATCTTGACTTTGACCCATTCATACATTTATGCATTGAGTAATTTTCATGGTACCGGTATGGAGAAAAAGTGCAATTTCTGTACTGAATAGTAAATTGTTACCATGTTCATCTGGCCTTTGACCCTAAAATTCATAAGATAATCACTTTCAGGTAAAACATGCATAGATATGCAGTAAGTTTCATGATAAATTGAGCCACTTCCGAGATATGGAGGAAAAAGTTAGCTCAGCACTTTCACTTGATCTTTGACCTTTTGACCTTTGAGGCAATTAAAAAAAAAAAAAAAAAAAAACTAATCCTGCTGGCATTGCATGAACATGAGGGAAATAGTAAAATTTTGAAGTGTTGCACTTGACCTTTGACCCCTGACCTTTGACCCCATGAACCCTACATTCTCTAGATAATCACTGCCAGTCAGTACATGTATATACTATGTTCCATGAAGATACCTTGAACAATTTTCCAATTTACAGAGAAAAAAAAAGAAGTTTTAATACTTTTACTCGACCTTTTGACCTTTGACCTTTGACCTCATGACCCAAACTTTCACCAGAGAATCTAAATTGGGTAATACATGCATACACTAAGTTTCAAGAAAATATCTTCAGGCATTGCATAGATATGGTGGAAATAGTGAAATTTTATGTATTTGACCTTGACCTTTTGACCTTTGACCTTTAGCACGTGCACCCAAAAGTTGATAGGCACAACTTCACCCCCTAATACACATACATGCCAAGTTTCATTAGGATACCTCAATAGCTTTTGATAGTTACCTTGTCCACAAAATTCATTACGGACGGACGGAAAGACGGACGGACGGACGGAAGGACGGACGGACGGACGGACGGACGGACGGAAGGAAGGACGGACGGACGGACGGACGGACGGACAACCCGAAAACATAATGCCTCCGGCACCACTTCGTGGCGGAGGCATAAAAAGCTTGTCCACACTCTTCACTTTCAACTCTAATAACTTTTGAAAGGATGGAGCTACTGCTTTGAAAGTTGGCATTAACTTTGAACAGAATCTGTTAATGAGGCATGTATAATTTCAGTTTAATCTGATAATCCCTTCATTGTGTTACTCTGGTGGTTTACTTCCTGTTTTTTGTCCCATTCATCGCACAGCCAGCACGGTTTGGTAAACATTAAGCGCTTGAATAGACACTGTACTTCAGAGCCTCTTTTCTCAGTTCACACTTTTCCTGAGTTTGTGCTTTCTTTCCAATATTTAGATAGGTTAGGAGAGTCCATTTGATTTGAGTTATACATCCTTTTAAAGCTTAAAGTCTGCTCTTTCCGAATATGGTCTTAACTAAAAATTCATGTCTGGCGACTTTTTGTTTGTTTTGAGGTGCAGGGTCACATATAATGAAGTTTCCTTCAGAAAGAGGTTAACAAAACACTTCTTACAGAAAGAACTAGGTCAGGCATGAAAACCCAAACAAGAAATCTGGGTAGCAGTATGAAGCTGCAAAGTACAATGTATCTGTGTGTCTGCAGTCTACAATGCATGTCCCATGAATAACTTTAGGAAATGCATTTTCTATTAAAATCATATAAACAAGGACAAGAAGACTAAACAGAAAATCTGCCATAACATTAAGAGAAAACAGGGATTAACCATGTGGTTTGCTTCATTCCAGCCCCTCCTGCCCCCCCCCCCTTTTTTTTTTCTTGTGGTAATGCCGTTGATTCCCATGGGCCACAGTTCATACAAAATCTAAAAAAAAAAAAAGACATACAAACTAGAGAAGCACTCTGAGAGCACAGACCTCCACCAAGCAGCTCATTTCAACCACTGATCTTGCTCTTCCATAGAAATCAGTGATTTCCACCCATACGTATCCAATGCGTGCTGAAAGTCGCCCGATTTCCCAATAGAACCTTTTGTTACGTCAGCAATATTCAACTGCGCGGCTCGACTCACCCTACCAGAAACTATCTAGAGTACTCTGAATTCAAACAAAAAGATGAAAGCTTTAAAATTTGACAGAAAGAACAAAGTTCTAAAATGAAATTTGTCACAAGTGTATATTCAAAATGAAGCAGTGGCAGTGGTCATGTAAAATATGGCATGTTAAGTATGGCATGATGATGTTATCGCCTCACAAACCTCGCATGGACCAGAACACAAATCTACACTAAATATTTTTTCTACATAAATCATACAGTCGATTAGATTGTGTACAACAATGATGCATTGTAATAATGTCATAGTGATAACTGGTAAGGGGCACAATGGCCAGCACAGCAAAATATAGATTGAAAGCATGGTTTACAATGTACAGTTCGACCTCATTATCCAGTCTCCTTTTATCCAGAAATTTCTATTATCCGTACGCGTTCACGCAGTGAAGGCCTTTATTTTTCATCCAAGAATTGAGAAAAAACAGTGACTTTAAATTCAATTAAAATTTCTACAAAACTCACACGATCTACCTACAAGATATACTTTATTTTTGTGAAGAAGGGACCACAATTTTGCGCAGGCTGGCATAGATTACACCACCATTGCGGGGTACGCTACCTGCCTAGCTGCCAGTGCACTGGGACGGCAGCTTGGACGGCAGCTATACATTAACATTGTGTCTCCCATATCCGGCCAATTCGCTTATCCGGATGAGCGCCAGTCCCGACATGACCAGATAATCGAGGTCGAACTGTATGTTAATAGATTTGAACTTGACATTCAGCAGATCTGAGAGGATGATCACAATCAGTTTTAAAGAGGATGGCTAGTAACTGATCAGTGGGAATCAGTGGGAATGCTGGGGGAGGATTGTTCCAATCCTTGTGGGATTCTTTTAAGAGTACAATGTACATTATATCTATTGTTGTGTGAAAATTATTTGCTTCAGAATGGTCTCATATTCAAGTAATGTGCAGTTTAATGTTTCCAGGTTAGCATGCCTGTACAGTGACGGGGTGATCGTTAAAGGCAGCTGATCGCCATCCCTAATGGTACGTAAACTCCGAACGACCGAAGTTTGTGCATGCAATTGCGCAATGCCAGACTCGACTCGGTGCTACAATGTAGCTGCGGCGCTAAATCCAAATCTTTGGACACATTTCTGTTCGTTGAAAGTCGGAAAATTATGGCCCAGAAAAATGCTATTTTCTTGCCTTCCCTTTAATCATTTACATTGTAGTACTTTCGAAATTTCGGCAGATGATAGAAGATACAGTCATGACATTAGACTGCAAAGTTATGTCAAAAACAGACATCCGAACGTTTTGACGGATTTTGATGATCTGACTTCAAACTCAATTTTCTCGGATTACCCGTCAGCCACTTAAGGATCCTTTTGTTGTAGCGGGTCACAAATGCATCAATACCATCATTGTATGACAATTGGAGGTTCACGTGCACAAAAGCACAATGCCACAATGGCTCAAAGATCCTCTGATTCAAAGAAACATATAGTCAATAAATAGTGCATATCAAAATCACTTTTCAACATCACTGCATGACATGCAAATCAGTGAATACGTGCCCAGTGGGTCCCCATCATCAATAGCACTCCAAACATTGTGGTATTTTGAGGATTTGTGTGTAAATTTACGTTAATTTACACTCCAAATTCTGTGCATACTGCGCATGCTGCTATGACTGTGATTACCGTGAATGAGAATTTATGATACTAGTAGATTTAGAGGGTGTTCTGTATTCTGCAATGAGCCTGTGTGAAGACTGAAGAGAAACCTGTAACGTTAGGAGATTCCATGTTCTCTGTAAATCTCCAGCTAACGTTAGAATTTAGGTGCACATGCACGGTTAACTATACACAGCCCAGTCGCTGTACGGCGTCTGGTCGGGCTAATGCACGATATGATGAGACCCGTGTAACGTGAAGTGTCGTTAGATGTCTCGCTAGTGTAGTACGAGTAGTGAACTGGATCAACTGCGCTTTGCACAGCTCCCCTCTGAAGTTGAAAATTGAAAGAGAAACTTTGACCTGCATTTAAAGTAATTTGAGTAAAATCACCAAGTCAAAATTTTCCCCACATACCAATTACCAGATGAAGTTTCCAACGTTGAGTTCCGATTCCAGTCCGAGGTACGTTGTACCGTGCAAGAGCAGGATGGTCAGCTGCGTATAATCGATGATTCAGCTGGCTCACAACATCACATAGCGCTCAGCTAGCTAGCGAGCGAACAGTATGAGCAAAGTGTACGATCTTTGGTACATGTGTATGAGAAGGAACACAATACACATTCGATGTACTAGTATCCCAGTTTTCCGACTCTTCCAGCAGTCACACACACAGCTGCTGGCGCCCCAAGACCATCCGCAGCTTGTCGATTTATGATCGAACAAGTGCAGTCTGAAAAATATTTGATCGAGGTATTTGGGAACTTAAGAATCATGAATCAAAAATAATGTAATGCGTTAACAATTTTCATCCATATGGCATATAATCATCTAGCAGACTCTCTATGCATTTTACAAGACATCCCTCTTATTATTTCAGGTTTGCCCATCTCAAATCGACTCTCTAGACTGGTCTGGAGAAAGCTTCCCACTCCATGAAGCATAACTCCTTCTCTATCGTCCTTGTCATTCCAGAACAGATTACCATGAATGTTGTCATTCTCGTCTCTGATCTAGTAGGCATATTAAATACAAGTAGGGCCTACTAAAATTTGGAGTATAGCAACCACAAATTTAAACCAAGGTTATCAATCAAAGGGTACCAGGTAACTTCTAATCAATGCCAGAAGTCATTGACCTAATTGCAGTAGGCCCTTATATTTAGTATTTTACTAGGCCTACATTTCGAATTTCATTAGCAGACAGAAAAATCCGCGGTACGCCTGTAAATTAGGGATGGACAGACAATGTAATAACTTCTTTTTTTTTCCCTTTTTTCTCTTTACTTTGACGGTTCTCCTAATAATCAGCAGAGGGATTATTTACCGTGGGCATTTGCAGATGAAACAAAACTCCATGGCTCTTGCTTCAAAATAGGCCCCCTTCTAGTAGTTTTAAAATGTGAGTTAGGGACAGAAGCAACTAGGGCCTAGATATAAGTGAAAATGTCAATCAGTATAATCAATGTAAGTATTGTTAGATATAGGCCTACAAAATGTGAACAACAGTTATGATAAACTTTCAGAATAAACCGTCTTTTTCATATACAGTTATGGTTTGTTGAGGAAAATATGGTGATATCAGTCCTTATATTTTAGGCTTCATTGCGAAATTTTTATTTGGCATGACAGTTTGTGATACAACTGACCTTCACATAGGACCTTATGCATAAAATTTCCGCATAACTCAACATTCAATTTTTTTAATCACTACTCCCAATAACCTTTAAGGTAATCGAAGCCAGAGGCACTCGACTCGGCAGAACACATCCCAGTCGATTTAGACTGATCTTTCGGTCAATAACATGCACTTCTCGGATGAGAAAGGCCTTCAAAAAGTATAAAAACTCAAAGTCTCCCTCACAGTGATGATCGAAGAACCTAGCTCAATAAAAAAAAACACCGTATGCTATTTGTTGTATATGCTATCCCTTTATAGTCTAAATGTCAGGAGAGACGTAATGAAATGAGCCGAGAATGGTGAGCACTCCCCCTTAGCAGGGTATAGGCCTATATGTTAAGCCTATAATTTTTATAACACTTGAAATTGGGAGGTATAGAAAGAAGCATCTTTTTCACTTTACATTTTCTTCTCCGACGTGCAAACAACACTCGTACTAATAGTTGACTTGACTGACTGTCCGTGGTTTGGCGAAGCATTGATTGTTTGGTTGTTTTTTTTTATATAGGCCTATCTAAATTCTATACATACAGGGATAATGTTCGAAGCAACAATGTAAAACCAACTTTGCCAGAATGGTCAACCTGATGAAATCAATTGACATATTATATACTAATATATAGGCCTAAATACAGTGTAGGGCCTATACAGAGGCCTATCACTGCACAATGAACATTAACAAATATGCGTGCAGGGGCCCTGATGGCTCCCCACCAGCTACTCATAATAGAATATGCATTCCAGTCACGAAAGATTTGAGCTGAGTAGTATATGTATACATAAAGTTTTGTTGTTGTTGTTGTTGTTGTTGTTGTTGTTGTTTCATTTTTCCATTAGAGAAGACGGCTGGATAGCGCAAAAGTTTCTCCTCGTGTTGGAGAAGGATACCCGGCCCCTCCCACGCCTTCTCCCCTTCGGTACCCCTCCATTTAAACCTATAATACACAGTGAAAAAGATAGACTGCGGAAAGAGAAGTGACAGATAGCACGATTTAGCCATTCATATTGCCCATGCATAGATATTTATCTCTCTTACTTTTTATTGGACATTTTCCAAATATTCCACCTAAAGTGTGTACTATATCGCTGGATTTTAATTCTAAGGGACAGTCAGTGAAAAGGTGAAGAGTTTCCTCGTGGGGATCAGGGGCCCCGGGATACAACTCGATCCCACCCACACCCTCCCCATTCGGTACACATCCATCGACTTGGTACACAGTGGAAGACACACTGAAAAACCAAAAGCTGACATAGCACGTTCGATTTTGCCATTTACATTGTCCATGGGTGTTTAATTTTCTTACTTTTGCGATTGAAAAATCTCAAATCTTCCTCAAGTAATGTTTTGTTAATACGGAGCCCGCCAGGACTGGTGACATGAGGAAAAAAAACTCAATGGATTATTGCGTTCCCTCGCAATGATTATTACGTTCTCTTGCAATAATTATTGCGTTCACTCGCAATATCATTGCGTTCCCACGCAATATTATTGCTATCCCTCGCAATATTATTGCGTTCCCTCGCAATATCATTGCGTTCCCTCGCAATAATATTGCGTTCCCTCGCAATATTATTGCGTTCCCTCGCAATAATTATTGCGTTCCCTCGCAATAATTATTTCGTTCCCTCGCAATAATCATTGCGTTCCCTCGCAATAATTATTGCGTTCCAACGCAATATTATTGCGTTCCCACGCAATGAAAAAAAAAGTCAAATTGTGAACAGAGCAGCATCAGTGGAACAGGGGCTTACGTGTCCATCAATCTGAAGGGTGGTTCATGCGGTCCAGCACCCCAGAGAGAGAGAGAAAAAAAAAAATCCCACGAGTCATGAACCCACGAGTCATACGGTTCACGAATTAGACACTAAGCGAACATGCACGGCCCATGAGCTCTACATCAAGAATAAAATAGGCCCACGATCCTTTATACGGTCCACCAGCTCTACACTAAATTACGTTAAAGCAAATAAAGGCCTATAAACTCGACAATCGGCAAACAAACGGCCCACAATCTCGACACCATATAGGCAAAAAAGGCCCACAAGACCGACATTACACATCACAGGGCTTAAAGGGATGATATAGCTTTGGTTTAGATGGGATTTATTGGGTTCCAACGCTTTTTGTGAGATAAAGAGAAACCTATTTAGTAGTCGTATGAAATATGAAACGGCATGCAATTATAAGAGGAATTCAAAGATTATGATTGGTGAGAATTGGTTTTGAAAAGGCAGAGAATATCCAAAAACAAAGAGGTC